>NC_087461.1:11518030-11821060 GCF_036321535.1 Camelus dromedarius
TTTCCTCTGAGTTGGAAAATGAGAGACAGCTTGCTATTTTTACAACAAAGTCAAGGCTGATTTTTGGATTGCTGTTTCACCAAGCAATGAAAGCTCAACCAGCTCACAGTGGTGGCCATTGGTAGTTACCAGTGGCTAATGCTTATATATATTCCCCAGGCCCTACATCTCCTGCAATAAGTGAGTGGCAGTCTATAATTCCCATGTTCTTTATTATGGGGCGAATTATACATTCCCATCTTCTTGTTCAATTTACTCCTTCTGGACATATCTTAACCATACTTAATGCTGGCTGCTTTTTGGGTGGAAAAGGCTGAAAAGAAGATGACTTTGAATAGTGTGCAAGATGGATACAACTTAAGCATCACCCTGCCATTTCTGTATCCTAGAGGTGGGTGGAGAAAAGCCGCAGGTGCATCTCCCTGCCAGAATATATAGTAGCATATTTTTGGAAGATTGTATAATGTAGTGCCCATTATACCATTGGTTTCATGAGATAATTATGAAGCACTAAAGCAAATCAGCATACTAGACTGGCTGAATATGCTAACATTCTAATTTTGTATAGAGGGTGATTACGGTTATTATTATTTATGGAGTGCAGTAAGTGTACATAATGCTTGATAAACACGCAGGCAGACAAGGGCTCTGCCCAGTGCTGTCTCCGTTCTAATTGACCGACTTAGACAATGGAGATAAATAAAAAAAAAAAGCTACTCTGTGCAAAAGTGGAAGGAGACCAGGTAGAAAATGAGGTTAACGAAATAAGTGTTCCTGAAGGACCAAAGGATGAAAGCGTACATTCTTTTAGATGGAGGCTGAAGCTGCCCCTTACAGTTCAGGGAGAATCCAATCCTGTAACTAAATTCACTGACAAATACTTCCTGAAACCTTTTAAGAAAGTTTAAGCAGTTTCTGTAAATTCAGCTCTCCACACTTGCCAGGGTCTAGCTGTCTGGATTTCCTAGATCCCCGAGTACCACTCACAGGGACTTCACAAAGAAAGCAGGAAAATAAAAAAGGTACCAGATGGCAGGCTTTCTGAGGGCAGGGACCAAGTCTAATAGGCATCTAACCTTCTAAATCCTTTCTCTTGGCTAGGATTTTTCTGGCCTGGATGCCTGTAAGAGGAATAATGAACACTTGTAACTAGCAGCATAGTTTACATATAAGCACATCCACATATAGAAGTGCCTCATATACAAACCCACCCTATAAAAAGTCTGCCCTTTGAGGAAGCCTTTCCTCAAATTTGAACTGAAAACAATGACAAATTCTTTCTTCACTCTTGCTCTGTAGGTTTTATAATGTGGCGACAATGTTCCTTGATGCCAATATAGTCCATTTAGGATGAGTGCTCTGTAATTCATGAAAAAGCATCTCCAGGGAATGGCCTAAGTCCTATTTGAAAATCTATGGTGAAGTGTAATTACAATATATGAACACATGTATAAGTAAAATGTTGTCATTATTTTTTAATGTCATAACACCAGCCCCAAAATCCAACTTTCATCATAAAATTATTGCTAATTTATAGTTGTACCTTGGAAGTCTTAACTATAAATTAACATAATTACATGTCAACTACTTGTCTTGGCTGCAACAGTTTTGAAATTTGAATTTATCACTTTAGGACTCTAACTTCTCAAAAGAAATTAGACATTTAGATTTTGTCTTTGGGGTTAACTACCAAGATTGGAGGGCACTACACAAGAAGTTCAAATACAAAGCCATTAATATATCATGAAGCATAAAATATTAAGAGCAAATCCAAATTTTGAGAGAAGTTTCAGGAAAATCCCCAGTGTTTTATACCAAATTTGCTATGTTCTAAAGACAGTGTTTAACATTTTCGATACTGTTTTCTTTATCATGAGCTATTTTAGGCTCTTTTTAAATGTCTCCCTAGAAAATGTATTACATAATTGAATAGATTTGTTAAAAATAATTTTGACCATAATCTATAACTGATATAGATATGAAATATGTGTGTTAACTGGTTTTTAGGTAAGTCCCATGTGAAATAGTTTATATCCTTATTCTTGCCCTTTTTTTTTTTTTTTTTTGCAGAAAATGAGAAGTTGTATCAAGGAGCTTATTTTGCTCAGGGACAGCTTTTGGAAGGACAGAATTATGAGTGTCCAGAGTTTTGACAATATGTATTTGCTACGTGTTTGATTTAGAGACTTAAATGGTTACAGAGTGTATTATGAAAAGCCATTGCTATATTAAGATAGTGTACCCCCCCCCACCAGAACATCCCCACCCCCACACCAAAGATTGCTATCCCTTCTTTGTAAACTTAGTTTTCTGGTGCTATGGTAACTAAGGATTGGTGTGTGTAACTCTGTGTGTGTGTAGCTGATTTTCCACCTGTCCTCTGGAATGTGCCTGATAACTGAACTGCCTGGCCATAGGTATCCTGTTTGGGAGCACAACACAAAAGCATTGGGTTGTAGCCTATTAGGCCAAATTGGCAGTGACTGGACCCTCATGAGCTGTCCTCACATTGATTAGGGCGAAGACCAGGGTGAGTTGAGCTAACAGTTTCTTACCTTCTCAGAAATACATACACTCAAGTTAAATGATATGCTGCATTCTGAACAATAGTAAAATATTTGTAATACCCTCTGGACAACGCATCTGAGTTCCAAACACGAAACTTTAAAAACAAAACTTTTCAAACATGTAAATGTCAACAGACAAACATGAAAGAATTCTTATAGAATAAAAGTAGCAAGTGATGTTTCTATAGATCATTTTAACGCCCACTCAGCTATCGACAGTTATTCTTTTGAGAATTGATTTTTCCTTTTCTCCCCTCCCTTTCCACCTCATACAAAAAATATATGCATAAATACATATAGAGAGAGTTTGTTTAACATTGATGGCATATGAATTAGTTTAAAACAGATTTTAAATTGTAGTTATTTTATACTCTTTAAAACACAATTAAAATAAGTCACCATATATTTATGAAGTGCCTGCCATTTACCAGGCACTGTGCTGGGTCCCGTGGAAAGGAAGACAAAATTCTTGCCCTGGAGATTATAAATTTAGGAGGAAGACAGATATGCAAACAACCAATCACATTAGAATGTGAAAAAAGTTACCCTGCAGGTGTGAACCAGATAGGACAGGAAATCAAGTAAGGAGCGCTCAGGCCTGCCACATTAAATAGCCCTGACTTAACCATGGCTGCATCAGCCAGGTTGTCATACCTGCTAATACAGCATCACTAATTAGCTGTTGACATTGAGCACCGAGAAGCAAAATTGTGACCCAAGTTAGAAGGTTCACATGTACCAGCACAGCTGCCATGTCACAATCTTGTTTTCAGGCTTTTTCTTTGCCAATGACTTGCTCATTCCCACACTATTAATCTGAATTAACATTTTCAGGAACAGTGATTCCTACCCAGGAACTGCTGTTTCTGAAATGCACAGAACTAGGACCCATTTATGTAATGCCTTCATGATGACAGGGTGTCTTTAAATTTATATATTAAAAAAATAGGACGGTTGCAAGAAGACCTGGAAGCTGGTACCCCATGTTCTTCTCTGAAATTCCCTTGTCCTATGTTCTAATTAGGAACTTGCTGCATCTTTACTTATTTTAATTATTCTATTTATTTGTTCACTTCAACCCGTAATTAATCCACAATACTGCCTAATTAGCTAGAATTCTAATTTTCAAATCTGGGAGTTCCTAAGATTATTAACTTTAAGGCAGTAAACCAAGATTCCATACTTGCTTCTATTTTGTTCAACTTCCTTGGAGATTCAGGATTGCAATGAAACTTTCTGCTGCTTCCACTAAGTCTGATCCTACTTTTAGCAACTTTAAGAAGTTGAAGTTACAACGTGCTTGTGGACAGGGGATCTTTTTCGCCCATTCTGTTTACTTCCCATGTCCCACCCTCACCTTCTTCATTTTAAATAGGTGTTTCCCTGAGTGAGGCATCTCGGAGATCAAACAGTGCTCTGGATTCAGGAAGGAAGGCGCAGTTAAAAGCCAATTCCACTCGACCGAGGCAAAATTTCTGGCTGCTCTCTTGGTCACTGCAGTGCGAGTCTGACGCCTCGCTGCTGACAGCGGATCCGGTCGAGGCGGGAGCTCAATGCACCTTTTGCTCCCGCCCGGGCTGGGCAGAGCCGCGGGGCACAGAGGGCTGCAGGCGTACGGAGCCCCGAACTCTGCCTCAAAGATGGCCATGTCGCTGCTGAGGGACAAACGCTCCAGGGACAACCGTTAGCCTCCCTAGAACCTCTTGAAGACCCTTCATTTGGCGCCTCTGAGGAAAGTCTCTTCTATTTTGCGCCCCCCTCCCAAGGATAACTATTGAGAATGAGGAAAGCGCGGTGGACTACTCAGGCCCCCTTCAGGACTGAGGTCCTGGAGGGTGACGAAGACTCACACCGATGATCTCAAGGGACTCGGCTCCGAGTTCTAACCATCACGGCCTCAGACCCACAACCCAAGGGCAGGCTATGGCGTATCCAGAGTCCGGCCTTGGCCTGACCTCTTTCTCTGGTTCCGGGTGCGTTTGCCCAGCTACTGGAAAACTGCCCCCGGTTCACGTAGGGCGGGGAATTAGGCAGGGAAGGCCCTGTCCCTTTGATCCATTTGCAGCAACTTCTCAGTTCACCAGGGTCGCGGGCTACATGTGTGCTGGGAGTAGGCGAGAGGGTTCCTTGGCGCACCAAAGTGGGCTCCCCGCTAGGACCTTGCAGCAGGAGTAGAGGCCAGGAGGACACGGAGAGCTCCTGGTCCCCATCCCGCCTCTTCCCTACAGGAGTGTGACAATAAACCCTCCCGCACGGTTTACTCCCCTATTTCTCCTAAACCTCTAGTGCAGCATTTTAAAGGAGTCTAGTGCATCCTCAAACTTTGGGGACTGGAAAAAGCCTGCCCAACTCCCGCTCTCCCATCGCCCCTATCGCGTTAGTCCAGTTTCTTCGGTCGCTTCCAAACTCGGTGTCCGTAGTATCGCCGCCCCAACCTGGAAGCGAGCGCCCCCGGCTGTTCACGGCCGCCCCTCGGAGCCTGTTTGCAGGGAGCTCGGCTTCTGGCTCGTCGCAGGATCCAGCTGCGGTTCCGACTGGTCCCCAGGCCTCCGAGGCCCACGCGCGCGTGCACACACGCGCTCACACTCCCCGCTCACACTCGGGCGTCCTCGATCGCTGCACCCCACCCTCCGCGGGGTGGAGGGTGGGGGTGACGTCAGGACTGCAGTCCCGAGGAGAGCGGCTGGAGAGGGCCGCGCGCTCCTCGCCTAGGAAGCTGGAGGTGCACTGGGGCAGCAGCCGCTCCCGCGCTCCGCCCTCTCCTCTGCACCCGCTGTCACGCTGCCCGCCCTGGGGGAGCCTCGGGAGCCGCCAGGTGAAAGTCGGTTCCGAGGGAGGACGGCGAGGGTGCTGCAGTCCTGGCAGGCACTGAAACTGCAACTCGGACAGAAGCGACCCAGTGGAGCAGCAGGGCGCGCGGCCCCGTGCGCAGCAACCCCGGGCGGCGGGGGGCGGCTACCGCTCGGCTCGCCGCCCGGCGCGGCGGCCAGGACTCGGCCCCGGGACTCGGACTCCGGGCGCACTCGCCCGAGAGCGACCCCCCACCCTGCGCATTTCGCAGCGGCCCTCGTGTGGGGAATGCGAGCAGGCCGGCTCCGGGTCGTCGCCGCGGAGCAGCTGCCTGTGGGAGAGCAAGAAGCGGCGAGGGGGCGGCAGCCTCGGCCCGAAGTAAGTGCAACAGAAGTTTGCATCGGTTTCCCCGCTGCTTCCCTGGAGCGAGTGGGAGGCTTATCTCCTGCCCTCGCTTTCTGAGGATAGTGAGGGCAGACTTGCGGGAGAACCTCCCCGGGAGAGAAAGTGAGCAATAACGGAGGGGCAAGGACCTGGAGGGCCGAGGGGGAGGGGTCCCGATGGTGCGAGGGGGTGCCAGAGGAGGAGACCCTCAACTGCGTTGAGGGACGTGAAAGGAACCTGACCCTGGGGACCTCGGAAAGGGAGGCATTTGGGGAGAGTGAAGGTGGAGGTTGTCACACCTTCTCTGGTGACCTTGGCGTGCCCCCCTGGAGTGGCGAGCCAGGGGCTTTTAGGAGAATGGAGACGGGTGCGCCTGTAGGAGATGGTGTGGCTTCTCACACGGGGCTGCGCGGGGGTCATCGCTGCAGGACGATGGAAGACGCCGGCAAGGGGAGGGAGAAGCCAGCCGCAGGCAGCGGGTGGGGACGCCGGACAGCCCGGACTCAGGGGCTCTGAGGGGGAAGTTGGGGTCCTCTGAGATGCTCCAGCCTCGACCGGGGAGACAGTGGTCTAGGGAGAAAGCAGGTGTGACGCTCCGGGTCGCTACAGTTGCTGCGGGCCGCCTCTGGGGCCTCGGTGGCTAATTCTTGTAATTGGGCAGCTTCTCTGAGGGCGACAGCGGTTGGGCCTCCCAGCTGCCACCCCCACCCTCACCCCCGGTTGCCCTCCCGCACCGCCGCGGGTCCCCGCAGTCGTCAGGCTGTTCCCCGCGGCCGCGAGGGCTGCGGAGACGCGGTCTACTCAAGAGTCCCTCGGTTTTCTGCTCTCTTGTCGCGGCATGTTCAGCTCTTTTTGGTTCCCTCTTCTCTAACTGGACTCTTGAAGGAGCTTTTATTCAACCGATCAAACTTCTAATGGGGAAAAAAGTTCACGGAAGCTGCGCTCCTCCCTGGAGCAGAGCCCCGCAGAGGGCGGAAGAGGGCGGGGCGGGCAGCTGGTCCACCGTCCTCTCACCTGGGGAGGGTTCAAAGGGAATTTTGTATTGACTGGGGTGCGATTTTTCTGGAAGGGCAACGAAGGCATCGTTTTCCAGAGTAGGACCGTCAGTGCCTAGGAAACCAATATCCCCCTCAGCTTCTGGCACCAAGGGTACACATTGTGGGGTGAGGGAGATTGTTAATTAAATGCCATTTTGGGGGGAGAAGTCATTCATGATGCACAGTTATTATCCAATTTCATTTACTCAGATTCTTGCATTTATTCGTGCAAAACGCTTTATGAGGCCCAGTATGTGCCAGGCATTGTGTTACACGCTGGGGCGCTGGAAATGATTGGTGTGTGGTCCCAGTTGTCAGGGAGGTTACAGTCTGTAGAGGAAGTGGTCTGAAAAGAGGATGGAAAAAATATACATGCATACAGGAAAGGGCAGGTGATACCTGCTTTTTACTATAGGGATTCACTTCCAGCTTCTTAATTGTGGGGTACAACATCTGCTAGATTTTGTCTTCCCTGAAGTCAGGGACATTATTATTCATCTTTGATGCCCAGAGGCCATCCCTGTGCCAGGCACATAGTAGGTCATCACCAAGGCCATTAAATGAAGGGATCAATGGATGAATTATTCATGATGAAAAGTATTAAAGGAAGGTATCCTGCTGTATTGGGGGATCATGTAAAGAAGAAAAAGAGTGAGTTGAAAGGAGAAGAAATAAAGGGAGCTGGAGAGGGCAAGAGAGGAAAAGAAAACAAGATTTATAAGCATTTGAAGGTATATATTCTTTAACAAACAAATTCCATTTCTCATTGTCACACAATGGAAATTAGCAGCACCCAACTTAATTCTTTATGAAATACATGAATCTCTTTGGATATTTAGATTACAACTTTTTTTATAGCAGGGTCTTTTAATTTACCATATGGAAGTCATAATGCCATGCTCATGTGAAAATGCGGAGAATATGGAGATTGGGATGTATCTCGGATTGTGGGACAGGTTGCTGAAAACTACTTTAGAATTCCCAAAATAATTCCTCTGAACATCTCATAATATTCTGCTACTTTATAAGCATGTTTCTACCCCTGTCCTTTAACCATATTTAATTTAGACTTGATTAAAATATTTATACCTAGATTTTACCAGTGGAGATTAAACATATATATGCAAGACTGTCCTTGGTTTAATTATTTGAACCCAGGTTCCTACTGCTCTCAGATAGAGGGTGGTAACTCAAGGTGCACTCAATTTCCAAGAAAAGTAATAGAGACTTTTTTCCATTAATTTTATTGTACTTACTAGTGGCATATATTTTTCTTACACATACAACAGGACTACTTTTAAAAATTGGTATTTATTAATAGTAATAATAAATCAGTGATTTGAATCAAAAGTTTATAAGCAGTTATCCAGGATTTAGTTATTAGAACCTTCTCAGTGATAAGTGGTTTGGGGCATTTCTAGAATTTTTGTAAAGTTCATTTTTTCTACTTACAAAATAAGATGATTTTACTCAAATAATTTAATTAGGCATTTAACATCAGAATATGTCAATGGAGAGTACTATTTTATTTGGGGCATTGTATTCTGTAGTTAATGTCATTAGTCTGGTACACCAACAGTGACGAGCAATTTGTAATTAACAAATAGAAAAAATCCATATATTCCATTATTAGGCATTTCATAGATGTTTTAGGACATTATCAGAGTTCTAGAAAGAGAATTGTGGCTGTGGACTATATATGGTGATTAACAATATGTTGTAGAATTAAATGTAAATAAATACTAAAAAGGGTAGCTAAACTTTGGGATTCTTTCACTGAGCATTGAAATGTTTCTTCTGTTGTGGGTATTTGATTTGGATTATTACCATAATCACGCTGTTACATCAAGTGACTGCTTGAAGGAATCTTGCAGAGGTACAAGGAGTAAATTGTACAGTGAAGGACCTTTCTTTTAGAAATATAGTTAGAGTACAGAAATGCTGAGATGATATGAGTGTAGGGTTATAGATTACCAAGTTTAGAGGTTATCTAGTTCCATTTTTGCAGATGAGAAAACTGGGGCCTAAAAAGATGAAAGGTCTTAGTTTCCCAGGATCACATTCGAATGCACCAGAGTCCCTCAGATTGTCCATTCTAGGCTTGACAGAAAAGCACACCCTCGGGGCACCTAATCAAAGGGCCGCTTGACAGATCCACCGTCCTTGGCTTTCCTCTTTTCTCTTATTCTCTCCAGTTCATAGTACCCCCCAGCCCCCCCACCTGCTCCATCTCTGAGACGAATCCCACGTGCCCACCCCCAAGTCTTACTGTTCCTGCTGCCTGTCCAGGTCCTTCACAGGACACAGCAGCAAAGGACTTGGTCGGGCTTCCATGACTCCCAGCGCCACACACTGGTCTGTGCCTCAGCAGGCCTGTGAAATAAGTGCATTGGGTGAGCCCCATATCTTGTTTCCTACATTTTGATACCAATGCACATCCTAACGTCATAGTTTCAGAGCCAGAAGGGGCTTTAGAGATCATCTGGTCTCTGTATAGGTCATCTTAAAGATGAGGGAACTCCGGTCCAGAAAAGGGTCCATGACAGTGGTATTATAGGGCAAGGACTTCATGAATTGGTTCTGATCCTCCTTGACTCTATTCTGTTTTCACTGAGTGGGGAGCCATGCCTTTGTTAACGTAACCCTGGGGACCCTGGAGGGAAACAACTTGTGTTGATGTCCCAACCTTGTCTCTCCCCCACTATGCAACCATGGGCAAGTTACTTTTTATTTATTAGTACAATTTTGCTTCATTTATAGGTTATTACCTATGTCTGGGTAGAGATGTATTTGCATAATTGCTTATTGTTTCCCCTCTAGATTGTAACTTTTATAAGAACAAGAACTGAGTATTTCTTGCTCACTGCATGTCCAACACCTAGCACACTGGCACATCATGGACACTCAATAAACATTTGTTGAATAAAGGAATGAATGAATGTGTGTGTATAATAATTATTGAGTGAAGGACACATCATCACTTAGGTAGAACTGAAATTCTTAATATGAGCGCCATATCCTTCTAGAGATTTGGAATCTAAAATCCTGATCCCTTTGCCAATATACCGCTTTCTGGATAGATGAGCCCAGGGTATGTCCTTTCCCCAAACCCACTCCTCCCATTTACTCTTCTTACCCAGTGGCAGCTGCAGTTTTCCCCCATTTTTGCTTGGCCCCAAAACCCTTGGAGTCATCCTTCATGCCTCTCCTTCACAGCCAACATTCAGTTCACTCACGGATCCTGCAGCTGTGCCTGCATGAGATATTCCACACCTGACCACCTCTCACCATCTCCCTGGCCACCAGCCTGGACTGAGCTGCCATCATTTCTCACCTGGATTATTGCAGCAGCCTCCTAACTTCTCTCACTGCCCCCATCCTGGCCCCACCCCAAAGTCTAGCTTCAACACACAGCCAGGGCAAGACTAGAATGCCTGAGTCACGGAGCGTTCCTCCTCTGCCTACATTTTCCAGTGTCTTCCCATCTCTTCTCAGAGGAACAGAAAACGTCCTTCCAGTGAATTAAATGAATAAGACCCCACAATATCTAGCCACTTCTGACTCTCTGGCTCCCTACACTCCGCCCAGTAACTGTGCTCCCACCACACCCATCACCTTCCTGTTCCTACAGTTCACTGCCATGCCTGCCCCTAAGCAATTCTGAACTTGCTGTGCCCTTTTTTCTGGAATGATCTTTCCCAGACACCTGCTTGACTCACTTCTTCATTCCTTTCACTTCTTTTCTCAAATTCTGCTTTTCAGTGAGGCCGCTCTTGGCTTCCCTATGTAAGGTGACACCCCTCTAAGTTTTTAATCCCCCTTTCCTGCACTGATTTCCCTTTGGGCTCTTGTGACTATTAGGCTCATACATTCTACCTTACTTAGGTCTTGTGTTTCCCCCACTAGAAGGCAAACTCTGTGAAGGTAGAGCCTTTTTTCTGCTTCGTTTGATTCTGTATCCCTAGTGCCTGGATAGGCACATAGTAGGTGTTCAGAGAATATTTGTCAAACAAATAAATGGAGATAAAATATTGCCTGTGTCATAGGGTCTTGTTAAGATGAAGTGAGAAAGGGTGTTGAGTGCTGCTCATAGCTCCTAGCCCACAGGACATGCTTAATTAGTATCAGATGTGATTATTCTGGTGTTAGCTCTGGTCTGGACTTTTTGTCCCTCCTTTGCCCAGGGCTGTGGTCAGAGGCCTAGCACTCCCAGGATCCTTAGCTGTTATTTCTGGAAATGACCTTGAAGGAGCCCCAATGGTTGTTCTTATCTGCTGCTGGAAATAATTAGGAAATAAATGTGGTTAACTGTCTAAGATATGGCTTAATCCTTTCCATGAGATGCCTTCTGCCCTGAGGCTTCTGGAAGGTTGCTGCTGTATGTTCCATCCTCAGGGGGAGAGTATCAGGTTCTATTCCCTGCAGGCACTCCTGGAATGGGGCAAGGGAGGGGGTCTTCATCCCCTAGGGAATCGCATTGTATTCCTTAAATGGCAGTGGCAGTGGGAGGCTGAGAAGAGTGGTACCCAGGGGCCAAAAGTGGAGATCAGGGCCCAGTGGGGCAACTGAGCTGTTTCTGGAACATTATTTCTTAATGGAGTCATCTAACCAAAACACGAGAAGGGCAGAGAGACTTTCTTTATAGGTCACAGGTTGGCCACTTAACTACTTTTCTTGTCTCCTAATGCTGGTTGTTTCTTACTTGTCTTAACAGGACCATTCTCATTGGTTGCCTCCTGGCACAACAAATTTTAGCCAAGGAGGAGTTATGAGGCCATTATCAGTTAACCAATGAGATACTAAATGAAAAAAATTAATTAAAATGACCCCTGTAAAGCTATCCCCAGGGCTTAGAATAGTCTGTGTGCTAAATATCACTCCTTAATTATAAAACTACTGCTTAAGAATAGGCTGAAACTGTTTAAATGCACTGTTGGCTGAACTGATAGGATTTTTTTTACAATTAATGGTAGCTCAGGGGTAGAGCGCATGCTTGGCGTGCACGAGGTCCTGGGTTCAAACCTCAGTACCTCCATTCAGGGGAAAGAATTAAAAATAAATTAAAAAAAAAAGTAGTCAAACTAAAGAGCTCCAAAAATAAGATCTCGAAAGCCAAATTTAGGAAGACTGGATTCTCTATACGTAATTATGAGTCTTGTTTTTTATGATAGTAATTGTTACCATTCATGAAGCCCTGGTTACATTCCAGCCCAGGATATTGTGAGCAGACATTGTGCCCATGTGTTCAAGTTGGGTACACTATTACATTTCTATGAAATGACTGTGCTAAGCCCTTCAGCTCGTAATTCCTGCTAGCTCAGAGCAAGTCACACTTTATGAGTTTACTCAATGGACAGTATTTTGCAATCCTGAGCGTTCATAATGATTTTGCCTTAACAGAAAAATGTTGTGTTGTGCCCATTTTTTGCTCTAGAAATGGACAGGAAGCCTTGGGTTAGTACTTGTAGGTTACCAGATCTGTTCTTAGCATGCTCTGTGACCTTGTCCAATTTGCATTAGATTAGAGTAGCTTTTCTGGAGGCAGGAAAAGTTACCACAGCAGCAAAAATGGGGCCAACAACCTTGAAGTACAGCCATGAGAACTCCGGTCCTCTGTAACTGTAAGAGATGCAGCCAGAGCAACTTTTCAGGAGAGACTATGTGTGTGTGTTTGTGTGTGTGCACACGTCGGGAGGGACAGTAGACCCTGGGATAGAAACCCCAACTATCATAACAATGAAAAGAAAGAGGGGGTGACTTTTAGCTTTCCAAACAACTGTGTACATATAATTTCTCTTTTTTTTCCTTTGTGCCTAGTTCACAAACACACGTTCTAAACGTTTTTTAATAAGTAGGTTGTTTTGGAAAATTTTTTTCTCCTAGAAACAATGTTACATGTGGAATTTAGGTTCCCAGCTGCCTTGGGAAAAGCCCATTTAATTCATTGCTGAGCATTAAAAAATGATACTGTAGTTTGCTTTTTTTTATGAGAAAATGGGTCTTCATTTCTAATTAATAAAATCCTAGTTTCTGTCATGTTACCCTGTAAAGATCTAGGCTGACATTTTTGTAAATAATTTCTCCCGTGGCTCTTTATTGATATATCCAACAGAATAGGAGATTATATATTACATATGCATACATTATACAGTATATGTTATATACAAAATAAATAAATATATAATCATTGTATTAAATAGATAATATTGCATCTCTTTTGTTTACCAGACTTTATGGTATGCAAACAATAGACACTTCTCTCTTCCACTTTCCAGTAGGTCCAGGATGTATTCAATGACAGATGGGATTTTAGCTTCAGCTGTTCTATTGAAGAAGAGAATGAGGGCTTCTTTCTGCTGCTGTTTAGTTTTGTCCTTGGTGGTCATCTCCTTGGCCATGGCATCTAGGGCAGCTCTGGTCCCAGCGCTGATCTGGCCTGGGGCCACCACCACCATCTTGCGCTGTTTGGCTGGGAGCTGGGACAGAACGTCACACTTGAGGCGTAGCAGCATGACTGCCTCCTCCAGCAGGAGCTCCAGCTCTCCGAGGTTTGAGGAGCCCGAATAATCCCATCCCCAGGGCATCCGCTTGGCACCACAGTAGCGAAGTCCAAGGGTGAGGAACTGAGGGAAGAAGGTTGGCTTGATGGCAAGGATCTGTGTATAGAGCTCGGCAGGCCAGGACATGGCTGGCGTGCCTGACAGTAAGATCACCCGCTTGGCAACCTTGAGGAGGGGCATAGCCGCACGACAGGGGGCGGTCTTAATATTTTTGAGGAAGTGAGGTACATCAATGATGACAACTTTAAAAGGGGTTTTGAGCTGCCTTTCTAACTTGCTCAGAAGGTTAAAACTGACAGTATTGACCAGGCCAGCCGTCAGGCAGTCCTTCCTGGTCACCACAACATTGATGCGGTCTGGCCTCAGAGACAGCAGCCACCGACAGAAGACCTGCTCCCAGGTGAAGCGCACGGATGAGGGTACCACCACCAGGAGCGGCCACTCCTTCTGGTAGTAGGCCGCGATGCAGATGGCTTGGATGGCCTTCCCTAGGCCCATGTCATCAGCCAGCAGCAGGCGGCCTCTTTTCGCTATGGCAAAATTGACCCCAGTCCCCTGGAAAGGCAGCAGGCTAGACACAAGCTTGGAATCCACCCCAGAGAGGTCTGCCTCGGGGATGTCTGCCACTGGACAGAGAGATGTCTTCTCGAGCTGAGAAGTGAAAGCCAGGGTGAGCATCTTGGGCAAAGGCTCCAGCTGAACTTGGGGAAGGCAGTGTGCCCTTTCAATTAGTTTATTGTGCTCTTCCACGAGAAAGTTTCACTTCCTGGTTTTGACATCATAATTTCTGGAATACATCTGCTGAAACAGTGCAACCAGGCGTTCTGAGTAGCTGATGTCTGCCTCAAAGCTGGCCCGGGAGGTGAGCATGCACTGCCCTTTGACAAAGGTGAGGGCGGGAGCTGCAGGAAGGCAGGCCTGGGCCACGCTGCCACTGCCAGTAGAGGGTGGCTCCCTGCGGCCCTCGGCCGCTTCCAAAGTCTGCAGGGTGACAGTAGGGAGGTGATGGGCTGCTCTCATTAGGGCACCGTAGTCCGTCATGCTGAAGTTCCACGTCTTGGTGGCAGGATCGTAATGTCTGCTGGGCAGACTTTTTTTTTTTTCTTTTTTAACATTTTTTATTGATTTATAATCATCTTACAGTGTTGTGTCAAATTCCAGTGTAGAGCACAGGTTTTCAATTATACATGAACATATATATATTCATTGTCACATTCCTTTATTTGTGAGCTACCATAAGATCTTGTATATATTTCCCTGTGCTTACAGTATAATCTTGTTTATCTATTCTATAGTTTTGAAATCCCAGTTTATCTCTTCCCATCCCCCACCCCCTTGGCAACCACAAGTCTGTATTCTATGTCTGAGTCTGTTTCTGTTCTGTATTTATGCTTTTTTTTTTTTTTAGATTCCACATATAAGCGATCTCATATGGTATTTTTCTTTCTCTTTCTGGCTTACTTCACTTAGAATGATATTCTCCAGGAGCATCCATGTTGCTGCAAATGGCACTATGTTGTCATTTTTATGGCTGTATAGTATTCCATTGTATAAATATACCACATCTTCTTTATCCAGTCTTCTGTTGATGGACATTTAGGCTGTTTCCATGTCTTGGCTATTGTAAATAATGCTGCTATGAAAATTGGGGTGCAGGTGTCATCCTGAAGTAGGGTTCCTTCTGGATATAAGCCCAGGAGTGGGATTCCTGGGTCATATGGTAAGTCTATTCCCAGTCTTTTGAGGAATCTCCATACTGTTTTCCACAGTGGCTGCACCAAACTGCATTCCCACCAGCAGTTTAGGAGGGTTCCCTTTTCTCCACAGCCTCTCTAGCATTTGTCATTTGTGGACTTCTGAATGATGGCCATTCTGACTGGTGTGAGGTGATACCTCATTGGAGTTTTGGTTTGCATTTCTCTGATAATTAGTGATACTGAGCATTTTTTTTCATGTGTCTATTGATCATTTGTATGTCTTCCTTGGAGAATTGCTAGTTTAGGTCTTCTGCCCATTTTTGGATTGGGTTGTTTGTTTTTTTCTTATTATGTTGTATGAGCTGCTTATATATTCTGGAGATCAAGCCTTTGTCGGTTTCATTTGCAAAAGTTTTCTCCCATTCTGTAGGTTGTCGTTTTGTGTTTTACTTATGGTTTCCTTTGCTGTACAGAAGCTTGTAAGTTTCATTAGGTCCCATTTGTTTATTCTTGCTTTTATTTCTTCTAGGAGAACATTTTTGAGATGTATGTCAGATAATGTTTTGCCTATATTTTCCTCTAGGAGGTTTATTATATCTTGTCTTATGTTTAAGTCTTTGATCCATTTTGAGTTGATTTTTGTATATGGTGTAAGGGAGTTTTCTAGCTTCATTGTTTTACATGCTGCTGTCCAGTTTTCCCAACACCATTTGCTGAAGAGACTGTCTTTATTCCATTGTATATTCTTGCCTCCTTTGTCAAAGATTAGTCATGCTGAAGTTCCATGTCTTGGTGGCAGGGTCATAACGTCTGCTGGGCAGACTCTTAAACACTGCAATGAGCTCCACATTGTACCTGATCTTCACCTGGAAATGGTCTCCATCCCTTATACACGTTCCCTGCTGGGAGTTTGCCGCTTTCTGGAGTGGGGTCCCAGCTTTCTGTTGGAGTCTTCCTTCTGTCTTAGGCATCACACTTCCTGAGCCACAACAGATGTCAGAAATGTTCTGCCCGTAGGTGGAGGGAGGGTCTTGACATCTTGGCCTCTAATTCAGGATCCCTGGATCGGGAGGCAGAAGCTGCTGTCTCCCGGGAATTCTTTGTTTTGGCCAAAGGCTCATGAGCTGTGTTAGCAAAATGTGTCAGTTTGGTCTCGTGTGATGCCTGAGGATGACCATAACCTAACTCATAACCCAAGAGCTGTTGGCTGGTGACCTCTGGAGGACTGTGTGCCAAGGGAGGGGAGATGCCAGTGACAGTCATTTGGCTGGGTGGGCTGTGGCTTGGGCAGGCTGTGGGCATCTTCTCTTGCCTCTTGCATGTCCCCTGTGCCCATGTTGAGGTGCTGAGTTGAAAATTCTGGGAATTTGGGGGTCTCTGGTCACCATTCGATGAACTCCTGGGATTCTGTTGCTTGAAAATGTCGCCATGGCTCCCTGACTTAGAAGGATCCCTGGGGAGGTTTTGAGAAGGGCCCTGCTTGGACTGGGAAGGTGTGGCAGCAATGGAGAAGCCAGAGCCTGCGTTCTGATGCTGTTTTGCCAATAATTTCTCAGCTCTATGGGCCAGAGCCTTTTGCCGATTCTCTTGTTTTTTTCCTCTGCTCGTCTGTAAGAGGCAAGAACATTTTAACAGGAAAACGCTCATGCAGGAATGTCAGTCTTTAATCAGAAACTTGGCAAAAGCTAGAGAGAGGTCTGGAAAGCGAGCCACGTTCGTGGCTGACCCTGAACCCAGGTGCGTCTCCAGAGCCCTCCCGAGCCAGATTACTTCTCCGGGTGGCTGGTTAGGAGCCGGTATTTTAATGCTGTCAGTTTGCCCGCTTTATTTCAGGAGCAGGGCCTGGAGGTAGTGTTGTGGCGGGGTTGTTCACCCTATCCCGTTGTGGTTTTGATTTACATTTCCTTATGACTAAAGATGTTGAGCATCTTTTCATGTGCTTATTGGGCATTTCTGTATCTTCTTTGGAGAAACTAATGTCTATTCAGTACATTGTCCATTTTTAACTAGAGTTATTTGTCTTTTTATTATTGGTTTATAAGTTGTCCAAATACAAGATCCTTTCTCAGACTTAGGATTTGCAAATATTTTCTCTTTTTTATGTGGGTCGTCTCTTCACTTTTCTGATGGTTTAGTTTGAAGGACAGAAGTTTTGATAAAGTACAATTTATTTTTTCTTTTATCACTTGTGCAACAATCCAAATTTATTAAGACTTAATCTTATGTTTTTTTCTTTCCTTATACTCTTATGTTTTCTTCTAAGTGTTTTGTAATTTTAGCTCTTGCCTAATTTAAGTCAAATCTATTTTGAGTTAATTTTTGTGTATGGGGTGAGGAAGGTGTTCAACTTATTCTTTTGCACGTGGATATTCAGTTGTTCCAGCATCATTTATTGAACTGTCTTGGCACCCTTGGTGGAACCAATTGACCATAATGTAGGGGTTCATTTCTGGGCTCTCAGTTTTAATCCATTGATCTATGTATATCTCTGTCCTTATGCCAGGACCACATTGTCTTGACTACTGTGGTTTTGTAGTAACTTTTTAACCTGGAAAGTGGGAGTCCTCCAGCTTGGTTCTAGAGAGTGAGCAAATGGCAGGCAGGGATTGTGCATTGTTTATTTTTTTATCCCCAGTTACGGGTACATAATAGATGTAGGATGAGTGAGTGAATGAATGAATGTGAATAAATGAATGGATGTCTGAGGGACTAAGAGAATGAAGTAGCAGGAGTGTGATGGGGCCTTCTGTCACCTTATGCAGGCTGCACTTTTTCTAAGCCAAAGAATCCCTGAGCTGCATGATAATTCAGGCCAGTGTAATTTCTAGTGTTGCTATCATATGACTTTAAAATGTAATCCTTCCATATGCTCTAATCAAATAATGCTATTCTCAGTTAAACACATGATGAAATGCCTGCACTGGCAGATATTATGCTCTTGAAACACAGTTATTCTGTTGTCACCAAGGACACTTCTGCATCTGATATTGATTCAGATATTCAATTGTGAATGCCACGAAGATGACTTTATTTGTAGCTAATGAGGATTGTATTGGCTGAAGAAATTGGCAGTGTGAACAATGCAGTGTGTGCTTACTAATCCAATGTGAATGAATAGAGTAGCTTCCCTGATCAGCATTCAGAAGGCTTTTATGTCCTGGGCTGATAGAAAGTTGAAAAATATTAAGTGCTATGATTTTATTGTATTTTAATGTCAACTGGTCAGGGTATTTTTGGAAAATTCATTATATTTTGCAGATGATTCAAGTTGTGTTGAACTTCTACTCAAATATAGATTTATACAGGTGTGCCTTGATTTTGAAAAACATGTTATACAAAACTTGAATTACAGAATATGAACTTTTGAAACAAAGGCTATTACAGAAGCACCATCATGCCGTTAGTTCATTGAGTATCTATGGAGTGGGAATCATGAGTCTAGGGGACTGGGTCATCATCCACCCTTCTCATTCCCGAGGATTCTGATCAGTAAGGCAAACCAACGAAGCAAGATTACCAGCCAAGTGGAAAATATAAATAGTGATTTTGCTTGTCTGTATGATCCTCAATGTAGAGTTTTGTGAAATCCTTATTAGAATATATGCTTTCAGCTTCATCCAAAGTGGAACTTTTTACTCCTACCCTTTATCGAGAATTGGGCCCCACAGGGTCTGGTGTGCTTGCAGAAGGAGGGAGGCACCAGATCTTCAGACAGACTCCAGTACCACTTGCTTGAATATGGATGAGACTGACAGGCTGCTTCCAGAAGGAAAGTGTGGTAAGCAGGTCACCCCACCCAGAACTGTCCACATTTTAATTTCCCCAAACTGTGATTGTTTTTAAACTTACATGGCAAAGGGAGTATGTGGTTGTGATTATGTTAAGGACCTTGACATGGGGACACTATCTTGGATTATCTGGATGTGTCTAATATCATCAAAAGGGTCTTTATAAGGGGGATGCCAGAGAGCCACAGAAGGAGATGTGACCACAGAAGCAGAGGTTGAAGTGATGTAGGACCACATGCCAAGGAATGTGAACAGTCTGCAGAAGATGGAAAAGGCAAGGGAGAGCCTCCTGCTGAGGCACTTGATTTTGGCCCAGTGAGGCTTCTGACTTACAGAACTCTAGGATAATAGGGTTGTGTTGTTTTAAGCCATTCTGTCTGTGATATTTGTTACAGCAGCAATAAGAAGCTAATACAGAAGGTTTGAGGACCTGCTTAGTTGTGTTTCCCATAAGGGAACAGGAAACAAACAAGGGCTCTCTGGATTCCATCCCCCCAAAGTGAAAAAGATGAGGCAACCCTGCCCACTAGTAAGCCATTGTCCAGTTAATGGCAAATTTCAACAGATCAAACTGGCCACTCCCTCCTTCACTAATTAAGGTATTTCAGTGGGGAAGAAGTTTAATTACAAGAATTAGAGAATGACAAGCCATTGGAAGATGGGGGAGCCAGGCCCAGAATGACCACTTTTAGGAAATCTGAAAGTGGGGTCTCAGAAGGTGCCGTGTCCTTACTTCTGCTGTCTGCTGCTACCCAGCAGCCTGCCTGCAGCCACCATCAAAAAATGGTAACTTTCACCTTCCAAATCTCACGAGGCTGTCTCCATGGTAGACTCTCTCAGGGGCCCTGCAGGCAAGGGAGAAATGGGGTTTCTAGACTTTACCTTCAAAAGCTCAAGGGTGCAGTGTACAGGGTATCAACAGAATCTGGCAGAGAGGGTGAAGAGAAATGATGACAGAAGTTTGCTTTTCTCTAGTTGGAGGGAGAAATATGGGAGCATAGGTGCTCTTCCTTACAGCCCCTAGGCCCTTTGCTCCCTTGACCTTGGGGCGGTAGCCACCATTGTGGGTACGTTAATGAACATAGTGGCAAAGTCAAAGTTACTGCACAGCTGTGTGGTGAACCCAGTACCCAAGAGATCTGAGATGGATGTGAAATTGAATATTAAAGGAGAAATTTAAAATGATTGTGTTATTCTTTAATGACAGTTTACCAGGTATCTGTTTTGAACCTACATCATTTCAAGGACATTTTCTTTTGAAGTGTTTAACAAGTAATTTAAGCCAAATTAATATTCATTGAAAATGTCAGAAGCAGTTGAATTTTATTTTCATAGGGCCTTTGAACTTCTGTGTTTATTGGGAGAGATAAAATGTTATCATGCCATGATTTCTACTTTTAAAAATTTGATAAAGTTGCACAGGTAACTGTTACCTAATTATTAATCAGTATAAATACCATTAATTAATCAACACAGGAATAAACTCGGCATGCCTTACTTCTTACTGGTCTCAATCAAGTATTTTCAGGAGGTTTATGTAACCTGTTAGTTCAATCTTTAATTGCTTCTTGAGGGTATGGAATTGTTTCTGGTTTGCCAAAAGTGGTGAAGAGGATGGAGTGGTTCAGGTGGGGTGTATGTAACATGAAGGCATTTGGTTTTGTTATGTAATCTCAGAGGAAGAGGGTGGGGAGCACCCAGAGGTAACACCAGGGGCCACTAGGAATCTCTATAAATTGAAGGCAGAGGGAGCCAAGTAAAGCCAAGGTTTCCAGCCATGAACTAAGGGTTTGGAAAATAGCATGGCCGGGATTTATCATGGATGAATTGAAATAGCAGAACTTAAGAGTTCAGGGAGCAAGTTGCTACAGCATCACCAGATAGAACCATTTGAGGCTAGAGTGCTTTGGACTGCATTTACCTGCCCAGGTCCTTGGGATGGCCCTGGTAAACCCATCCAGCACCTGTTCTGGTCTGTAAACCTATGTTCACTTGGCTTTGTCTCTGGTTATCATCCTGAGTCATTTCTCTGTTTCTAAGACCACAAGGCCCATGTCAAGAGCGTTTGGTTCCCATTTACAGTCACTCATCATTTCAGTTTTACATTATCATTTGAGATTTTATTTTTGTCCTCCCAGCAGATCAGTCTGATTCCTACCTAGGCAGACTCATGGACCAGAACGTGGGTCTCAATACTGTTCTTCTCTAAAAATGCATCAGTCAGCAAACATTTTAAAAGTCCTTTTCATGTTTACCAGCCTCATAGGAATGATGGTTTCAACAGAAATGATCATTCTGCAAATCATGTTTTCAGCTAATATGGAAGGTCTGCTCTTTGACTCAGACAGTCTCATTTTTAAGGTTCTACCTGATTTCTCTCTCAGAACGTGTATTAATTTACACGGTAATATTATTATCATTATCACTATTATTAATAGTTGTTATTCTTACATGAGACACCCATTAAAACTCTTTAGTATCTCTAATAAACTTTGGCTTTAATTCCCACTAGCATATGTGAGGTGATTCTGGAGTTGAAGGCATTCTAAAAGATAGTCAATTTAGTTTGCTCTATTCACCAGCAAAATTAATGCTGCGTGATCTCCTATTTCTGGGCACCTCTAGGCAATTTTATTTATATCCTTGACTTTAAACTTACTCTCAGATCTGCTCAGCTCAGAACTCCCTTCTGAATGCAGACTTGCTGATGGTTAGGTGCCCCGCCCAGCTGTTTCATAGGCACCTCACACTTCATCCACGCAGATCTGAAACCATCACCCCTACTTGCTCCCCTTTCTAAATTTCCTTACTCAGAGTTTGGCACCAGCTCGCTGCCTGCTATCTGAACTTATCTTTGATTTCTTCTTTGACTTCACTTCCGTATGCAATTAGTTGCTAAGACCTCTTAGTGAAGGCTTGGATGGTTCTTCGGTCCGCTAGCTTTTTCTCCTCTGCTCCCATAGCACCACGTACACACTTTGATTACAACAGTTATTTCATTGTTTTGCAAAACTTCCATTTGCATGACAGTCTCTCCCTTTTGATGGTGGAGGAGAGATACTTTTCATTTCAACCTTTTGGTGGCTAGCTCCAAATTTGTTAAGTCAATAAAGTGAATGAAAGGGAAACTAAATTGGATAAAAGTACCGTGACCAGAGTTTGTAAATATTATGTCCTAAATAATTTATTTTGTGGAGCGTGTGATTCCTATTGTATGTTACTTCCTCTTTACTGTTGAGTATTACATGACCAAATGATAAAACTTGTATTGCATTATTTACAATAACCAAGACATGGAAACAGCCTAAATGTCCATCAACAGATGACTGGATAAAGAAGATATGGTATATTTATACAATGGAATACTACTCAGCCATAAAAACTGACAACATAACACCATTTGCAGCAACATAGATGTCCCTGGAGAATGTCATTCTAAGTGAAGTAAGCCAGAAAGAGAAAGAAAAATACCATATGAGATCGCTCATATGTGGAATCTTAAAAAAAAAACAAAAAACAAAACCCACAAACAAAGCATAAACACAAAACAGAAATAGACTCATAGACATAGAATACAAACTTGTGGTTGCCAAGGGGGTGGAGGGTGGGAAGGGATAGACTGGGATTTCAAAATTGTAGACTAGATAAAAAAGATTATACTGAATAGCACAGGGAAATATACACAAGATCTTATGGTAGCTCACAGAGAAAAAATATGACAATGAATATATATATGTTCATGTATAACTGAAAAATTGTGCCCTACACTGGAATTTGACACAACATTGTAAAATGATTATAAATCAATAAAAAATGTTAAAGGTGAAAAAAATAAAATTGATACGATTAAGAACATGGGTTCTTAGTAAAAAAAAAAAAAAGTTGTAGCAATTTTAGAGTCTTTTCAGTATAGCTCTAAGAGTTTACATTTATTTTGTGACTCACAGTGTGAAGTTTCAGATATATGCCAGAGAGATTTTAAAATGAGCATTAAACCAATGACTAACATGTAACTTTGGGAATTTTAGTGTCAAAACATACATATTTAAAAAAATACGTATTCATTTTGTCTTACCTACAAATATTATCTTCTTAAAAATAAGGTAGAACTGATTCTGAAAGAAGTAATCATGTTACCCAAATTGTAACAATTAAACTTGCCTGTGAAAGAAAAAGACAAAGCTGACATTAACTTTTACACTTCCTTTAAAGGATAAAGGTCATTACCCAGTCCACCTTTGAAAGTCATGATCTTTAAAAAAGAGAGGATTTTTGTTTTAAATGGGAACACTTTGCCCCAATGTGCAAGTTTGCACATTGCAATATAACCCAATATAATGGTTATATTTTTGCCTCAACACTGATAAGAAAGCAGAAATTGTGACATAAATGATACAAATGTGTGGTTTAGTTTTGAGAGACATAATTGTTCCTTTTATGCCTTAAATAAGCTTTTATGGGAGCATTCTGGCTAATGCTGTATACAGGAAACTTATGCTCATATTTCCATTTGATGAGGATACATCATTAAAATATATGAACATAAATAGACTTTGTGTACACAAAGTGAAACCATGCTCAGGGCATTTGGAAAGTTTCTCCTTATGAAAGAAGTGGGCAATGCCTTTCTTTAAATCCATCTAAAATAAAAAAAAAACCTGTAATTTACAAAATAGGGCTCAGTTTTGGATCATTGAAGTCCGTTTGTATTGGATTCTTACACACATGTTTTGTAAACTCATCATCCTTTTGTGGTAAGCATCCCTTGTGCTAAATCAACGCAGTATGTAAAAATTCTGGATTACAATTAAGAAATACTTGGTTACCCCTGTGCTAGTGTATTTTAAAATGAAGTAGGTTGAATTGTGCATATATAAATGTTTGTTCTAAGTTGAGTTCACAGGAGGACTTGTTAACACACAGTAGCTAATAGGAGCTGATTTTTATTGAGCAGTTACTATGGTCCAGACAGTGTACTAAACTTTACATGAATTAGGTAAGTTATACCGCACCACCTCATGAAGAGGTAAGAATTTTGTCCACTCACAACTAAGGGAAATGAGGCACAGTAATGTGTGCCCATGCTGTCAAGCACGATAATACAGATCACCGCAGCCTACTGAATAGTTATAGATGGCTGGAAGTGTGCTAAGGTTAGAGTCCTCAAATCACAAGTCCATTTGGGAGTGGGATGGCTAGAGAGGTTAGTTTCTTTATTCTTACATTGTTTCTGATAGATCTGAAGTCAGAGCAAAGATATATACCATGAGAGTAGAAACGGGGATAAGGAAAAAAAAAAAAGGAAAAGAACCAATGATGAGGTTGGTATACAAAACAAATGCTAGGGAATCCTCTGCCCTTGGAGATGTGGACCAGAAAATCGGGCTGTGAGCTCACTTTCAGCCAATGCAAAGCTAAAACATCATCAGCGACATGCCTGATTCACTGTGTCCACAATCTGAAAACAAAGCAGCTCTTCAGGGAAAGTGCAGCTTATCCTGATAATGAGACCCAGATCCTCACTGCAGTGATCACAGAGAATTACATAGAAATCCCCTTAAAATATATGTATCTTTTCAAAAATGTTTTCATATGGGTTTTCTGGCTTTCTTGAGCTGTGTTTTAGTGTCGAAGCCATCATGCTCAGGCTTTCCTATTGGTTTCCCTAAGTTCTCTTTCTTTCCATTTTATTCCACTGCTATATGATTCAGTAAGTACAGAATAAATATGCATTCTCTCCCTTCCCACCTTCCATCCTCAATAGAAAGCATGTTGGTAGTAGTTAAATATCTGTGACTGCCTCTGACATAGCCCTTCATCTATTAACTATCTTACTACTTATAAGAACAGTTTTATTTCTCATTTTTCTTTTTCAAAATGTTTAAATGTGGTTTACAGGGTAGCAGAAATATTGTGAAAAGTAATTTGTTTATAAGTAAGTTTTGTGTCATGGGGAAATGTTTCATGATTCAGGATTTGTCCCAAGTTTGTTTTTCCTGTGTTTAAAATAATTCTTAAAAATAAAATAAAATAGAATAATTCTTTTTGCTTGTTTTGTTATTCATCACAAGCTTATAACAGTTTTTTAAATTGCATTATTTTTTCATTACTGATAAATCCTTTATCTGGGGTGAAGACTATGTGGGTGTAGAAACATCAGGACTGGTTTGATTTGGAATAAATTTACAGAGATGGAAAGTTCCTATTCTATACTTCAAAAAAAAAAACAAAATCTGTTTAGTGAAAGATGATTGACAGGCTTTCTCTTTGTTAAAAAGAACATTATTCTTTACAATAGTTTCTTACAGCAGTCTCAAGGTTTATACAGATAAGTATTTAATAAATAGTTTTGGAGCATCTTGAGAAGCCTATCAGGAGCCATATAACTCAGAGAGAGAGAGAGAGAGATAAAGAGAGAAGAGACGGTAGGAAGGAAAGAAAAGAAAATACAGACTTAATTAAAGACAAAGACCTCCTTCCCTTTAAGAAACTTATTTATTTAGAATGTTCACACAAAATAAGTGTTTGTGTTTGATGGTTCCTCAAAAAAAAGCGAACATAGAATTACCCTGTGACCCCAAAGTTCCATTCCTAGGTGTATACTCCAAGGAACTGAAAACAGGTGCTCAGATAAATACATGCACACACGTTCACAGCAGCATTATTCACAGTAGCCAGAAGGTGGAAACAGCCCAGGTGTCTGGCAGTGGATGCAGGGATACACGGTTGTGGCATTTACATACAATGGAATGTTACTCAGCCATAGGAAGGAGTGAAGGAGTGATGCATGCTACCACCTGGACAAACCTCCAGTACATTCTGGTGAGTGCAAGAAGCCAGACCGCAAAGGTTCCATGTTGTATGATTTCATCTAAATGAAATATTCAGAATAGGTAAATCCATAGAGACCAGATGCAGGTTGGTGGTTGCTAGGGATGGGGGGAAGGATGAACGGGAAACAACTGCATCATGGGTGGGAGGTTTAACTTTGGAATGACGGAAGTGTTTTGCAGCTAGAGTGAAGCAGTGGTTGCACAACACTGTGAATGGACCCCATGCCATTGAATCATCCACTTTAAAATGGCTAACTTTAGGGGAGGAGGGTATAGCTTAGTGGTAGAGTGCATGCTTAGCATGCACAAAGCCATGAGTTCAATCCCCAGTACCTCTGATAAATAAATAAATAAATAAATAAATAAATAAATAAATAAATAAATAAATAAATAAATAAATAAGCAAGCCTAATTACCTTCCCTGACCCAAAAGGCCTGAAAAAAAAAAAAGGTTAACTTTATGTTATGTGAAGTTCACCTCAATAAATTAAGAAATAGTCATATTATGTGGAAATAAGGAAATATATAATATATAAATATATAAATGCCAGGTTAAACAGCTGGAAGGTTCAAAAGCATTTGCCTCTAGGACAGAAGGATGGCGGTTTGTGGAGAGATGGGCCAGTGTCATAGTTTTCTTGTTTTAAAGTTTGCAGTAGCATTTAACCTGCTCACGTGTGTGTGTCACTTGATAAAATTAATTTAAAAATTAAAAAGTGTTTACTTACTGATATTTTGTAACAATATACAGTAGATACTCATGAAGTAGCTAAATCCTGGTGAAAAATTGAGTAAACCTTTAGAATATTGAGGGTGATTTCAAGAAATCTCTTTGTGGAAATGAGTTTTGAGCTGGATTTCAAGGTTAAGCTGACTAGGTTAATGAAGTGAATTGGGGATGGGGGAGCAACAGAATGTGGTGAGACAGGCAGAGGGGCTGGGCTGAAGTCCCAGGGCATCATGGGAAAGAACTTCCCCAAGATACATGTAGAGATAACAGGAATCCAAAAATTGGTTACTTCCTCTCCATTTTGTTTCTCACCTGCTCTAAACACTTCCTTTGCTTTCAATTTTCTATTTGGTTAAATGAAAAAGATACTGGAATCTCACAGCTGCATCTTGCAACTACTATAAGAATACTCTGTTCTGGGATAGGAAAACTTCTCCTAAATTTTGTAGGTAAAAATTCAATGTAAGTAGAGTAACTTCTTTAAGCCTAGGATTATTTCACCAACATTCACAGGTCACCCAAATGGAAATGGCTCATGTTCTCTAAGGGATTAAAAAAAAAAAACAAAACTGCATCTAGGTTTTGCTTAGAAAATTAAAATGAAAAGGTATGACTCCTACTGATACCTTTTTAACTTATTGAAGACCCTAAGAATATTTTTGGATTCAGGGCATTAATAATAGCTTCTATGCACCCAATTTTGTACAGGCTTTTGTCATCTTTAAGTTCTATTTTCTAGGCCCATTAAAAAATCATTTTTAGAAAGAAATATGTGAGAACTTCATAAAACATCTGGGAAATTAGCCAGTTTCCCTGAGAGAATGCCCTTGAAAATTCAGATGGAACTTCCGAAGTGACTCTGGGAATTCCAAATCGCCATCATCCCATCCTGACCACTCTGCCCCTAAAGTGCAACAGCTCGGGAAATTGGAAGGTGGGTTAAAGCTTCCTGTTCCCAGGATTATTTTAATTAGAGCTGCAACCTTTCACCTGACTGGCTCTGACAAACCCCATGCGTTGCACAGCGTGTGAGTGAAATAATAGGTAAGGAGTTATCATCCGCTGGAGTCAGGATTACTGTTATAAATAACATCTTTTATTCCTTTTTTTAAAAAACCTGTGATGAACTGACATTGCCTTCCCCACCGGTGTCCACCCCTCCTTTTCACTGCATATAACAGTATAAGTAAATACATAACCCGTGTTCTTGTTTCCCTAAACCAATTCAACCTAGCAAATATCATTAAAAAATGTTCTCTAAGTATGTTTACCTTCAGTATAAATACGTTGTTAAAAATTTCCGGAAATATTTCTCTCATTTAGGAACCAGGCAATGTGCCTTCTGAGACAGTAAAAAAATTAGCATAAACCCACCTGTTCAGAGTTTCAAAGAAAGCAACCCTAATGCCTAAAGCACATGCAGTGGGGGTGCTTCTAATACATTTTTGAAATTTTGCTTTTCCACTAAATCAGGCACAGAAGGTTTCCTATATTTTACTTCCTTTTATTATTCTTGTTTCTATTCAGTTTTCTTACCTTTTATGCTTTAAAAACATCTTGCTGTTGCAACCCAAGTGTCCATGAACAGATGAAGGGATAAATAAAATAGGGTGTGTGTGTAATAGAAAATTACTCATTTTTTAAAAGGAAGGGAGTTCTGATACATGCTACAACATGAATGAACCATGAACCTTGAGGGCACTGTGTTAGGTGAAAGATGCCAGTTACCGAAAAAGCAAATACTGTGTGATTCCACTTATATGAGGTAAAGTAGTCAGATCCATATGGATAGAAGTAGAATGGTGGTTGCCAGGGGCTGGAGGATAAAGGGAATGGAGAATTAGTGTTTAATGGGCACTGAGATTCTGAGGGGAAAGGTGAACATTTCTGCAGATGGATGGTGGTCATGGTTGTAAAACCATGTGAATGTACTTAATGCCATGGAACTGTGCACTTAAAAATGGTTAAAATAGTAAATTTTATGTGTATTTTACCACAGTTAAGATTATATTTGCATATGTATGTAAATGGGTTTAACACATTTCCTTGAAGCCCCATAAATATCTCTTGGATTAAGATACCCATTGTCATACTAAAGAAAAACATCTTGCCAGCGTTTTATTAATTATTTTAAAACTCAAATAATTCTGGATAAAACTCTTTTCCAAATGTTCTTAAATATAGTCTACTTATAGTCTGGGTTTTCAGGGTGAGCCATCCTTTGGAGTAACAGACCATATGTGATGCAATATGCTTTAGCTCTGTTTTCTTGTTAAATCCTCACAAGTATCAGTGAAGAAACTGAGACTCAAAGAAATTATGTACTTTATTCCAAGTCCCGCAGTACCAGAGCCAGGACTTGAGCTTAGCCTGTGTGATGATAAGCTTTGGACTGACTGCATGTAACAGAATTCCCGGTGGAAACTGGCTTCAAGGAGATAATATAATTCATACATTCCATTTCCTGATGGGCAGGTTTTGGGTCTTGAATCTTTGGTCTAGCTGTCCCTCTGTTCCTCCCTGAATTCTGCTTTACCCAGTGTATTGGCCCCATTCTCAGACTGGTGGCAAGTGGGGAAAGGAATTCTTGAGTGTCATCAGACTGCCCTTTGTTAGATTTCATCACATATCTCATTGGCCAGGATTGGGCCACATGCCCGTTCTTAGACTGGCCAGCAGAAAATGGTGAACTTAAATTATAATTTGGGGTCAAATGCTATTGAGGAGCCCACCATCATGACCACTGTATCCTGTCTGATTCTCACATCCTGTGCCACTTTCTTAGGGCTTTTGATGTTTTTCAATCTGTTTCTGCACTGAATGGTCCTCTGCTTCTGTGCTTCCTGTGTGATTATATCTGGCTTATTACAGCTTCTAACCCTTGCTGTCCCTGTAAGTGGCTCCTTCCAGTTTCTATAGTGTGTTCCCACCAGTACACCCATTCCTCCTTGGATTATTTAATTATCCGCTTCTTAGCTACTGTACCCGGGAAGATGAAAAAATATCACCTTATTAGGCTTTTATATAAAAATTTAAAGATAGACTAATACTAATGGCATGTCGGTCTCTCCTAAGGGGAAAAATGCATGAGCTTTGATGCGTGCAACCTGTATCATCACTTTTTGTTGTTCAGACTCATTTTTGAACATTTACAGCTTTGCAAGTTTCTTAGTAGTTGAGACTGGCTTATGAGTAACTTCTAACTGAACATTTGAGGTTATACATAAGACTATATAATACTTTACATTTTTCAAAGTGATTATAAAATTAGTAGAATTAGAATTTTTAGCATTCTTAAGGTGCTATCCAAGGTGTTTTTCACAGTGGTATTTGGTTTACCAGTAGTGGAAGTTAAGGTTGAAAGGTGGACAAGATTGTGGAAGATTTTGATTGCCAGGCTGGATAACCTAGCAGATCCTCCCAAATTTTATCCCTAAGTATCCCTAAAGGTGGAAGAGAATGAAGGCATAATCCCACAACTTGGGTGGATAGCCCTGAATGGTTCCAAAAAGCCCATCGACATTTATCTGAGCTTTTGTGCTGCAGTGTAAAAATCCCTGTAAATTTCACATTCCCCGCCATAATATGTGTAATTATTTTAATAGGAATTATGATTTGATTACTTGTCATTGGGTTAATTGATGCACCAGGAATGCATGCCCATGTTTATCTGATAACTTGTGCCTTCAGTCTGTCCCATGCCCAGGAGGACTTGCCTATCTGACCGTCACCATGTGCACGTGAAGCTCTCCGCATTCATTCTTCCAGGGCTTGAAGCCATTGGGTCTGGGTCAGTTCTTCACCATGGGAGCCTCCCTATGCCCAATGTTTTGCACCAGTCCTTCTTCCAAAGTGCTACTGACCCCACAGGTTCCCTCCCCTCTTCTGCCTTCAAGTGTACTGCTTCTCTTTTCATGGCATCTTTCTTCCCTTTGAAACTGAATTTGGACTCTTGCTACCTGGCCATCAGCACCCTGGTTCAGCCTGTTCCATGGAGTGAGACCGAAAACTGAAGATTTTCATACACTAGTGTGACCGATTAGAGTGTAGAAACTTGCCTGAGAGTGGTCTGTGAGAACAGTTTAAGTGGAGAACCACAGAGTTAGGGACTCCTATGAAAGGCACACAGAAAGCCATTTTGGCAGGAAGACTGGCACAATTTGATGTTAAAGGTAAATTACAGAAACTGTGAACTAGGTCTTGAATGATGATTTTTTCCCCTTCTTGAGATTAAAGATCATTATGTGGGTGAAATGTTGATTCACGTGACATGTTTAGGTATTTTCCTACGTTTAACTTGATGATTGCAATCGTGTATGGAATCTTTGAGAAGACATAATTAAACATAACACAACAAATGAGCTGGTTGCCTCTCTTTCTTCCAAGTAGAGTAAAAGCAGAACACTGTGGTTAATGGAATTATTAATGTCTACTGCTGATTAGAGTGAATTCTTGGTTTGGAACAATAAATGTCATTCTGCTTACATACAGGACTTGTTTATTCATTGAACTTTTGACTTATGGAAACTAACATTTTACTGTAATAAACACTTGGTTACATCTGTTATAAATTGAACGCAATTGGTTTTTCCAAGAATAGTGTTCCAACTCTAAACCAAAATTATAAGCAGCTGTCTGCTAATAGAAATGCACACCATCTCCCCACCTTTGTATCCTGTTGTTTTAAAATGTCTGTACCTCAAAAGTCAAGTTCAAGCTGATGTAATTTCTCATTTGAAAAATGTGCTTTAGGTTTTGGTGTTCTTTCCTTTGTTCACTCAAAAAAAAAAAAAACCCATCTGTGTGGGGAGAAAAAGGATTTTGCAGTTTTCTTTCTTCATGTTGTCCTTTTAGTTGCATTCAAGGAAATATTTCTCTGTTAATTTTATCCATGGCTCCAACTCAATTTAGCTTCTCTTCTTTGTAATTATTATGGGGTATTAAGTTCACTTTATTTTTTTCATGATGCTTACTTTTCTATAGTACCCACCTGGGTTGTTTTCCTAGAACTTTGGGGGAAAGTAAAACTAATTTGTTTATAAAAGGTAAGCTTAATTTTTGAGCATTACATTAGTTTGTCATTTTCTTATTAACTTTCTTAAATTATAAGAGAAATATAATTCACATGTGAAAATCCTGGCATATAGAGAAAAGTATCCCTGGGGGGTTATAAGGACCCGCCCCCCTCAGCGCATACCTTTGTTGGTACCAAATTCTGCAGTTGCTCAAATCCCTTGTATGAAATGGGTAGTACCATTGGTCCACCATATGCTTGGTTTCACATCCACAGATTCAACCAACCAGATCATTGAAATTCGATCTGCAGATAGGAGGGCTGGCTGTATTTAATTCCATTCCTGGTTTTTAAAAAATACTTTTTTTCTCCCCAGTGGTAAATACTGCACTGCTCCACAATCCAAGGATGGTTGAATCCATGCATCTGGGACCGCAGGTGTGCAGGAACCTCGGGTAGGGAGGGCTGATGCTAAGTTATGTGCCAATTTTCAACTGCCTGGAGGGCCAGCCCCCAATCCCTGCTTAATATGTTCTTTTATTATATTGCACTCAACAAGTAGATATTCTTTAAAAATGTTTTTTGGTTTCTTAAAGTCTGTGTGAATGTGAGCCTGGTTAGAAGGCAATAAGAGAATTTTCCATTAAGCCATTATACTTTGCTTTACTTTTCTTGGACAGGAGAAATTTATGGAGAGACAATTGATTACTTAATTCAGCACATATCTACTGAGCACCTGCAATGTGCCAGGCACAATTTCAGGCAGTGGGGATGTAGTCATGAACAAAACAGAAAAAAAAAAAAAAAAAAAAAAAAAAAAAAACCACTCTCATGGTGTTTATAGTCTACTAGGGAGACACAGGACATAAATAAATAAGCAAAGAATTTATACATCAAATGGAGAGATGTACTCTAGAGAGGAATAAAGTGGGGAAAGCAGACAGAAAGTGTTGGGTGGGGGTGCATGGGCTGCTTTTAAACTAAGAAGGTAAAGATACCTAAGGAAGAGGATTCCAGGTGGAAGAAACTGCTAGTCCAATAGCAGTTAGCAGGAGCATACCTGGTGTGTATGAGGAACCATGGCGAATGTGAAGGGGGCTTGAGCTGGGCAACGGGAGGGACCAAGTAGGAGGAAGTGATGTCAGAGTGGCTTGGATACCAGATGCACAGCACTTCTTGGCTTTGTAATATGGGAATGTAGCAGAGGATTTTGGAGCAGAGGCATGATGAGGATCTTACTTTTTTCTTTTTTTTTTTTTTTTTAAAGCAAGATTACCCTGGTTGCTGGGTTGAGAATTGATGATAGAGGCCAGAACTGACCTCTCAATTGAGAGTGAAAAATGACTGTTGGATATGCCATCATCATCCTAGAATATCAAGGCCAGGGTTTGGGAGAGATGGAAGAGGGTCCAGACAGGGACTAATTTTTGGTCAAGTGTAGAAAGAGCAGTCCCTCTGATATGCCAACCACTAAAGGAAAGCAGAATGTGCAGAAGCTGCCCAAACCCAGCCCTGCCTCTGCAGAAGTATCAAAAGTGATGAGTTGGGTACTTGGAATAAAAACCAAAATGGTACCACTAACTTGCAGCAGAAGAACACAGAGATTGCCAGAAGTTCAATAAGACTGAGGTAATTTTATCTCCTTTATGGTGTGTGTGAACATGACCTGAATGGAAAACCTGAGGAACTAAGGGTACACAACTGAAATGGTCCCCTGGAGGCTCCAGAAGAAGGATGAACTTTGTAAAAATCCATGAGTGTTGGTTGTAGTTCTCACTACCATCTGTTGGTAATCCCATTGGACATCTCTTTCCACAATTAGCTCAGTTTTATGCTCTCTTGTGCAAATCACCTCTAAGTCGAGCACATGATATGTGCTAGAATCGGCCCGAGGGAGAACAAGTTCTCTGGCATTTAAATGGAGTTGACCAGTGTTCATTTTGAAAATTCCCAACAAGAAGGCACATTTTATTAAGACATTCCACTGGAGTAAATGGTTAGTTGCTTGAACTATTTTCAAGATCATACAATTCCATTCACTTTTAGGGAGGAAGGATGTAAAGAATAGAGGTAATTAGGTTGGTTATACTATAAACCCGTTATCGTTATGGAGCTGACACCCTGCTGTGCTGAAAGAAATGACCAGTGCCCACCTCACCAAGACTGCACCCTACGCTTTTCTGTTTTGGAGTCCTTTTATTTGAGGGATATGGATAATTTATGAGCTAACTAATTTCTCAAAAGCAACCTATTGTTCTGAGCTATCCAGTGCCACGAACCTCTGTTTACAAATTGCATTTGCAGAGACTGGAACTGAAAGCAGAATAGAATATAAGCAGTAAAATTTGCACCTTCTCATATATAGACTAGTTTTCTAGAACAATTTTTATTGGGCTGGTGTTTGAATGTTTCACTAATAGGACCATGTTTTTATGTGTCCTTTTTAATCTTCAGAAGAAAAACAAATCTCTCTGGGAACACAGTTGAAGGAGAAATAAAATTTTTTTTTTCTGGCTGTGGTCAGGAAAGACCAGAAAAAAAAAAGTAACATCTGAGGCAAGGCTGGAGGTTGGATAGTTTTCTGGTAGAAAAAGAGAAGAAAGCATTCCATGCAGAGAGAAAACATGAGCAAAGTCAAGGCCAAGTCGAATTGCCCAATGTGCTTAGATCTAGGCTGAGTCCAATGAGAAGATGACTGTCTTGGAATTCAGGGCATGAAGAACAGAAGCAGGACTTTGCATTGTCCAAGGTTTCCAGTTAGCAAGTGCATGAGCCACTAGATGATTTATGTCCCTTGGAGCAGTATGACTGTCATTTCTTACTGTGGCACTTTCTTGTTGGTTCTGACATGGGTGTTACCCTAGCAGATCCAAACTGGTGTTGCTTCAATCTGAAGATTGATTTCTGATATTGGGAAGGTTCATTGGTGACCTCTAGAGCCAGCCGAACTGAGTGCTTTCTTGGAGAACACACCAGAATGAGTGACACTGAGGGGACGCCAGGGGAAGGTGCCAAAGGTGGGGCTTCAAAGGGCAGGCTTTCCTTGATACTGTTAACCCAGAGAGGGCCATGCTCAGAGTCCATCATGACTCTCTGTCTCTCTCTGTCTCTGTCTCTCTCTCTCTATATGGAATTGCCTCATGTGATTATAGAGGCTGGCAAGTCTAAAATATTCAGGGTAGGCTATCAGGCTAGACACCCAAAGAAGAGCCCATAGTGCAGTTCAAGTCTAAAGGCTATCCACAGGCAGAATTCCTTCTTGCCTGGGGAAGGTTACTCTTTGGTCTATTAATACCTTCAACTGATTAGACGAGGCCCACCCTTGTTATGGAAGGTAATCTGCTTTACTCAAATTTAAGTATTGATATTACTGAAAAAAATACCCTCACAGAAACATCCAGAATAATGTTTGACTAAATACCTAGGCACCATGGCCCAGCCAATTTGGCACATAAAATTAACTATTGCAGCCTCCAGAGACTGAGGCAGAAGGAGGATTCTCTGTTAGAACTTGGTATCACTTTATCATCTCTTTGCCAACAAAACATCAGGGACTTTTGATTATTTTTTTCCATGTTGCTGTATCCTCAGTACCAATAGTATTACCTGGCACATAGTAGATGCTCAAGAAGTGCTGGATAAGTGAAATTAATAGAGTAAATATTTATTTTCAGTTATTTGGAAACACATCCAACACTCAGTTATTTCCATCCTGGCCCAGAATGCTTGTACCAACATACTATTTTTTGCACTGAGTTATTCAGTATGTCTGGCTGGAGGTTCTGCACCTTCCCAGACATACATTAGGCATCTTTGGAAATTGATTGCTAAATTTTTCATATTGCTGATTACCACAGAGACATGGAGAATAGACTTCAATTCATCACGAGTGAGCATTTACGGATAAGGCTTGTTTTGTAATGAGATCCAGGGCCCAGAAGATGCTGCTGTGTCTGGCACTTGGATTCCCCGAGAAGCCCAGTTAATCAAGATTTGCCCATTTGGGACGAATTCCACTGGGCACCTCAAGGCCCATTAACCAGCTCCTCCTCCAGGCTGCACAACCCTGACATTCTTAGTTCATTCTTAATGAAAGTCCTTCCAAGGTCATTTACCCCTTCTGTGCAGCCCAGCCTGCTCTGTGCTTCCTGACCCAGCCTCTGCCACACCCTTTCACCACAATCTGTGCTCTGTGTCTTACAGAGTTCTGGTTCCCTAGTGAGCAAAGTCCCTTCCTCTGTCCTCTTCAGTGGAAATTTTCTTTACCTCTGGGTCTCTCTGACACCTTCCTCCTCGTCAAGGCTTTCCCATTTCCAGCAGCCTCCTGACCTTGGGTTCTGTGAGAGCAGGAAGCACTTATGACTTGTTCACCCAGAATCCTCCCAGCATCAGGTACAGCCCTCACACTAGTAGGTACTCAAGAAATACACCTTGAATGAATGATTGCACACATACAGAATTTGCTCATTTGTCACAGCCTGTGTTGTCAGAGTCAGGAGTTGAGGTTGAGACCCTTTTGTTCCCCTAAGTATCTTACAGATAACCATTCTTCCTCCACTCAGCAGTGCCTCCCCTTTGAGGGTCATGCTACCCGATTAAAACCCACTACCCCGTCACTGTCAGCAGCTGCCCTCACTTCTGACCCCCTCATCATGAATGCTTTGCTTCCTGCACCAGCCTCTCTGCTACTCCAAGCCTGGAGGAACTTCAGTGTCCATGAAGACAATGTGCCCTGCACACTAGCTTCTTGGTTCCTTGACCTCATCAATACCAGTAACCCTTACCTCCACATCCCTGCCATCATTCACTCCCTTGACTTAGAATGATGCCACATCTGACATTTTTATGTCCATGGGTATAAATTTCCAGAAGTGGACCTTCAGAGTTCATGGAAACTTCCTTTACACAAGTATCTCCAGTTCCTCAGCTCCTAGATAGGAATCCCGGCACAGTCCAATCAAGCATTTGTACACCCATGGTCCCTCACTTATCTTCTTTGCCATCTCTCTTTATGTCCTTCCACTGAGGCCTGTTCCAAAATATTGGGGTTCTTTAGTGTTTTGTCTTCTGCTCTTTTTTCTCTTAACTCTACCCTTTTTACCTGTGCTATCTCTGCTAGCCCTTGGATAATCATTTGCATTAAAGATGTCTTCCAAATTTAGATCCACCTCAGACCAGCTTTGAGGTCTAGATAGATAACTCACTGCTATGCACAGGTTAATTGTTTTTAAGGGACTAGCAATGACCTCCAATCCAGCCTGTTATAAATTAGACATGTTGTTTCCTACCCATATCTCCACATTGGCTTTGTCCCCTGTATCCTTTCATTTTATTTTGTAACCTTCTTCATATGTCTTAATTCTGGTCTATCCTCTCCAGCTCCACCCGCACAGCCTTCTTCTGGCCATCTCATTTATTGTCTGAGTGACTGCAACCCTTTCTTTAAACAGCTTTCCAGCTATCTCCTCCTAACTCCATCCGATTTCAGATCCAAACTGTCATCTTTCTAAAATTAAAATCTGCTCATTTCACTCCCCTTCTTAAAACCCTTCCATTTCTCTGCGTTGCCCTTAAGAAAAGCCTCAACTTCTTGGCATGGCATACTCAGCCCTTCAGAATCTAACCCAAGATGACCTCTTCTGCTTTGTTTCTGGCCATTCCTTTCTCTACTCCACCCTGAATTACATTAGGACTTGGCAGTCCTGAGGATGCAAGAACTTTCATTCAAGTCTGTTTCAGTTGCCTGAAAACAGCCTGCCTTGTGCCCCTCTTTTGGCCACCTCTGCACAAATCTTCTCTGTGCTCTCCCTATCTTGGCCTTAGTGCCTCTCCTTCTTTCACCACCCTGTCCCTGTACGTGGTGTTTGCCTGTGTCTGCATTACTATTCAGAACGCTTCTCAACCACAGACATTCCAATCGTGTTCACTGTTCACTTCCCACCCCTGGCCCAGGACAGCATCTGTCTCACAACGTACTTATTGATTTAATGAATGACTAATTTAAGAGTTTGAATGAGAGGCTGTGATTAACTAAAGCTGGCGTAGAGGCAGAAGAGTTCTAGGAGCAGCACCTTGGCCAGATGAAGTTGTTGGTCCTGTCTTATTATTATCATGAATATATTCAGGTAATTTCTTGGCTTGAAAAGAGTTGAAGTTTAGTCTTTCATCAGCAAGCATGCACCTTGCCTTTCCTCTCACAGCAGGCTGGGCATTAAAATGCAGTCTACAATAATCTGTGTAAGGCATCCTGTGCCCAGGAACTGATGTGCTGTTTGGGAGGTTTATTCATTCACAGATTTTACTGATTGAAACCAATGTGTGCTGAAGCACTTTGAAATACATTGCTGGAAATGGGGCTCCTGGTTTCACTTCCCCACATTATGAGCCGAAAAGTCCTTCCAGGAGCTCAAATGTCCCATTTCTCCATTTCTTCCCTTGTGCCATGGAATTTACTTTCAGTATGAAAAAAAAATTCAATTTCATCCCATTTTACTGAGATTGATGAAATTAATTTCTTAGTGTGGCTAATGGTCTTGCAAATAAAAATCATTTCCTTGGTTTAGCAAATCTGGGGGAAGAAAAATGTGAAGAAAAAGTTTTAACTTCCTGGCTTCTGTTACTATATTCTGAGACATCTTCAGGGGCTCCTTGTCAGATTACATGTCTTGAAAATATCTGTAACTGATTACAGGTGGTGGAACCTAGAGGCAAGATGGTTCAGGTACGGATTTTGAAAAATGTTGGGATGAGGGCACATCAGCAAACATCTTTTATCATGTCTGCTTTTAAACACATTTTTCTGGGAAAGTTGTTTTTAGAGGCAAAAAGTGGGTCTGGTGTGTTGTTGTTTTGCTTTTGACAGTGGACTCCATATTTCACAGCCCTCAAAATCCACCCTCAGGTTAGCGGGAAGACTGAGGCAGTTTGTGGGTGTTTGTGAGCCAGTGGAAGAGACAGTTGGACACCAGTTTCTATCCATGTTCAATTGTCCTGTGGTATATGTTAAGCCCAAAATAGTTTTCATAATGAAACATTTCACTGTGAACATTTTCATCAATTCCTAGAATCTCAGAATGTGATTAATTAGCAGCTGCAAGTGTTGTGTTACGTGTCAGGAGTGATTTTTTAATGAATTGAAATAGTATTAACTTTGTCTCCCTTTCTCTGGGTTCCTAAGACATTTACATTTTATTTACTCTTTAGCTGTGGGCTCAAGCAAGCCTTTCTTAGAGTGGACATCATTGAACAAAATATTTTTGCTCAAAAGGTAGATTGATTTTATTGCTTTGAGTTGCAGGGGAAATAATTGTACTTTGATCCAAATGTTAATTGAATGCAGAAGCATTGTTTCTGAAAATTTGACTATTTTCACATTGATATAGGTTCCCATTAAAATAACCACATGTGACATTTACTTTTATTTTCATTAACTCAGAATTAAGAAGCATGTTATAAATATAATTCCCCACTATTCATGCAATCTTGCACTTTCTCTATTTCTGTTAGGTATTTTACGTTTGATTACAATTATTTGAAATGATTTTTTTTCCTCTTGTATCAAAAGCATTAGTTATGGCTTGTTACTAATGAATGTAAGTTTAAAGGAAAGACTATTTTTATTATTAAATCCTATCATTAGATTTAATTTGATTCTGTTTAGATTGTTGGCTTAAAAAAAGTCTATCTTGAGCCAAAGCAAATAGGCATTTACTGAGTGCCTTCTATGGGTCGGGTTTCTGCTAAGCTATGTGTTATATATGTTATGGAATTAAACCATAGAAGAGCCCTACAAAGTATCAAAATCTCCAGTTTACACAGAAGGATGGAGAGGCACAAAGGAGTTTAGTGCCTAACCCAGGCTCACACAAATAGCAGTTGGTGGATTTGGGGTTGTAGACCTTAGAAATTAGTGATAGACGCTTTGCACATTGATTCTCCAGTTTAATGCCTCTTATTTTTTATGGATGCTGCATTTTCTACCTAGGAACTATTTTGTACTTAGCTGAAAGAGGATTCCAGATTTGATAAACAGTGGACCCAATGAAGCAGATTTCAAACAATAATAGAAGAAAAACTGGTTAACACCGGTGGCTCTGGTTAGAGTTAGAGCACCCCTGAGGACACTCTAGAAGCCTTATAGAAAGAAAAGCTAACATCCTCAGTACCAGGGTTAGGAGACCATTTGTTCCTCGAGAAGCATGACCACTAAGATCACAGTTGTTAATAGAAATAATTTGAGAGCTTTGTACTGTAACATGCTATTTCTGTTATGCCTGCTTCACCTGCCCATTTTGCTTGTGAATATAATCAAAAGTCCAGTAGCCACCCACCTTTTTCTTGGTTGTAGTAACTATAGTAATTTTAGAAAACTTGGGATGCAAGCTCGGAATTAGATTTGGGGCTTAGCGTCTTGTGTGCAGCTGGGTTGACCCAGCTCTCTGTGATACACTCTGAAAACATTTGGTAACAGGAATTTCCTGATTGAAGCAAGTGTTATCTAAACTTCCAGTTTCTGGAAGAACGTTGGAGAAGAGAACGGGAGTCTATTCCATAGTAAGCAAATTCATCTTTTTAATGATGGAAAATACTGTTCATCCAGGATCCACGCTAATCTGAACAGTTAGTCAATGAAAAATAATTAAGATCTTTTGATGTAACAACCCATTTGAGTTTTGTGGCATCTAGTTTTTAGAACAGAAAATCATAGATTTTTTCTTTTCTTTCTTTCTTTCCTTCTTTTATTTTCTTGGCTGACAAGACTTTCACACCCATGCTCCTCCCAGCATCTTTGATTCTGCCCAAGCAGCAGCAGCCAAGTTCAAAAGGTGCCACGGCCAAAGGTGTTGGGGAGTCACTTCATATTCCAGGCTGGAGGAGTGGGGGGCTCGGGGATACTCCCCCCACAAACATTTGCCAGCAAGAGGCCATGACTTACCCCAACCCCAAATCCTGCATCCTGGTGGGAGGTGGCAATGCCTCCTTCCAGCTCTCCAAACCTGAGAGGGGCACGACCAGACAGAGCAGGACACAGGCCCCCGAATCCAGTAATGGTAGCCCTCAACACTGGCCCCTGCCCAGGTCATAACCCCAGCCCCCAACCCAGGGCAGCAGAAGTCTCTCCTCCTCCTCGGTCCTCAGTGATGGACGGAGCCCTCCACACCAGGCAGGACAGAGGCAAAGTCAGAAGCAGCCGCAGTGGCAGGGAAGGAACAGGCACCGAGACTGGTGGGCTGCTGGCAGGGAAGCAGAAGGCCAAGGCTCTCTTGAAGTCACAGCAAGCTGTCTGTCCATGCAGCTCTGGGGCTGGCCACTAGGTAGGCGTGGTCGGCTGTGATACAGGTACATGGACAACTTTCTGTCCTGATGCTAGTTTATACTTGTCTTTGGCTGCTGCTCTTTTGGCTGCTTCTTGGCATCAAAATACCAGACAGTGATGGCATACCTGGTGGTATAGGCTGGCTTCACCTCATGAGGGTTCCGCCGATCAGACCAGAACATGAGCAGGTGGTCAAAGAGTGGTTCGATGTTGACTACCAGGGGCCGGCCCTCAGGGAATATCGGCAGCAGGCCGCCATGCACATTGACGTCCCAGTTCTGGTTCAGGTAATAGATACAGGTGATGCAGCGCCCATCGCCATGGGGGTTGTCGACATGTCTCATGTACCCCAGCCTGTTGCCTGGGTAACATGCCACCATGGCTTTGGTGCCCCCGTTGATGACACAGCTGCCCAGCCTCCCAGCACAGTGGCAGATTACAGCATCCACGTGGGCCATGAGGGCACCTATGCTTTGGCAGCCCAGCTCATGGCCTTCCACCCAGGCAATCTGGTCCTCACGGATGCTGCGTGGCAGGATAGCCTGCTGACTTACTAGCTGCCCATCAGGCAGGAGTCCTCCCCGCTTCAGGGCCTCCACCTCTGCCAGCACGCGGCTGCCCAGTGCCGCCCCCAGGAAGTTGTCCTTGACGCAGATGCTGTAGTACCACATGCAGGGCACAATATAGTCCAGGGCCAGGCGCTCAGGCGCAGAGGGCAGCACCTCCTCCCTCAGCCCAGCGCTGCCCTCACCACTGCCACTGCTGCAGCCCCCCCGCCTCCAACTCCTGGTTCTCCTGCCTGGCCCAGGGCTGCTTGCTGGGTGCAGGGGCATCCCCACCAGCCTCTGCCCATTTCCGTTTGGGAGCCTCAGGCCAGGAGCCCTGGGCTGCTAGTCGCTGGCACCCCTTGGTGACCAGCGCTGCAGCACCCTCACTCTGCAGTGGCGGCAGCTCCCTGCCATCCTGCCCACCAAAGCCCTCTGGCAGGGGGCTGGCTGTGGTGGAATTAGCTGTGGCTCTGGGGGTCCCACTCCCCGCCGAGGCCTCACTAGGTGCTCCTGGACGGTGGTAGGACAGCACGCGACAGGACAGATAACTCTCCACCCCCTCCTGGCCCGGCTAGGCTCCAAGGGCTCTGACACTGAAGCCGGCAACTGAGGGAGAGCCTGACTCAGGGGCTGCGGCTGGCACGGGCTGTCCGTGGTAGCAATGTCTTCATCTCCCGGGCATGGAGGGCACGGCCCAGGCCCACGGTGCCACCCTCCTTCTCCACTTGATGCAGCCGGGGGCTGGGGCGGCTGGGCCTGGAGTGGGGCAGGATGAAGCCGGGCAGGTGGCAGAGGCTTTTCCCGTGCCCTAGGGGTGCTTGCTGGCCCCCAAGTCCTCTGCTGTCCCTAGGGACTTGACAAGGGACCTGTCCAGGCTGCGAGGCTTTTCCTACGGCCGCGGCCCCGGCGCCGCGGTTTGTGCTAGGCGCCCCCCAACGCGGTTTGTGCCAGCCGCCCCGCGCTGCAGTTTGTGCCGGGCGCCCCGCAACGCGGTTTGTGCCAGCCGCCTGGTGCCGCGGTTTGTGCCAGCCGCCCCGCAACGCGGTTTGTGCCAGCCGCCCCGCGCTGCAGTTTGTGCCAGCCGCCCCGCAATAAGGTTTGTGCCAGCCGCCCGGCGCCGCGGTTTGTGCCAGGCGCCCGGCAACGCGGTTTGTGCCAGGCGCCCCGCGTCGCGGTTTGTGCCAGCTGCCCCGCGCCGCACAGCGCGCCATACCCCGCCCCCACCAGCCGCGACCCTCCGCCCCCCCTCAGAAATCATAGATCTTAAACCTTTCATACTTTAACTTTCAACTCCGCCTTTCCAACCTAATTATTCTAACCCTCCTTGTCTCACTGACAAACATTTTTCCCTGCAAGACCCAGCTCCCAAGTGCCCTCATCTGTAAATTCTCCCCTAATTACTGCTCACTCTTCCTTCCTCCCTGGTCCCCTCGGAGTGAACCCCTCCCCGATGTCTCCTGTACACTGGTAGTGACTGGCCCTACTGGTTGTCCTCTCTGCTGAGCTGTGAGAGCCCAGAGAGGGGTGGACGGGTCATTAGTCTTTAATCTGCAGGGTACCATGCGGGGCTTGGTGTTGGCTAAAAAAAAAAAGAATGATTAACACAGGGTTAAGGCAAGGTGCATGTACTGAGGACAATCAGGTCAAAAAAAGAGACAGAAATGGAAGGGGAAGTTGCCCAGAAGGACCCCCAAAAGAAAAGAATCCCACCCTTAATGAATCTTCTCTGTTCTAAAAGGAAACCAGGTGACCATTCACAGTGGCCTTCCTGCTGCCCCTGTAAGGGGTCTGTTTAGACTGAAAACTTACTAGAACTCCCAAGTTTCACCTGTTCTGACCAGGAACCTTCCCCGCGTTTTCCCAGATGGTCTCACAGACAGACTCCCCCTCCTTTTTTGTTATGAACTTCTGCGGATCTTGTTGGATCCTGTGCTCATGACAGCCTTTACCAGGGCACAATGGAGGCCCGGGGAGGCTGCTGCCTCCATATTGCCCCCCACCCCTCTCTTCCACCTTCATCCTTGATGTCCACGGGTCTCCAGGATAAAGTGTCCCTCCTCTTCTGATTCTGCCCTGCCAGCTTCTCTTTGGGGCCTTTTAATTTTGACTTTCAGCTTGTGAAATTTCTAAATGCTCCTTTTTTTTTTTTTTTTTTTCCCCTCTCACGTTTCCTCAATCCCCGGGCATCTTCTGAGAGAAGGAGTTGTTACATCCATTGTAACATTTCCTACAATGTATGTTGTTTTTGTGTGTGTGTGTGTGTGTGTGTTTGTGAGTCTTGCAGATTTTTTCCATTTGTGAGCCTCAATCAGTGGATTTAATAGCTGCATTAAGAGGAAAGATAAAATCAAAGGAAAGGGAATTTTAAAATACCATTGCCAAGTGATTTAAAACCACCAAATTATCAAAACAATAATTAAATATAAACTGCATTTCATCCTCATTGTACAAACACAGAGGCAAATCACAGGCTGTGTAGCCATTGGGGCTGGTCCTCTTGATCTGGAGATCTGCAGCTGTACCCCCTCCCTAGCTCCATGCAGATCCTTCTAGGCCCAGCTGCCTCTGGCTGTGGCCCAGTTTCTTTCCTGAGCTGTAGAGCAAATGAAACAAAAAGTCTGGAAATGAAGATAGCTTAGATCCTGGGAGCTGACTAGGAGAAATTAAAATCTTGATGAAATCCTAGGAACCCAAAGGGGAAAAAAAAAGTAAATATCTGTGGCTGTTCGTAACCACCGGTCTTTTGCCATGAGCCAGGGAATTAAGACTCCTGGTTTAGTCTCTGAAATTCTTTCCCAGTGGTCATATCATCTCATCCAAGCCTCTTCATCTCTGTCACCTTCAGTGATCCTCAAGTCCCCCAGAGCACTGAAAGTCAATTCTTCTGTGATCCCGTTGGTGAGAGTGTGCAGAACGTGCAATTTGGAGATGAACTTGGATGATCTTTTCTCCCCAGCGGCCTCGAGCGAGAAGTGAAGCACTTATAACTGTTATGAATACGAAGCAACCGCCAATGAGGAAGGAAACAGAGGAGAAACGGAAAATCATCAGCCTAGATGGAGATTTAATAGGTTGTTGTGGGACTAGCAATACCAGCGCACAAAGATTGAAAGGTCGGGAGTCAGAACAAGAAGTCTGGCCATGCGGTGTGTCTCCAAGAGCCTCGTGGACTGGTTGTGAGCTGATGGTGACAGGGGCCCCAGTTCACCTCAAGTAACCATCTGTGTCTTGTGATGTTCACCGTGAGGAGCTGGTACATTGTCACACTGATACTTCAGTTCACCTTCTAATCTCTCACACACATGTTATCTTTGTCTAGCATGTGACTCTCACGTCCGCCTTAAAGTATAAGGTTAAAAAAATAGAAAGCTATAGGGAAATAAACAGGAGTTGACGTGGATTCATATTTTGAAAAATAATACTGGGGATGCTAAAGATGCGTTTGATGGTTAAATATACGGTGCTGTTAGTGTTTCTTTTTGAAAGGACTGCTATCAGTTTTCGGATTATCAGTGTTTAATTTGGGGGAACATTTTTTCTATTTTTTTTTATTGTGGCAAAATACACATAACATAAAATTTGCTATCTTAATTGTTTTCAGGGTTACCATTCACTGGCATTAAGTATGTTCATATTGTTATGCAACCATCCTCCCCATCCATCTCCACAATGTTTTTCATCTTGTGAAACTAAAACTCTGTAACCATTAAACAGTAACTCCCCATGCCTTCCTCCCCCCAGTGCCTGGCAACCACCACTCTACTTCCTGTCTGAGATTCTAACTGCTCTAAGTATCTCATATAAGTGGAATCACACAGTATTTGTCTTTTTGTTTTAAACTGGCTCATTCCACTAAGTATAATGTCCTAAAGTTCATCCATGCTGTAGCATATGGCAGAAGATCCTTCTCTTTTTAAGGCTGAATAGAATTCCATTGCATGTATATACACATTTTTTGTTTATTCTTTCATCCATCAGTGGACACTTGAGTTGCTCCCGTATTTTAGCTGCTGTGAATAATGCAGCTATGAACATGGGTGTACAAATGTCTCTTCAAGACTCTGCTTTCAGTTCTTTGGTATATATCCAGAAGTGGGATTGTTGGATCACAATCACATGGTAATACAATTTTAAACAGAATTATTTAATAATGCACAAGGATTCCAATTTCTACACATCCGTTCCAAAACTTGTTTTTTTTCTAAATAATAGCCTTCCTAATGAGTGTCATGTGTTATCTTGCTATAGTTTTGATTTGCATTTCCCTAGTAATTAGTAATCTTGAACTCTTTTTATGTAATCATGCCCAATGTATATCTTCTTTGGAGAAATGTCTTTTCAAATTCTTTGACCATTTTTTAATTAGGCTGCTTGTTGTTTTTGTTGTTGAATTTTAGGAGTTCTTTATATATTCTGGATATTAATTTCTTATTAGATATGCAATTTGGAAATACTTTGTCCCATTCTGTGGGTTGCCTTTTTGTTCTATTGATAAAGATTTTTCCATTTTCATGAAGTCCAATTTTTAATTTTTTCTTTCGTTGCCTGTGTCTTTGGTATCATATGTAAAAAACCCAGGGTTGTGAAAATTTTTGTTCTGTGTTTTCTTCTAAGAGTTTTTTGTTTGTTTGTTTGTTTAAATAGTTTTGGAAGGCTGGGAGATGGCAGTTCTGGAGGCCCCGCTCCCGGGTAGACCCAAGGCCACGATGCCCCTGAGGTTGACTGGACCAGGGTGGCAGGCTTTGGGTCCTGAGCAGGGATGGAGGGGTCTAAGACAACCAGCAGTACCATGTAGGTGAGCTTCGTGTGTCAGTGCTGCAGCCAGCCCCTAAAACTGGACACAAGCTTAAAGATCCTGGACCGTGTCATCCAGGAGCTCACAGCTCCATTACTTGCCACAGCCCAGGTGAAACCAGGAGAGACCCAGGAGGAAGAGGCTAACTCAGGAAAGGAGCCATGTATTGAAACTCACCAGGATGGTGTCTCTCGCAGATTCATCCCCCCAGCCAGGATGACGTCTACAGAAAGTGCCAACAGCTTCACTCTGATCAGGGAGGCATCTGATGGCGGCACCATGGAGAACCTCAGCTGAAGACTGAAGGTCACTGGGGACCTTTTTGACATTATGTCAGGCCAGACAGATGTGGATCACCCACTGTGTGAGGAATGCAAACTCTTTTAGACCAGCTGGACACTCAGCTCAATGTCACTGAAAATGAGTGTCAGAACTACGAACGCTGTTTGGAGATGTTAGAGCAAATGAATGAAGATGACAGCGAACAGCTCCAGATGGAGTTAAATGAGCTGGCATTAGAAGAGGAGAGGCTGATCCAAGAGCTGGAAGATGTGGGAAAGAACCGTAAGATAGTGGCAGAAAATCTCGAGAAGGTCCAGGCTGAGGCTGAGAGATTGGATCAGGAGGAAGCTCAGTATCAAAGGGAATACAGTGAATTTAAACGACAACAGCTGGAACTGGATGATGAGCTGAAGAGTGTAGAAAACCAGATGCGTTATGCCCAGATGCAGCTGGACAAGCTGAAGAAAACCAATGTCTTTAATGTGACCTTCCACATTTGGCACAGTGGACAATTTGGCACAATCAATAACTTCGGACTGGGTCGCCTGCCCAGTGTGCCTGTGGAATGGAATGAGATTAATGCTGCTTGGGGCCAGACCGTGTTTCTGCTCTATGCCCTGGCCAATAAGATGGGTCTGAAATTTCAGAGGTATTGACTTGTTCCCTATGGAAACCATTCATATCTGGAGTCTCTGACAGACAAATCTAAGGAGCTGCCGTTATACTATTCCAGGGGGCTGTGGTTTTTCTGGGACAACAAGTTTAACCATGCAATGGTGGCTTTCCTGGACTGTGTGCAGCAGCTCAAAGAAGAGGTTGAGAAAGGCGAGACATATTTTTGTCTTCCTTACAGGATGAATGTGGAGAAAGGCAAGATTGAAGACACGGGAGGCAGTGGTGGTTCCTATTCCATCAAAACCCAGTTTAACTCTGAGAAACAGTGGACAAAAGCTCTCAAGTTCATGCTGACGAATCTGAAGCGGGGTCTTGCTTGGGTATCCTCACAGTTTTATAACAAATGACTGACTTTCTTTTTTCCTTAGGGGGCTGTTTGCCTTAAGGCTTTATTTTGTTTTGTTTGACCAAAAAAAAAAAGTTTTAAATTAAATTTGGGTACTATTAAGCAGCACATGTTTACAATACCAAAAAAGAAAAAAAATCCACAAAAGCCACTTTATTTTAAAATATCATATGACATATAGTGTCCAGAGCTACAACATGCCATGTATAGTGACCAGCCTTTGTCATAGTTTTGACTATTAACCCAATGCTTTCCTTTCCTTCTGTCCCCTCAAAACAACTAATTTAAGTTTGCTTTTTTTAAAGAACTGAGTTGAATTGAGATTGATGTGTTTTCACTGGATTTTCTCTCTCAACTTCCTGCACTTACCATATGAAATAGAAACTTTTGTCTCCACTGAGACAACGAGATGTGTGAGATGCAGCTGGATAATGTGAGGGAGAAAATGACATATAAGCTTTGGTCACCTTGTGATGTGATCAGAAGCTTGAAATTTAACACTTCTCACTCGGTTCTAGTACTGAATGCCTACTCTGCTCTGTGTTAGAGATATGAAACAGTGTTTGATACTGTTTGAGATATTACAGAGAGATTTAATTATTTGTAATAAAAGATTTACTGAAGTCTGATAAAAAAATAGTTTTGGGTCTTAAATTTACATAATGGATCCATTTTAAGTTGAGTTTTGCCTATGGTGTTAGATAAGGATCTGACTTTATTCTTTTGCATGTGAATATCCAGTTTTCCCAGCATTGTTTGTTGAAAAGACTGTTCTTACTCTATTGAATGGTCATAGCACCCTGGTTAAAAAATCATTTGACCATGTAGGTAAGAGTTTATTTCTGTCTATTCTATTGGTCTATATGGCTGTCTTTACACCAATACCACACTGTTTTGAGTACTGTAGTTTTGTAGTAAATTTTGAAATCAGGAATTGTGAGAACTCTAGCTGTTTCTCTTTCAGAATTCTTTTGACTTTTCAAGGTCCCTCAGGATTCCATATGACATTTAGGATGGATTTTACTATTTCTGTAAAAAGTACCATTGATATTTTGATAAGGATTATACTGAATCTATGGATTGCTTTAGGTAGTGTCGACATTTTAACAGTATTAAGTCTTCCAATCCATGAACATGGGATCTTTTTCCATTTATTTATGTTTTCATTAATTTCTTTAAGAAATGTTTTGTAGTTTTCATTGAGCAAGTCTTTCACCTCCTTTTGCTAAGTCAGTTCCTAAGTATTTTATTCTCTTTGATTCTATTGTGAATGGAAATTGTTTTATTAACTTTCCTTTTGGATTGTTTATTGTTCGTGAATAGAAATTCCATTGATTTTTGTGTGTTGACTGTATCCTGCTAATTTACTGAATTTGTTTATAAGTTCTAACAGATTTTTGTGTGGAATCTTTAGGATTTCTACATATAAAATCATATCACCTGTGAACAGAGATATTTTTACTTCTTCCTTTCTAATTTGGATGACTTTTATTTCTTTTTCTTGCCTAGTTTCTCTGGCTAGAACTTCAGGACTATTTTTTAAAAACTCTTTTCCCCCTTTGTTTTCTTGAGAAATAATTGACATATGCCCCTGTATAAGTTTAAAAGTGTAAAGCATAATGGTTTGATTTACATATATTGTGAAACCATGACCACAGTAGGTTTAGTTAACATTCATCATCTCATATAGATACAATAAAAAGAAAAAAAATGTCTTCCCGTGATGAGAACTGTTAGGATCACCTCTCTTAACAACTGTCCTATATATCATACAGCTGTGTTCACTATAGTCATCATGTTGTACATGACATCCCTAGTAGTTATATGTAACTGCAGTTTTGTACCTTTTCAGCTCATAGAAATTAACAAGAATTAAAGAGTTAAATTTGAGACCTGAAACCATTAAACTTCCAGAAAACACAGGAGAAAAGCTCCTTGACATGGGTCTTGATAATGATTTTTTGGAACTTACATCTAAAGCTCAAGCAATAAAATAAAAAATAAAGCAATAAAATAAAAAGTGGGCTACAGCAAATAAACAAACAAACAAAGACTTCTGCACAGCAAAAGAAACCATCAACAGAGTGAAATGACAACCTACAGAATGGGAAAAATATTTGCAAACCATATATCCAATAAGGGGTTACTATTCAAAATAAAGAACTCATACAACTCAATAAGAAAAAATCTGTGCTATGTTGAAAAGAAATGGTGACAGTGGGCATCCTTGCCTTATTCTTGATCTTGGAGAAGAGCTTTCTGTCTGTCCTAATTAGTATGTTGTATGCTGTGGGTGTTTCATATGTGGCTTTTATTTTGTTGAGGTACGTTAGTGCTTAATTTTTAATGTTACAGTTCCTCTGAAGCCTGACTTCAGGATAGGTAGCTTTATTGTGCAGAAGGCAGTAACAGAAACAATAGTGACGCTCGTAATGATTAGGTAATGGTGTAGACAGAAGATAACTGTGTCTGATGGACCTTGGGCTGATTCACTGATTCTTCAGTGTTACCGTTATTGGATTTGAACAAGGCGCTTCACTTCTGTGAGCCGCCAGTTTCCTACCTGTGGAATTACCCTCAAAAAGTTGTATGTGTGTTTTAAAAGTTTCAGGTGCTTCTGTCCCCACACCTGCATTGTGTGTATGAAGAAGACACTACTCTTCGGTGTTCCTTGCAGTAGAGGGAGGAAGAAATTATTTCATTGATACTGTATCCCTGTTTAGCTCACTTCTCCCATTTGCCTCATATTTTACATACATGGAGGGGACTAGCCAGTTTTATTTTATTCTGAGACTTTTTCACTCTTCCCAGGTTTAGGGAAGTTTTAACTCACCGCCCAGGCCATTTCATAGACATTTTCAGGAGTTGGTACAGACAGGTTGGTGGGCATCTGCGGGTCTAACCAAGAGGGTGAGGAGCGGAAGGAGCATCCCATTGTGACTTGCTGAGCATTGCCTGCTCCTTCATGGGTCAAGCTCCCTTCCACACTAGCACCCAGGGTGTAAAGTCAAGAGCATTGGCCATGGTGATGTGCACACTACAGCACGTGCACAGGGCAGATGAAATTTACTCTCTCCACCTCACTGCTGACTGGTGAGTCCCTAATGTTCCCACTCTGTCTGAATAGGACTGAAAGTGAAGTTAATAAAGAGTTTGCATTCTAGGGTTGCATCAGTATGCACTGAGATGGAAACATTTAGGAATAAGCAAAGCAGAAGGATCTGGAATGGACAGTGGGACAGGAGTTGAATTCTAGCAGTCATAATATAGGCATAGTGCACCTATAGTAACATCCTAATGTTTTTCTAACCCTTTGCCAATAACAAGGAGAAGAGTAACAGCAAAGGCAAAAAAAAAAAAAAAAGGTAGCAACATGGGGTGGGGGATGAAAAAAATGCATCAAAATGTCAATATGACCCACACCCTGCATATGCTTCTATTGAGACAGTTACCCACTGGTAAGGAAACACAAGGTCAGAGACTTCAACAAGTATCCACTTTCAAGGCTGATCTAGTCCCAGATTCAGTCACTAAATCTTAAATGTTGATTTTTAACAATGTAATTGGGCACATAGGTTGAACTTTCTTGTTAGTTGCAGTGTTAGTCGTGATAAGCGAAGTAGGACAGCTGGGCAGACAGCTCTTTCCTTTGTTCTCCCTTTTCCTTCTCTTCTTTAGACCCCTTTTCCTACCCCAGCAACCTGCATGACACATCAGAATAAAAGGAAGTTGTTTGCTATCCTACCAAATACTTGCTACTTTCAAATTTCCAAGTCTTATCAGGGTTACTTGGTAATTTTAATTTTTTTGAATTATCACAGTAAGGGAAAATTTGAAGGTGACTCACAGAGGAAAATGTGGCTAACAAGAAGGTAGATAGTAGTTAAATTTCTTATTACTGGTGATTTCAGTGTAGGAGATTTGAGTTGGACGACAGGTTGAAAATCATGTATTCTAAAAGGGAACTGGGTCCTTCCTTAAGAAATTTCTCTGGCTCTTAAATCAAGCGTGGTTTCATGCCTTGTCATTGTCGTGAGGGGTGTGACAGAATGAACGTAGCAAATATTGATTTTTGCTTTTAGTTTTTTTTTTTTAATTGGAGTATGGTCAATTACAATGTGTCAATTTCTGGTGTACAGCATAATTTCCCAGTCATACATATACATCCATTCATTTTCATATTCTTTTTCATTAAAGGTCATTATTAGATATCAAATATAGTTCCCTGTGCTATACAGAAGAAATTTGTTTTTTTATCTATTTTTATATATAGTGGTTAATATTTGCAAATCTCGAACTCCCCAAATTTATCCCTTCCCACCTCCTTTCCCCTGGTAACCATAAGATTGTTTACTATGTCTGGGGTCTGTTTCTGTTTTGTAGATGAGTTTATCAGTGTCTTCTTTTTTCTTTCTTTTTTTTTCCCTAAGTCTATTATTGAATTTCAGAGCACTTATCATTGTTGAACAGCTCCATATATTTCTTCATGCTTATTTGTTTAATGCTTATCTGTCCTCTTAGACTGAAAGCCACATGAGGGCCAGGATCACGTCTGGTTTTGCTCATCATTGTGTTCTGAGCACTTAGCGTGGTGTCTGTTATGGGCATATTACACGTTCAGCAAATATTTGTTGAATCTGCTGGTGGGTTTTCTTGAATGCCTCCTGTCTACTGAAGGATACTTAACCTTCCATTTTGCTGTTCAGGAAAAAGGTACATTTGTGAACTGCTTACCAGAAAAGTATAAGTTACCATTTTAAGGTTGTAGGGGGTTAGTTTTGACTTTTAAATGTAACAGTTGAGCTTCACTGTGATCAGTGTCACAAGAGATGAGGAGCTGAGAAAATAGCTGGACGTGGCTCTTTACCACTTAGTCAGCCCAGGGATGGGTTAATTCAAGGATCCTGGGCTGAATGTGCTTTGTGGGGGTGCTTGGAGCTAAGGGTGGTGCAGGTTTGCCTGGATCTTCCAGAGCTTCACAGATTACAGCAGACAGCCTTCCAGAAGCAGGCCAGGCAGGTAAATGAGCATTAAAAAATGTTGTTGTATTGAAGTATAGTTGATTGACAATGTTGTGTTAGTTTTATGTTGGCGGGGATGTGGTTTGGTGCAGCCACCATGAAAACAGTATAAGCATCAATCCCTACACTGTGACGTCTGTGCTGCTGGGGCTGTGGGGTCCTCAGCTGGACCATGTGCAACCCTCATTCCCACAGAATTTCAAGTCTTGTGAGGTCTTCATGTCACGGAGAGGGAGGCAAGGTGGTGAATGTGTTTTTCTCAAAGAAGTGAGGTCGGTTGCTACTACATCATTCTTTCAGCGCACCTCTCATAGGCTTTGCTGTAGTGACCTTAGAGGATGAGCAGCTCTCTTCAGAACACCGTAGCACATTTGGCTTTGACACATGCAATCAGTGCCTGCCACGGGAACTGGCTCCCTTTAAACTCAAAATTAATTATAGGCATTTATATTTCCAGCGACCAACATAGGTAATCAGACCTAATTAACTGGTAATCAATCAATGCTTCTTTTCTTCCCTTATCCTGCCCCACGTACAATGGCAAGTCAGTGAAGATAATTTTGAATCTGAGATTAGAACCCTTGGGAGGCCGGGGAGAACAATTCTAATATCATACCTGGGAATTTGGTGTGGGGTCTCTACTCTTGCTGATGATGTGTGGGAGGGCTTGTTCCCACCTTTCTCACTGCGCTCCAAGCCCACTCCTGCCTAGCATGGTGGTTTTCTTGTCTTCTGTGCCAAAGGCTGTACTAAAATGTGCAGATCCCATTCCTCGAGTGGTTACACATGGATGAGTTTTGATTCTTGCCATCTCTGCTTAGGCTTCAGTTGAGTTGCATTTAGTTGCATTTAGTTGATTGGTTAAAAGATCCTTTTGACCTAAGCTCAATTTTCACCAACTACTCACTGGTGAAGTTCAGCGTGTTCAGTTGTGCTGATAGAAGGGGGAGGAAAACCCAGGAGTTTGTGACACATCCCTTCAAAAGCAATATCAAAATGTTGCTCCATTGGCCTTCCAGGATGGAAAAGACCCTGTGAAGAAATTTATACTGTAGTCTCAATCTAAAAAGTTAGCTCCAATTTTCTTTTTTAAGGGTGATATTAATTTTCCTCTTATTCACCCCTGTGTCAACCTGGGTCCTCTAGAATCTTCATGATTTATAGATCTTCCCAATGTCCCCAAGGTAAACAGGACACAGGATTAGCCTCTGTGCACAGATTAACCGATGCATATCTCCTGTGGCTCTCAAGAGCCCATCAGTTTTTCCAATATCATGGAATGGAGTGGGAAACCTGAGAGGATTAAAGAATGAATTGGTTAGAGAATACAAATCATCTTTGTATGATTGGCAATAGTAGTGCTGCACGTTCAAAGTACTTCTGGTCAAGTCTGAGGCACCCCCTCCCCCCTTACTGTGATATCATAACGTAGCGTATTTTCAACCCAGCACTCTTTCTGTGATCAACCCATCTTTCCTTTCATCACCTTGATAGAAGCCCTCAGGTGCTTGAAAGTTCTAAAGAAGTGTCCCTTGTAAGAGCAGAACTATCACTGAATGATGCCACCAGGTTTGGTTATGATATTTCTTATACCATATTTAGATCTACTGCAGAGATGGTTCCCAAAGACATGGCTTTGTTTCCTACATAGTTGGGGGTGAGTAAAGCTCTCTCCTAACTTAAGTTACCCAATGCATAGAGTTTTTGCTGTGAATATTAGAACCCACTTTTTCCCTCTTCATACAGCATGATTTTGAATGACTTCCTTGCACCATAGATTTTGATTTAGAAAATGCAGGCAAGCTTTTAATATTAGCACGAGTAAGATATAAGTGAAAAGTATATATTTTTGCTGCCAAATCCCCCAAAACCTGTTACTCTGGTCCAAGCCCGTGAATCAAGGTACTGGTGCTTCTTGATGATATTTTATGGTATTTCTATTGGAACTGGTAACCCTGGCCACTGAACAACAGATAAACCTGAAAATCTTAAGGGCTGAACACAATGGAAGTTTATTTCTTGGTTACATCATGAGTGTTCTTGATTAGTGGGTGGCATCCTTCCAGACCATGATTTGGATTTGATGACTCAGCTTTCTTTCATCTTGTGGCTTTGCCATTGTTGGTACAAGGCTTCCCTGTTACCACAAGAGGGGGAAAGTCATGAAGGACTGACTGCATTTAAAGACCATGCTTGGAAGTGGCACACACCACTCTGACTCACATTTCCTTGGGCAGAATTTGGTCACATGCAAGAAAGCTGAGACTGGGGTCCAGCTGTGTGCCCAGGGGGAAGAAGACACAGCTGTGGTCCACGGCCAGCCCATCTGTGTCACAACTGTTTCCTCGCTTCCTTCACACCCTCCCTTTTCCTTTGCCATTTGTCTTTTTTCACTTCTGCCTTGTAAAATTTGGCGGTACAGCCCGTGTTGAACATTTAAGAAAGCATCTAAAAATACACAACCCTGTCAGATTTTGTGAATTTTAAACTAAGTGAATTTCAAAAGTGTGACTTAAATGTTAGTAAATATTAGCAGAATCTCATTTGATGTGTAAATGTTGAAAAAAGAAAATATACTAAATTCTAAGATAATCTGAATTATGTGATTTCAAAGCTGATGGACAAAGCAATTGGTACAGTATTTATGCCATTGACAGTGACCCTAACTGCTACCAGAACTATCCACCATCCTTGGTAGATACAACATGTGTCATAAAATTCTTTACATGCATTAGAATCTCTGATGATGAATGACTGATGCGCTATCATCTTAATGTCCATGGACATTCTGATTTAAAATCTTTTTATTTTTTCTATTCTAGATCAGTGCTAAACAGGCACTTAACAAGTGGCAGTATTGGTGACAGTGTTGAAAATGTGCATGAATATCAATACCATTGAAATGGAAGGTCAGTAGTAATGAAGATCAGGAGATAGAAGAGGACAAGTAGAGAGGAAGGAAAATAGATGGAAAAGAGGATTAGTTAATGCATGTGAGCGCTGGGGTTTGTTTTAGAGCACTTGGATTTATGGACCCTTTCAGTCCTTACACTAACCCTCTGAGGTAGGTGGGAGGTAATTCCCTTTTTAGGCAGAAACACATTACCCTGGAGGGAAGGCCACACCCCACTGTAACCCTTTACATCTTGTTGGTAATTTAGAATGAACACTCTACAAACTATTAGGGATTTTGCAGAGAAAATGGAAAGGAGAATGAAAGCAGTCTTTTCACCCTGCCCCATTCTAGAATTAATCCTTTCGGATAATTAAGAGTTATGTTTGTGACAACATACTTCTTAAGCAAGAATTTGTATGCCCTGGCATACAACCAGGGATACCAAACTTTCTGCCCTCTAACTTCCTTTAGACACAACCAAGGAGACACATCCATGTGATTTCTTCACACTTTTGCATTTAGAGCCTGAAGGAGTATGAAACAAACTAACAAACTGACTTCCCTGATGTGAAACTGTTTGCTCATTCATTCTTCACTGAGAATAACCCAGTGGCTGTGGGCCAGGAAGGAGATAAGAGGCTGATAATCTCAGAAGAATGGGCGGACCCTCCGGAGTTCCTCCTGAAGATTCATGGAGGTTAAGAGGAATGGAGCACCCTGTTAAATGCCCAATTGTTATAACCTTTTCTGTTCCATCTAGTTTTTCTACAAAGTCACAGGACCCCAACCCCAAGAAGGGCTCACAGTCTTAAAGACACGAGCCTGCAGTGACTTCCTTTGCCAGGTGAAGCAATAAAGCCTCTCTTTTCTCTGCTCCCAAAACTCTGCCTCCAAGTTTGAATCCACTTCTCGGGGTGCAGAGGCCGATTTTTTGGAAACAAGCCCTAATTTATTGTTTCTAGTTTCCCTTCTCTCTGTGTCCTTGTGTAAAGGACTTGTTTCACTCCCATCAATGAAGTAGAGTTTTATTTTTTTCTTCCTGGAATCCTTGGTGGATTTAGAAATGTAATAAAGAGAGTGGAAGGTGAAAAGAAAAACAGACATGGGCTGGAGATATGGACGTAATTGAGTGACTTGTTAATTCATTTCCTCATTCATCAAACTGTTATCAAGGGTATTATGTACCAGGCATTGCTGTAGACTCGGGAGATTCAAAGCTGAGGGGGGAACAATCAAAGTCCCAGGGTCCACTAGGGAAGGTGAGTGTTAGGAATACAGAGGAGCTACAAAGATGTGTCTAACTTTCCCTGGGAAAAGATGATTTCCAGAAACCCAGAGGCATCTCTGTTTCCAGGTGTATTGGGTGTGCTGTCCTTAAACTTGGGTGACTGGCACCTTGTCCTGGCTCCTGCTCTTTAGGGGCTGTCACTCTGGCAAGAGGTCTGTAAGGCCTGGGGGACCTGCCAACCTGGAGCCCAAGCCCCCTGTGCACCAGGTATGGGGGACCTCGGCATGCCTGCTCAGATGACCCCCAAGTTCACTTCTGAGGTCCGTGCAGACCTCCTCCCCTGGCCGTTCTCTTGAGGGTGGGAAAGCAGGGTGGCTATAACCATCTCTAAGCCTGAGCTTGGCCCAACGGGTGGCTTTTTGCTGAGGGTGTGGTTGCACTCTGACATCCGCCAGGGCTGTCCACATCCTGCCCACCGCACTGGTCCCAGAGGGAACCAAGGAGTGGAAGAAAAAGGGGGATGGGGTGCAGGCGGGGGGCTCACAGTCTTCCTCTGCTGCTGTTTCCCATGTGAGACTCTGAGGAGCCCGAGGATTCTAAAGTCACCCCTGGTCTCCACGTCCTTTAAGCAGTTACGCTTGTGAAGATAGATCACTTGAGCACACCTAACAGTTTATGAGCTTGATTTATTTGTAAGTCTTCTTCTTCATCCATGTGACATAGGTGCTTCCATTTCTGCTCTTGACAGGGCCCCACGAGTGTAAAGGTGGACACCGTGCAGCCTGTGATGCTGGGGAGACAGACTGCAGTCGAAGGATGAAGGGCTTGACTTATCATGCCAAGTAGCAACACACAGCTAACAGACATTTTTAAGAGTCACCCAATGAGATGAGTTTTATAAAAGACAACTCGGGGGGCAAGGTGAGGTGTGAGCTGGGATGGCCTTCAGGCAGTGAGTGGGTTAGACGCTGTTGCAGGTGGTTGGCTCACAAAGGATGAGGCAGTGCAGGCGCAGGTGGGATGATGCAGAGGATCTGGATCTGAGGGACATTTATGAGGTCGAGTCAGTGAGCTCTGCTGCTTGATAGGTTAATGGAGGGAGGTGACTGAATGGGAGATGGGGAGTTAGAGAAACAGCACTCAGAGGAGGAATTAGGATGACTTACTTTGTTGTCTGGGAAACTGTGAGGATGGCGAAGCCTTTGGTGGAGATGGGAAGGCAGAGAGGGTTTGTGGGGGGAGACAAGTTCAGGTGCAGTTACCCTAAATTGGAGGGTCTCTAAGACATCCAGGGCTGAGTGCGTGGCAGATGCTGGGTGACATGGAGCAGAAAGGTCAGAGCTGCACATAAACCTTTTTCCTTCCTCACCGCCAAGCCACAGATGCACTGTAGCGTGTGTGACTTGATCAACATTTCCGACCAAATGAATGACCATTAATGATCAGCTTGACTAAACAGACTAAATGTTTGGTTTAATTTAAGAATTTAAACTTAGTTTATGATGGGCTTAAGATTTTAGGTCATTCTAGTATTTCACATTACACAGAACTTCAGGATGATTAAATTAACTATCTAGGTGTATTGCATTAAAATGGGATAAATCTGCATTTTCTCCCTTCAATATGACCGATTTGTAGTGCATGACATGTGCATCAGAGACTTTCCCTCCTGGTCAGTGGCTTCTCTCTGTATTTTATGTATTCTTAATGTAAACCATTTTATGTTGTAACCCTGTTAACTTCTATAACTTGTGTAACTATAAAACATAATTGTCCCTCAGACATAATAGAAAATGTTATGAAAGGAACATTAAATCAAAATGACTTTCACTGAGAAGGGTAAAGAACTCTAATGATTTCTTTTAAAATTATAGGGCAGGTCATGTTCAGAAAAGAATCAAATATTAAGTAAAGGAATTACATTGGATCTGTGCCTAGATCCTTGAGAGACATCGAAGATGATAACCTGGTTTCCTCTGAACTTGAATCTACATCATGTCTCCTTGGTGTAGCCTCCCTCCCAGTAAGCTTGAGTCTTCAGATTCCTCCCCAAAGGACATTGGTAATGGTGTAGTTTATAACTTGATTCTTTAAGGAATTTAGTCAATGTTAACTTGATGAACTTTGGGGAACTATTGGGAATATATATGTATGTGTGTGTGTGTGTGTGTGTGTGTGTGTGTGTATATATTTAAAATGTTTCATCTATGAACTATTTCTAATCTCCAGAACACTCTGCTCCATGGTCAGTGAGGTTATACAACCCAGGTTTTCAAAGAAGATAGAGTCGTTTCTGACCAGGTAATGGCTATAACACTTGGTATTAAGCCAAAACCTTACGTTCTCTTGGCACCCTCAGAATGACACTCTGTTTCTCTTAGTTATTCCTGGGTTTCCAGGGTTATTCCTTTAGCAGATTATGTTGTCAGCAATTCAACTAAATCAAATTAGACCAAATACTCTCAACAAATTTTTTTCATCTATGAAGATGCAGATGACGCTATTCCTGAGCCTAATTATTGGTTTATTCACACATTTACTTCATATGTTTATTCATAATATCATCAGCCTCTTCTCCCAGGTTACAATTGTTTATACCATAACTGGTGTTCTTGGCTATAGATATTATCTGAGGTGAATATGAATATTAATAAAATCTAAAGACCTATTATTATTTTAAGATGTATAGACAGGATTACTGGAAAAAATACATAGTATGTGTCCTGAATGGTATGACTGTGGTACTTTTTCTTTCTTTATACATATCCTCTATTTTCCAAAAATTCCCCAATGAACACATGATTCTTATATTTGGAATACAGAAATATTTTATTTTATAAGAAAAAAGACACATGGTCATATATGGATGAGGAACAGAGGGGTGAGGTCACAGGAGGGAACATGAAGGCTTCCGTGCATGCACACTCATACATTCACTAAAAGGAAATAATAAAGCCAAGAAAAATGGAAAAAAGGAGAGCAACTGTCAATTGTCTTGCCATTCCTGTAGAATGGAAAAGAAGTTGAACTACAGAAAATACTTGCTTTCTGTCTGTCTCTTTAAAATGTCACTGACTACGTGTCTTAACCAAAGATGTATTTGTGGCAGGTAGAAGCATCCATTGCTGCGTAAGAAACATTTTTACTTCATAATTGGAAGAGGTACCAATACAATTTCTTTTTCGTATCATTAAAGATTGAAGCATATAGAGAAGAATGAAATAGTCATGAGCCCACAGTCCAGCTTTTTCAAAACCTGGCAACTTGCTAGACTGCTTCAGATATTGTATTCGTCTTGTCAAGTAGAATATTTACAACTTTATTGTGGGGAAAGAGGGAAGACTTAAGGTCTGCCCTGATGGAGGCTGTTGGCATGGGGACATGGTGGGCGGGCAAACCAGAAGTGAGGCATCCTCTGTGATTGGTTAGGAGTACATTTTTTAAAACTTTTTTTTATTGAGTTATAGTCATTTTACAATGTTGTGTCAAATTCCAGTGTAGAGCACAACTTTTCAGTTATATGTGAACATACATATATTCATTGTCACATTTTTTTTCACTGTGAGCTGCCACAAGAACTTGTATATATTTCCCTGTGCATACAGTATAATCTTGTTTATCTATTGTGCATATGCCTGTCAGTATCTACAAATTTTGAACTCCTAGTCTGTCCCTTCCCATCCTCCGCCCCCTTGGCAACCACAGGTTTGTATTCTATGCCCATGAATCTGTTTCTGTTTTGTATTTATGTTCATTTTCTTTTTTTAGATTCCGCATATGAGCGATCACATATGGTATTTTTCTTTCTCTTTCTGGCTTACTTCACTTAAAATGATGTTCTCCAGGGACATCCATGTTGCTGCAAATGGCATTATGTTGTCATTTTATGGCTGAATAGTATTCCATTGTATAAATATACCACTTCTTTATCCAGTCATCTGTTGATGGACATTTAGTCTGTTTCCATGTCTTGGCTATTGTAAATAGTGCTGCTATGAACACTGGGGTGCAGGTGTCTTTTTGAAGGAGGGTTCCTTCTGGATATATGCCCAGGAGCGGGATTCCTGGGTCATATGTTAAGTCTATTCCTAGTCTTTTGAGAAATCTCCATACTGTTTTCCACAGTGGCTGCACCAAACTGCATTCCCACCAGCAGTGTAGGAGGGTTCCCTTTTACCACAGCCTCTCCAGCATTTGTCATTTGTGTACTTTTGAATGATGGCCATTCTGACTGGTGTAAGGTGATACTTCTTCATAGTTTTGATTTGCATTTCTCTGATAATTAGTGGTACTGAGCATTTTTTCATGTGCCTATTGATCATTTGTATGTCTTCATTGAAGAATTGCTTATTTAGGTCTTCTGCCCATTTTTGGATTGGGTTGTTTGTTTTTTTCTTATTAAGTCATATGAGCTGCTTATATATTCTGGAGATCAAGCCTTTGTCGGTTCCATCATTTGCAAAATGTTTCTCCTATTCCGTAGGTTGTCGTTTTGTTTTCCTTATGGTTTCCTTTGCTGTGCAGAAGCTTGTAAGTTTAATTAGGTCCCATTTGTTTATTCTTGCTTTTATTTCCATTGCTTGGGTAGACTACCCTAGGAGAACATTTTTGAGATGTATGTCAGATAATGTTTTGCCTATATTTTCTTCTAGGAAGTTTATTGTATCTTGTCTTATGTTTAAGTCTTTGATCCATTTTGAGTTGCTTTTTGTGTATGCTGTAAGGGAGTGTTCTAGCTTCATTGATTTACATGCTGCTGTCCAGTTTTCCCACCATTTGCTGAAGATACTGTCTTTATTCCATTGCATATTCTTGCCTCCTTTGTTGAAGATTAGTTGACCAAAAGTTTGTGGGTTCATTTCTGGGCTCTCTATTCTGTTCCATTGGTCCATATGTCTGTCTTTGTACCAATGCCATACTGTTTTGATTACTTTAGCTCTGTAGTATTGTCTGATGTGTGGGAGAGTTATTCCTCCAGCCTCTTTCTTTTTCTTCAGTAATGTTTTTGCAATTCTAGGTCTTTTGTGGTTCCATATATATATTTTATTACAATTTATTCTAGTGAAATATTTCCTGGGTAATTTCATAGGGATTACATTAAATCTGTAGATTGCCTTGGGCAGTATGACTGTTTTAACAATATAGATTCTTCCAATCCAGTAGCATGGGATATCTTTCCATTCTTTAAATTCTTCTTCAATTTCCTTCATCAGTGGCTTATAGTTTTCTGTGTGTAAGGCTTTCACCTCCTTGGTTAGATTTATTCCTAGGTATTTTATTACTTTGAGTGCTATTTTAAAGGGGGTTGTTTCTTTACTTTCTTTTTCTGTTGATTAGGAGTACATATTTGACTTTTTTTGCTTGGTTCTAAGTTGAAAGCAGGACAAAAATTAGGGAAACTGCCAATTATTAATCAAATCCTGGCCATTTGGGGCCAAAGTTGTTGTGTGGCCTCCTGGATTGTTACTAAAGGTAGCTGTCCAGCTTCCTGAAAGTTTGACTTAAACCAGGCTGGTTTCCCAGGCAGTTTATTGGAGATAAGGGGTCAGTTTCCTGGGCAGATGGGTGCAGGTTGTGGGTCAGAGTTCTGTTTCTGTATGTGGCCTGGCCATTGTCCGTTTGTGTTTTTGTGAGTCTTTCATGATACTCAAACCTCAAATTTATTCATGTTTACCCAATGAATAGTATTTCATTGTGTGACTACAATAATTTATTTATCCATTCTCCAACTGATAGACTTGGACTCCAGCTTTCTACCATCATGAACAGTGCTGCAATCAATATTCATGTCTACTTGTAGAAGAAATACTTCTACTCAGTGCTTCATGCCATGACTTTTCTGCTCTATGTCTGCTTTCTATTTGGGGATCAGAAAGAAATGATGAATTTTTATAACTCGTGTCTTTTCCTTTGGTCAAATCTCATGTACTATATACTTTGAGAGCTGAATCAAAGATCACTAGAACTAGTAAACACTGTCCAGGACTTCCGGAGCCTAGAGAGGGAGGCCAAAAAATCACATTTGCCTGGCGTTTAAATGCTTATGATTTAAAAATAAAAATCACTTTTGCTGCATCTGTAGGATGCAAATTCCACCTCCTTTTCTTCCTTTCTCCCTCCTCTTCCTTCATCTGGAATTAGTAAGGATGGCAACTTATGCCCTTCACCAGGATGGGAATCTCTTTAAGCTAGTCATTATAAATAGCCTCCAATGCTGCTTATTCAGGACATTATATCACATAAAGCTCAGTCAGTGTGAATGTTTACGGTCAAGGCCAGGTGACTAATAGATACTTAACTAGAAGTTAAATTGACCACAAGTTCTAAGATGAACCCCTGCTATTGAATAATTGTCAACGTTCTTATTTTATTTTTACCCTCTCCTTTGAAAGCTCTACTGTGTACTGAATATTAATATTGTAATAGAGTCTTTTATGTGTATATGCTTTCTAGGATTTTTATAGCTCTTCTTTTCACTCCAGATAATCACTTAATGGGCACTCATGTGAATAGTATTTATTTCAAAGAAATAGTAGAAATTTTTAAAACATACCTAATAGAAAAAAAAATAGAGAGTTGCAATCCTTCCTTTTGTGATCAAGTTTTAAAATCCCAATCTCTTAATTTACAAGCCTGTTCCCTTTTGTATATCCCACTGCCTCCATTATTTCTTGCCTGGATTTAAAAACAAAAAGACACTTGTTAACAAATCTTTCTGTCCCTGGGCTTACCCCTCTGGCCTATTTTTTCCAACTGTGTGATCAGAATGATCTTTCTAAAATGAAAATCTAATTATCCTCCTGCTTAAAATCCATTAAGGCTTCTTATCATCTGTAGGATAAAGTAACAACTGCTTATTCTGGTGTGAAAGGCCCTGAATGCATCTTCTCTGAGCCTCCCTTCTGGCAGCCCCATTCTCCACCTACACCTGGGGGTTCCCAAAGATGCCGCAAGGCCCTGGACCTTTGCCTGGAATATTCTTCCTTCCCCTGTTTATCTGACCAACTCATCTTTCAGGAGTCGCCTCCAGAGTGTCTTCCTCTGTGAAGCTGTTCCAGAGTCTGCTCCCTTGCCCACAGATGCAGGAGCCCCCTCATCTCTCTTTTGTAATTAAGAACGTGTTTGCCTCCCCCGTTAAACTGTGGGTTCTTTGAGAGCAGGGACTGTCTTAAAATGCTGATCTATTTTGCTTTTTCAGTTCTGAATTTAAATTTTAAAAATATGTACACATGTATAAGTGCGTACAAATATGTTTATACATATATATCCCTGGCTCCTCTCTGCCACTTGTTTTTTGAACTTGGGCCTGTTATTTTACATCGAGACTTCAGTTTCCTCATTAAAGAGTTGAGCTAGTTGGGTTTGGGGACTTTGGATGAGTCATTAAAAATCTCAACCCAGGATCCACCAAAAATAAGATCACTTCTCTTAACTCCTTTTTCTGTTCTTAGCACCCCTCAAAATGCGTAACTCAGTTCATGTTTGTTGGAATAACTTGAAGGAAGAAAGGGAGGAAAGAGGAAGGAAAGGAGAGAGGGAGCGAGGAAGGGAACATGTAATGATGCCAAGTGTTTCTTGGGATCTGCATGGGGGAGGAGGATACCTGAACAACATGGAATTCTGTTGAAAGAGAGAAAAAAGGAAGAAACTGATTATGGGTAGGCAACTAACAATGTCCATACCAAAATGTCTTGTAGGATACAAACAAATCAGGCTTGCAACTTGCCCCCAAAGGGCTTTCTCTGTAGTAAAGGAAATTAAAACAGGTGTCTACACAGAATTGCAAAGCAAGTGGTGTCTGGGACAATAGGCCTTCTGTAAAAGTCCACTGATGAATAAATAAATGAACAAATGGATGTACAGATGAAGTTCTTATGGGACTTCAAAGGGGAGTAAATTTCATGTAGCCAAAAGGCTCTGGGAAGTGAAGAATAATACAACCTTGGACTTGAGGAACCAGGAGGTTTTGCATAACATGAATAAGAGGCAGGGGTTTGGGGTAATGAGAGGATGGGGAGGGATACAGTCCAGGTAGAGTGAAGAGTGAAGAGGAGTGCAGGGGAACTGGGATTAATCCAGGTTGGCCAAAAAACTCAGTTTTGATGGCTCACAGGGAGGGGGGGCCACTCTATCATTACAAATCTAACAACTTAGACACACCTTATTCTCTTGTCTTGGCTTTTCTACTGTTATGATAGTCATCAAATACTATTTCTACTTCTCCAAAAGCTTAAACACATTCAGAGGTAACCAAAAGAACATTAGTCAAAATAGTGACAGTAACTTGTAACTCCGACCTTGTTAAATGCAACGTGGGGACTAGGAAGTGAGCTCCCTAGCGTGGTGGTGGCGGTTTTCACAGCCTTGTTCCCTAAGGAAGGAATGAAAGTACCTCATCCAGAGTGAACTAGAGGCTAAATGAGGTGCTAAGATCAGCAGGCACAGCGAACCCAGGTCAGGCACTGAAACGTGGCTGCACCTGCTCCCGTGGAATTTCACCTTCTGCTTGTGCTGCTCAAAATTCTCAATGCCTATGGAGAAAGAATATTTTCCAGTCATCAAAGCTTAACCTTTAATGGTCATGACAGCTATCTTTGCGTGCTGCTCACAGGTCCTCGACAGAGGAGATTGAGTATGACAATGAGAAAGGGGAAAAATGTCCTCTGTTTTACAGACATTTAAAAAATGTTAGAGGGCAAGAACATGATCTTTTTCTTTCTAGTAGCATTTTAAAATTTAAAGTGGACTCTGAATCATTTTTGTGTGTGTTATAAGCAATCATATAAAAGATAGTAAAATGGGAACTTCCATATTTTTTTTAAAAAACAATTTCCTCATCTTTATGAATTATCTCATATTTCCAAATGTTCACTATTCACATTGATTCTCTGGGGTAATTTAAATATAGAATTTGATAAATGGAAAATCCTCTTGTTAGACAACAGAATGAGAATATATGAGCTTCTAAGAGATATATGTTATTTAACTTTCAGTAAATACTGGTTACCTGATGCTATGTCTGGTACCAGGCTGGACATTGGGGGTATAATAGTACAGAAACTTCTTTGACAGTGTCATTGGAGGGTCAGGAAAAGCAAGTCGGGTCTCACAATTCTGGACCATGTCGATATAGTGGTAAACACATATTTCTTCAGGAGCTTGCAGGAAGGCACTTAACCCAGTCTTGAGGGTCCAGGAAGGATCCTAGAAGGCCATTGAAGTAGAGTAAACCAAAGGAGGTAACTAGGGTTGGAGGTAATGTTCTTGGACAGAAGGAACAGCATATTCAGAGGCTCCAAGGTGAGAGAAAGCAATCTTGCAAGGGCTGTAGCAAGGAGTCATGAGAAGACCAAAGCAAACCAAACCAAAATCCATCACGCCGCCCAGCTTCCGTATTCAATGTGCAGTAAACACATTGTATTTCTGAAACAGAGATAGCTTTCCTTGACTGGTATTTCTTTTTTAAACCGATTGGTGAAACATATAATTAAAAAAAAAGTTAATCTACTGGAATTCCTTTTGGAGTATAGTCTTTAGGACAGAAATTTGTGAAAAGTCTGTTAGCTTGCGTTGAGTTTTGTCCTTGACAAATGCTTTTTTAAACATAATTGGTTATTTGCAAACAAGTAAGATCCCTTTCCACACCCTTTGTAGTTAGCCCAGTGGGAGAAACTTGGAATATCTGTGCGGGAATTCCTCTTGGAATTTCACAGCCCCAGTCCACCCAGGAGGCCACCAAGTTCAAGACAGAGGAAGCACTTTGCCCAAGTCACTTAGCCTCCAGGGCAAGAGTGATCTGTCTACAGCTTAGGTTTCTAAATCCCCCCCGGGGGTGCTGTTCCCCTAACACCTGAAGTTTAGTCCTAAATTTTCCAGCAGAAGCTTTGTAGGGATCTGCTAATTCTTTTGTAAAGTGCCTAGTGTGACATTATCCTTGGCATTGCCCTCCCTCCTCCCCATGCGGAGCTTTCAGTTAATTAATGAAAGGTCAGGTGACAAATGATTCATTTTCTGATGGGATTTTTGCTCTGAGTTGTTGAGCGTGATTATGTGTGCACATTTTGGGGACAGCGGTTTCTTTACAGTGCTCATTTACATGGCTAATTACCGCATGTGGCACTTGTGAGCCAGCTCTGTCGGGTAGGGGCAGGACAGGGACAGGGAGAAGCCACCAAGGACATAACGCAAAACACCCCAATTAGGCTGTTTCCTGACTGAACGATTAGAGGCTCATTTTAAATAAAGCTAAGTGACTTGTTATTACAATTCTCAAGGTCCTTTTGCTTGATGCTTCAGATGGCCAGAGAACTTGGTGACATTAAAGAGATGAGCTGCAGGTCACAGGGGACAATTTTTGATAAATTTCTTTACAATGTGATGGGGTAAATGAACTCTCCATTACAGATAAAATGCCAGGCTCTTTTTGCATCTCTTTGATTTTTAATAAAGCTCTTACTGAGACCAAATGAGAAACCCTTTTTTTTTTTTTCCTGTTTCCCTTCCTTTGCCAAAAAACTTTATAAGAAAAAGGAGGAATAACTTTTATTTTCTTGAGTTTTTTGTATTTTTATTACACTGGAACAAGTTAAGTCATCCATATTAGAAGCTCGTGATTCTTCCCAGTGTTGGTGACCTTTGTTTTTAATCTTTGGTGATTTAAGTTTTGTGTCTTGAATTCTGAAACAGACCACTGTGTGTGTAATCTGGGATTATACAGTTCACTAGTCACCTGCAACAGAGAGCAGCCATTTCTAAACTTCCTTTTCTGTAGACGTAGTTCAGAACCTCCTTTGAATGCAGGTTCTAGAATCAAGTGTTTTTGGCTTCCTAGCCTAACTTAGCCTCTTAACATCTGAAAGACAACTGGGTAAATTTACTTAAATTTTCTAAGACTCAATTTTCTCACTTGTACAATTGGGTGACAATAATGTCCACACTAAAACATAACAGAGAGCCTCTACATCTTTGCCAAGCTGTCATGTGAACACTTGCATGCTGTTAGACAGATACACATATTTTAAGTCAATCTTAGTACTTTTCTTAGCAGAGAGTACATCTTTTAAAAAGCTGGGCTTAAGACGTGGAAACAGCCTAAATCTCTGTCAACAGATGACTGGATAAAGAAGATATGGTATATTTATACAATGGAATACTACTCAGCCATAAAAACTGACAACATAACACCATTTGCAGTAACATGGATGATCCTGGAGAATGTCATTCTAAGTGAAGTAAGCCAGAAAGAGAAAGAAAAATACCATATGAGATCGCTCATATGTTTAATCTAAAAACAAACAAACAAACAAACAAACAAATAAAACAAAGCATAAATACAAAACAGAAATAGACTCACAGATACAGAATACAAACTTGTGGTTGCCAAGGGGGCGAGGGGTGGGAAGAGATAGACTGGGATTTCAAAACTGTAGAATAGATAAACAAGATTATACTGTATAGCACAGGGAAATATATGCAAGATCTTACGGTAGCTCACAAGAGAAAAAGTGTGACAATGAATATATATATGTTCATGTATAACTGAAAAATTGTGCTCTACACTGGAATTTGACACTACATTGTAAAATGATTATAAATCAATAAAACATGTTAAAAAATAAAAAAAAAGCTGGGCTTGTCTTTTTTAATTTGCATGAACTACAGTGTGCTTAATTACTATTTAAATCATTGTAACATAATATTGATGACAAAATTAGAGTTTGCCTTTTAACTAGCGGTCAAAGATATAAAATGGAGCTTTGCTTTCTTCTTTTGTTAAAAAAATGTCCACATCTCAGTGTTGTGGTGAGGATTCAACGAGATAAAGTGGATAAAACTCTTAGCAAGGTACCTAGCCTATCTAAGAACTCAGTAAATACTATCAAAATATAATGTGACTGGTTATGTAAAATTTTAAAAATTTTCTGGATTGCATTTCCCATTTTAAACTTTTGTACCTTTGCTGACCTTGAGTTCCATCACTGAGAAATGGCCAATTTCAGTTATAGGTGCTGAAGCATATGTTTCTCTAACACTTACTAAGCTGCCAATAAGTGATCACAGTGGTGATATTTGTAGTAAATGCCATGCAGAAATTTTCTTTTGGTGCAGATAGCTCATTTTAAAAGAGTAAGTTATATTTTCCCATTGTACTACCAAGCAAAGTGAGGGAGAATGGATTCTTTATGAGATCTTAAATCTTTTGATAGATAGCTTTCTTTCAAAGGTCTTTTAATTTGGTTTACTGATGTAGATATTCTTAAGCTAATAGTAATATGACTTCTGACCATAATAATAGTCCAGTCTTTGAATGCTGCTTTTAAAAACTTTACATCATGAAAAAAAATTTAAACATGTACAAAAAAAAGTCTAATAAGTTTATATATACATATCACCTAACCTCAACAGTTAACAATACATGGCCAGTGTTTTTTCTATGTTTTATTCTCCCCCCGACCCCAGATTTATTTAGATGTAATTAACATATAACATTGTGTAAGATTAAGGTATATAATGGAATGGTTTGATGCATGTATATATTGTAAATGATTGCCACAATAATATTAGTATTACTTTCTAATTTGGATGCCTTTTATTTCTTTTTCTTGCCTAATTGCTCTGGCTAGAACTTCTAGCACTATGTTGAATAAAAACAGACAAGAATGAGCATCTTTGTTTTGTTCCTGATCTTAGAAGAAAAGATTTTCACTATTAAGTATGATGTTAGCTGGAGGATTGTCACATATGGCCTTTAATATGTTGAGGTATGTTCCTTTTATACCTAATTTGTTAAGAGTTTTCATCATGAACAGATGTTGAATTCTGTCAAATGTTTCTCTGCATCTGTTGGGATGATCATATGATTTTTTCTGCCATTCTATTAATGTGATGTACTGCATTTATTGATTTGGATATACTGAACCATCCTTGCATCCCAGGGATAAATCCCATTTGATCATAGTGAATAATCTTTTTAGTGTGCAACTGAATTTGGTCTGCTAGTAAGTTATTGTGAATTTTTGCATCTATATGCATCAGGGATATAAGTTTTCTTTCTTGTAGTGTCCTTATCTGGCTTTGGTATTAGGGTAATGCTGGCTATAAAAAGAGTTTGGGAGTGTTCCCTCTTTTTTGAAACTTTGGAAGAGTTGGAGAAGAATTGGTATTAATTCTTCTTTAAATGTGTGGTAGTTTCACCCATGAAGCTGTCTGGTCCTGTGGTTTTATTTGTTGAGAAGTTTTTGATTACTGGTTCAATCTCCTTACTCATTGGTGTTTTCAGATTTTTTTTTTTTAATTTCTTCATAATTCAGTATTTGTAGCTTGTATGTTTCTAGGAATTTGTCCATCTTCTCAAGGTCATCTAATTTGTTGGCATCAAATATCCAGCCAGTTCTCAAATTTCTCCAGTTATTTTATGAATATTGGCTTATAGTTTGAGTACCCATTGTGAATAAGGGAAAATGAAAAAAAATATTAAATAAAAATAACTTTTTACTGTGAATTTATGTTCATGTGATATACAATAGTAATTTCTGGAAATTGCTCTCAGGGAGTAAAATTATACCACCTAAGTTATTGAAAAATGTATCTTAGTACTTGAATTTTACAAGGCAACTGCTGGATGCAACTAGATCCGAAATGATATTATTAAAGGTGGGCATCACATTGGATGTTAGCAATACTGTATTATATTTCTGCCAGATCAGAACTGATCTTTTCCCCCTTGTTATTCAGACACTGTCAACTAGGCCCAATGCAGGATAATTTGTATTTCCAATTTTATATTCTGGAAGCCTATTGCAAACTTGTCCTTTGTCTTGCAATCTGAGCTCCATCTGCACCACATTCTGTCTGGAAAAATATTGATATCTATGGATGGTTTCATGACCTTCATCCCTAAAAGCAATGAGTACCCCAGAAATGAATTAAATAGAAAATCCTTCTTTTGGGTGATCATTTTATGATACATTTTATCTTTATAAACTAGGACACTTAGAGGGCAAAACAAACATTTAGCCTGCCCAGCAGGGTTAGGAAAAGGGCAAGCCTTTTCCTTCTCTGCCATAGCTATTCCAGAATGGTTGCTGGTAAATCTTACTTTCAGAGCCCAGCAATGCTGTTGATGCATACAGAAGCTGGATATTTAAGGAGAATTGCAGAGAATCCTTTTGCAAAGTGAGGAATACATTACTCTTAACCTTGAAAAAATATCGATTTAGTTCTCCTATAGCAAGCTTTCATATATTAGCCTTTTCAAATGGTAAATCATATTTGAATGTCATAACTATTAAAATATTATCCTATTCTTACTCTTTTTGTCTTAAAGTGAGAATGAATGTGTGTAAAAATTCTAAGCTCCTGTAGCCTTCTAAATGCTCTGTTTTACAGAATTGCATTTCCCTGAGACTCATTTTGCTTTCCTTCTCTGATCCAATGATAGGCTGAAATGGGACCAACAGTATTCTGTAGCCTCGTTTCATGGGTGCCTTACAGATGGTTAGACCAGTGGGTTGAGTGGTTATCCAGAGTCCATCATGTCCCACGTGGGAGAAGAGATGGCAGTAAATATGCAAGGTCCTTTAAGCTCCAGATCATGTCATGGAAGAAAGGAGTGAAGTTTCGTGCATTGTTCTATTTAGTAATAGTTGTGAGCATTTTATTCTCATTTCTCTACATATTCTACCATGAGGATGAGACCCCCAACTCTGTTCAGTTGTCCCACAGTGGTCACAAGCATGGAGGCCCAGAGAACACATTTCCACTCATGGAAAAGCAGCTCACAAAGTGCCCTAATCAGGCATTGGCAGCACCTGGAGCCCCTTCCTGTGCCACCCCAGACAGCACATGTGCAGTGTCTGCTTCCTCCTTTGCTCACTTGGTTATCTCACGATGCTGACGATTCCCTGGCTAAGGACTGGATGACTGTGTGAGGAAACCACATTCCTGCCCGCACCTTCCTTCATCTTTCCCACCTCTTCTTCCAATTGTAGTACTGTTTTCTTCCTGGACAGTATGCACTGTGTCCAGGAGAACATTCAGTCATTTAGTGAATATTTAGCACTATTAAATATACTTTTACTGAGCACATTCTTGGAAAGGGAAACAATGCCTTTGATAGCAATCTGCTGCCTAAGACACACTGATAGTTACTAAGTGTACACAATTTTGTATATAAAATGTTTACTGCGGAAGACCTGCTCTTCGGGCTTTTGGGTTCTCTGCTGTTCCTGGTGCTGGAGTGGCTGCCGCCTCTCTGACCTACGGCATAGCCTGGCTGCAGACTTGTCCGTAGGAGCTCTGGGCTCAAAGCTGACAGAGGTAATTTAGGCTTCTACCAGTAAAAGCACTTAAAAGCAAAAGGAGACAACTTCATTTTGACCTTTTCTCCCCACAGTTCAAATAAGCTGAACTTAATTTTAATAGTCATTCATTGGAGACATTTTGGCTATTATTATAAAACCATTGTTTTGAAAAGTAAGCAAATACTTATTAAGAGGAAATTATGGGGCTTTCAAATAGGTTTCAATTTAAAGAGCATACTTTAATGATCACAGAATTTCTAGGGCTTCTTCAATTTTGCTTTCCAACTTGCTTTTAAGTTGTTCATTTACAGACCAAAGTGCAGAGAGAAATGTATCATTTCTTCCCACCTGCTTGGCAAGTTGCTTTTTTAAGTGGATACATGTTCAGCGTTCAGTCCTTCTGAGATGCTGGATTTTCACTGATGTCCACTATTGCTGATCAGAAGGTACTTAAATATTTGGGGAATATTCTAACACATACAGAATAAATGTTTGGGGGAGGTAAAATTTTCATACAATAACTTGACTTGGGAGTAAGTTGAGTAGGTAAGGAAATCCCAGCTTCTGCTTTTCACCACCTTCAAATTATAAAGACTCAACTTTTCACTAAAGAACACAATTTTTCATCCCTCTTTTGCTTACAAAAGCGGCAAAAGCTGTTGCTCAAGTTTTTAGTTAGCTGACAAAATTGTGCTTGTCTATTTTAGGGGAGTGTTTGATTTTTGTTAACAACTGTGAGTCCTTTTACATATAATACATGCTTTGGTTTTCATTCTGTCACATTTCAGAACAAAATTTTAGATTTTTTTTTTTTTTTTGAAATAAACATGAGGTATGTGGTTTACCCTGTGTAGAAAAAAAACCTGACCTATAAAGATGATTAAATAAAATAAATGCATAATTAATTACTTTAACCTGGGAACCAGGAATCCCCGAAAATCTGAAAATGCCTTGGAATACGTGTGCTGGTTTTTGCATGTATGCGCAGATCTCTTTTGATGACAAAAATATGGGGACATATTCTTTTACATGATTGTCAGAGGTCACTTGTTAATCAGGTGATTTTACCACTTGTAACACAAATATCTGGGGGCCCCCCTATTCTTTGAAGATCTGCTTACACCTGGCCTGACCAGTTTCCCAGCTTGTGACACCTCAGAGTCCTTTTGGGGGAGGCTGGGAAGCGCGGGAGCGTCCTTCCTCAGGGACCCTCGGCCTCAGTGCTCCCGGGTGTGTGCGGGTCTCTTGCTTCGCCTGGTCCAGCCTGGCCACCATAGCTCCTTCTTTAATCAGTTTTCACAAGAAAAGCCTCCCTGATAACATTCCCTGATTTTGGTGGCCTGCATTGACAATGGATGGACTGTGGGGAGGGATCACTCAGGAAGTGGCCCCCCTCTGGTGTCTTCCTGACCGTACCTCCCTCTCTCCTGGTCCCTCCCACAAGCCCTTGCTGAAAAAGTAGACACCTCCCCTTCCCCTTCACCAGTCCTGTTGGAGGTCTCAGCCTCTACCCTGGTGCTTATCTAGACATTTCCCAAAGGAAATCTGGAATATAAAATGACCTCCATCTTGTTACACGCTGTGCGGATTTTAGCTGAGGTTCCCGAGGCCCCGTGTGTGTTAGGGAAGAGTGCTGGCCGGAAAGCCAGGGTACCTGGGTCCTGTTAGGCCTGCCGCCTCCTCTCTGGATGTCCTTGTCTAAGTTACTTCACCTCTCTGATCCTCAGTTTCCCCGTTTGTACAGTGGAGATAATAACCCCCACTTCCCCTTCCTCAGAGGCTGCCTGCCACATTCATCTCCCACCTTCGGGGGGGCTGACATCCTGGGGGGCTGACATCTTGGGGGGCTCAGTGGCTCCAGAGCCCCAGCTTTCAGCAAAATGCCCATGGGATTAAGAAATCCACTGCACTCACGAGGACCTTACACCGGAGCCCTCTGGAGGAACAGGGTACTTTGGGTACAATGCCTTAAGCACTTTGTAAAACGTACATTTTAATACAAGTTTTGACCATGCTATCAGGTATGTCTGGAATGTTCCGGCCATATCACCCTTCCCCAGGAGGGGCTGGGTGGATGTGAGGGTATTATCAGGCCTGAGGGCTGGTGAGGGAGGAACCCTGGCCCCTGGGTGATGGCAGGGGGTCTTCATGGACCACTCACATGCCTGGTGCCACTGGCCGCTATAGTCATGATCCCTCTACTGCCCACAACCACCCAAGAGAAGATATTTTTATTTCTAGTTCAGAAAGAAGGAAACTGAATTTCTGCGAGGCTCAGCAGCTTGCTCAAGGCCCCAGTCAGTAAATACGTCTGATTCCAAACTTACACATGCCTGGCTCCAGAACTGATTCTGTTCTTCCCAGTGAGGGTCAAAGTGGCCGTTCATCTTAGCTGACCAACAGCATCTATGCTTTCTACTCCCACCACTTCTCTGGAACCACAGCAGGAGATACAGACTTGGAGGAGTGATGTATTAGAAGAGTTCTGGGGTCCCTGCCAGCGTCTTGAGAGGTTATGAATCCAGGTCTTCAGCCAGCGAGAAAAGACGGCAGATCATGAAGAACCCTTGCGTTATGAGTTCGCTGGGGCTGCCTGGACACAGGACCACAAACAGAGCAGCTTAAACAACAGAAATCTATGGTCTCACAGTGCTGGAGGCAGGAAGTCCAAGATTAAGGTGTTGGCAGGGTTGGTTCCTTCCAGGGGCTCAGGGTGAATCTGTTCCCTGACTCTCTCCCAGCTTCCAGCGATTGACTGGCAACCTTTGGCATCCTTGGCTAATAGGAGCATCGCCCTCCTCTCTGCCCTTGTCTTCACATAGCCTTCTCTCTGTGTGTACGTCTGTGTCTACACTTCTCCTTTTTGTAAGGACACCAGTCGTACAGGGTTAGAGCCCACCCAGATGACCTCATCTTAACTGCATTCCCCCTTTCAAGACTCTACTTACAAATAAGGTCACATGCTGTGGTCCTGGGGGTTAGGAATTCAACATATGAATTTTGCAGGAAGCAATTCAACTTCTAACAGCCTTGTAGAGCCTCAAAGGGAAGTTTAGATTTTGTCATCAGAGTTTTGCTTAAGATAATGCAAGGTATGTTTGTGACAGTGTTTCACAAACTGTGAAGCACAACACAGATGTGAACTATTACTCTTGTCATTACTGTGTATTTCTACCATTTTCAGTCAATTTCCTCCCATTTTCCTCTGATTTTTTTGGACATTACAGAGCAGCCTGTGTAGAAAGGATAAAGAAGGCAAAAGATTTCTGCTGCCACAGGATTATTAAGCGATAGAGGGGCCTGGCCCGCTCCCTCCCCTGCAGCCCGCCGCCTGCCCTCCCGCCGGCAGGGCTCCAGGGGGCCAGAGGCTCTGCGGGGTTGGGGGAGGACAGGAGGGAAGGAGAAGGGAGGGGGACCCCCGAGTCGCCCCCCTGCCCCGCCCCGCCCCCTCTCCCCCCGCCCCGCCCCGCCCCCTGGTGCCATCTTACGCAGCCGCCGCCCGAGCAGCCGCGGGTCCGCCGCCGCCGCCGCCGCCGCCGCCGCCGCCGCCGCCGCCGCCTTTGCAGGCTGATTCCTCACTAGAGAGTGGGAAGGGCAGCAGCAGCAGAGAATCCAAACCCCAAAGCTGGTATCACAAAGTACCATTTCTCCGAGTTGGGGGCTCGGAGGGGACCCATCATGAGCGATGTTACCATTGTGAAAGAAGGTTGGGTTCAGAAGAGGGGAAAATACATAAAAACCTGGAGGCCAAGGTATTTCCTTTTGAAGACAGATGGCTCATTCATAGGCTATAAAGAGAAACCCCAACATGGGGATTTACCTGATCCCCTCAACAACTTTTCAGTGGCAAAATGCCAGTTAATGAAAACAGAACGACCGAAACCAAACACATTTATTATCAGATTTCTCCAGGCGACCACTGTTATAGAGAGAACATTTCAAGTAGATACTCCAGAGGAAAGGGAAGAATGGGCAGAAGCTATTCAGGCTGTAGCAGACAGACTTCAGAGGCAAGAAGAAGAGAGAGTGAGTTCACAAAATGATAATATAGGGGAGGAAGAGATGGGTGCTTCTGCAACTCACCATAAAAGAAAGACAATGAATGATTTTGACTATTTGAAACTGCTAGGTAAAGGCACTTTTGGGAGAGTTATTTTGGTTCTAGAGAAGGCAAGTGGGAAATACTGTGCTATGAAGATTCTGAAGAAAGAATTTATAATTGCCAAGGATCTAGTGGCACAAACTTTAACTGAAAGCAGAGTATTAAAGGACATTAGACATCCCTTTTTAACAGCCTTGAAATACTCCTTCCAGACAAAAGACCGTTTGTGTTTTGTGATGGAATATCTTAGTGGGGGAGACCTGTTTTTCCATTTGTCGAGAGAGCGGGTGTTCTCTGAGGACCACACACATTTCTATGGTGCAGAAACTCTCTCTGCCTTTGACTATCTACATTCCAGAAAGATTGTGCACCGTGACCTCAAGTTGGAGAATTTGATGCTGGATAAAGATGGCCACATAAAAATTACAGATTTTGGATTTTGCAAAGAAGGGATCACAGATGCAGCCACCATGAGTACAATCTGTGGTACACCAGAATACATGGCACCAGAGGTGTTAAAAGATAATGACTATGGCCGAGCTGTGGATTGGTGGGGCCTTGGGGTTGTTATGTATGAAATGATGTGTGGGGAGGTGCCTTTCTACAACGAGGATCATGAGAAACTTTTTGACCTAATTGTAATGGAAGACGTTAAATTTCCTCAAACACTCTCTTTAGATGCAAAATCATTGCTTTCAGGGCTCTTGATAAAGGATCCAAATAAACGCCTTGGTGGAGGACCAGATGATGGAAAAGAAATTATGAGACACAGTTTCTTTTCTGGAGTAAACTGGCAAGATGTATATGATAAAAAGTTGGTACCTCCTTTTAAACCTCAAGTAACATCAGAGGCAGACACCAGATATTTTGATGAAGAATTTACAGCCCAGAATATTACAATAACACCACCTGAAAAATATGATGAGGACGGCATGGACTGCACAGACAGTGAGAGACAGCCGCAATTCCCTCAGTTTTCCTACTCTGCAAGTGGCCCTGAATAGGTCTCTTACTTCTGCTACTTCACCGTCATCGTAGAGTTATTACTGAAAATGATTCCTGGACATCACACCAGTCCCAGCTCTTACAGATAGCAGGAGCACCTTCAGACGCCCCAGACCAGTCCAAGGTCTTCACCCCTCGCTTCCTTTCACTCACACGAGAACAAACATATACGCAAACACTCTAGACTTTTTGTTTTTGCGTGAAATTGTATCTCAGCCTAAGGACTCATGCTGTTGCTGCTACTGTCTTACTATTACAGCAACTTTAAGAGATAATCTTACAGTCTCTGGAAGTCATGAGACCACCGTTCATTTGTGCACAAACTGTCATCTTCTGATCTTTTCAGCTTTTGTTTCTCCCTAACAGTGAAGGCTACATGAGATACACTTCTTCTAGGTACATTTTCTAACTTTCTAGAAGAGAAATCAAAAACTAATTAGACTAGGAAGATTTGGTTTATAATACAGAACAAGGAGTTGAAGTATGGTCATGTACATATGCAAAATTTTAATAAAGCAGATCAGATCAGTGCACAAAGTAGGTATGTAGCACTGAGATCTGGCTGGAATTCATTAGGAGGCATTTGAGAGAAGGACTGAGCAATGGTTAAGACAGAGATATACATATATAAACTTAAATTCCTGTTGGATACCGCAGAGGAAGCCTGCTATTCCACGTGGACGTCCAGATTCCATGGGCAGTTGTTGCCAAAGGAACACTTTCTACCAAGGAAGGAAGCATATGCACAGAAGAGTCAAGGTCACTTAAAGGATCTGTGATGCAATTTGCACCAGAGAGTATTTTCGCCCCCGTGCTTGGAAACCTTTTTCCCTTCTTGCTACTATCACCTCTGATGGCTGAAGAATGTGGACTGGTGTAATGATGCTGCTTTTCACCAAAAGTTGTACACCAAGGTAAATAGGCGTTTGCCTTACTTGTTTTAATTTTTTTATTTTCAGTTCTATGTGAATTAGCTTTTTCTCGAATATTAAAACTTTGTTCGTTTATGATTTTGTTTATATTGTGGTAGTATTTATTTTTTAGTGGTAACAATTGTATGTCATGTTAGCAAATGCAGCTCCAATTTACATAAAATAAACTTACTGCAGTTTATTTTGACCCATGTGCAAGGAATGTACATGCTGATGAGAACCATGCACTTTTTCTCCTATATAAACAAACTTTGATGAGGCTCTGAAATTGTACATATAGGTTAGAGTTTGGCTTTGGGAGAAGAGATGCTGTCATTTAACCCCTTGGTGCTAAAAATGAGAAATCCCCAACTCTCCATGCCAAGGGGTTGAAACCAGTGAGTGTCGATGTTTGCTCTTCTGAGAATGGAAGTGTGCTGACGGCCTAGCTGTATACTGTAATGAAGCAAATTGAGACCTGGATGATAAGAAATGAACTTTACTTGGCAAAATGAACACATCTCGGGTAGTTAACGAAGTGGGCAGTTAAAAGATAAAGACGTAGTGTGTTTATTCTGATCATGGTACATTTATCACTGAATTAAGCCATAAGGGAAAAAAACAAGAAAGTAGACTAGATCTGTCCTGTAAGTTGCCTTGTATCCATTGTGTAAAAAGGAAACATGAGAGAAAGAGAGGACAGCTGAGCTGGACTGGTGTTCAGAGTATACATTTCTTTAGAGGGAAAGTATGACACCATACACTAAGCACACTGAGAGTTTGGGCTTTTTTTTTCCCAAATCTTAAGGTGATTTCCATGACCTTGGCCAAGGACACTTCCTAAAGATTCAAGGTAGCATTGACCGTGCCCCAGGCTGGCTGCTCTGCACAGCTGGCTTCCCGTCCCCAGCCAGTGCCCAAGGCTCAGTCCTGAGATTCCATGAGTGTCACACAGGTGTTTTCTTGGCTTCAATCTTGAGAATTCCTTACTTTCACTCCCTGAGCTCAGTCAGCTGGCGTAGAAAAATAGAAATGTGTTTAGATGAAGATTCTGAAGCTTTCCTTGTGTCTGCCCTTAGCTGAAGTTTGGGATTCTGGCAGATGGAAAGGCCTGAACCGGGAGCCACTGTCTTTGAGTACAGAGTTCTGGCTCTGCGGAATCCATCCTGTACCAAGTCTGCCTCTTGCCATGATGCAGCCATTTTGGAGGAAATGGGCCATTCCTGCTTGGATTTTCAGCAGGGCTGCTCACAGCTTTGCTTTCCACACTAACTACATAGCATGATTCCGGTGTTTTCTATTTCCCATACCTGATTTCTGGCTTCTTAAAGCTGACTGTTCTTGCAGGCGCCACTTGCCTCTCTTCGAGTCCAGAGTAAGGGCCCCCCCCCCGCCCCCACTAACTGCAGGGTTTCTGCATCACACCTCAGTGTACACACTTCGCTGCTACTGTTTGTACTGTCCACAGTACAATGTCCTCACCTTGCTCCTGGTAGTGCGTTACAGGCAAGCATGAAAAGTAAAGGATTTATTTCAATAAAAAGAAAACTTCTAAATTGGTCATTGAATCACCTCCCTGTAGCTTTATAGTTTGTGACATTTCTTGACCTTGCTAGTTCTTTCATTAGATCCACACAAGATCTAGTCATCTGGTTAAGGAATTTAAGCAGACGCAACTATGAACCCAAGAAACTGCATTACTATTACTGTTGGTCATACTAAAACTGTTTATTTCCTTAAGTATATGACCCACAAGGATGTGAAATAACTACAAGAAACTGTTTTTGTACACTGTGCATCCTTAGTATTTTTACACGTATATGATAAGGATGCACATTATTTTCCTTCGTACAGACAGCTTAAATAAAGCACTATGTCAATCTGCAAAAAAAAAAAAATAATAATAATAAATAAATAAAAAAGAGATAGAGGGGAAAAAAAAACTGCCCTTAGCATATTCTTCTAAAGAATTAGGATCTACTAATTAATTTCTGATTTTCTGAGGGAATCCAAGAAACTTCCTCCAGAATTTTTATTGGACTTATTAAGATTCACTCTTGTACTCAAGGCCTCTGGGCTTGTGTATGAAATTGAAATGTTCTGTTAAAGGAAACCTAGTAGCTTCCATCCTGCACTTAAATGGAAAAGCCTGAGGACCACTTTCTTTGGAATGTCAGATTTAAAGTATAGAAAAGGGTTTATATTCAAAGAGGCGGAAAACAAGCTAGAGTACTATTAGACTAAGAATTAAGAATATATTAGCCCTACAAGAAATGCCTTTCTAAGAGATAAACAAGATTAATTTTCAAGTGATTTCTGTGCCTGTGTAATATTTTCCTGGGAGCAATTTTGTTTACTTTAAAAACTGTCACCACCGGCTGTCTTAGAAATCCTGTGATGTCTCTTTCATTTGGTTACAACCCACCGATCCCCCTTCCCTCCCAGGCCTCTTATATTTTCACAACAATAGAAGATCAAAATTCATTTAAACAGGATGGAAAACACCCATGAAACAGAGCAAACAGTGTAATAGGAAACAAGACATATACCCATTTTGTACGGATTTGTTGCTCCGCTTAGGTATCAGATGACTTTATTCCTCAGTGGATTTGATGTGTTTCATAAAACCACATAAATGACAATAGGCTTAAGTAACAACTGAGGGAAGCGGGGTCCAGGGGAAAACATGGGTGACAAAGTTAGAAAGCTCGGGGTAGGTTTAATACAGTGAAAATGCGTACCACCTGGTCCGTGTCCTTGCTGGAGGCGGACCTCGGCTGGATGGTACCCACCTTCTCAGTGGCCAGGGCATTCATCCCACAGAGCCTGGGCTCTCTAAGACGGTGCTGCTAATGAGCTCCTCACCTGAGCAGCTTCCCTGATTCTTGTCTGCAGAGAGACTTCTTCCAGGGGACTTCACAGGGAGAATACTGTGATGATGGGAGGGGCTGGGAGAGAAGTCCCGGGCACCACATGGTTGGCCTCTTGCGTCATCTCTCCGTGAAGGCCAGTGGTAGAACACTAAGGCCTAATTCAAAACAAAAGCCAAGTCCAAAAAACATGGTCCAAATCAAACTTTCTGGTGGTCTGACTCCATCTAAGAGTTTTACTCAGAATACCCAGAGCAGCATTCCTGAATCTTTTGGGGGTTATAGACCTATTTAATAAGAATAATAATGACAAATATAAACTGAGCACCTGCCGTGGACAGGCACCATTCAGAGTGCTTCACTCGCTACCTGAGATGATCTTGTTTACTCTGTGTAGTAAACCCCAGGCATAGGTACTGTTATTAGCCACTGTTATAGGGTGGAACCTTGAGGCCCCCCAAGATAAGTAACTCACCCAAGGTCACACACTTGCCGACCTAGGTATAACTCGCACTCGCGGTCTGAGTTCACTCTGCTCTTAACCATTGTACAGGATTTCCCAGGCCAAGCCCTTTGATAACCTGCTGAAAAGCATTAAGCTGTCTCTCCAGAAAAATACGCACGTGGACGTAAAGACAAAAGTCTGCATCTTTACGGTGTTCTGATGTTCCCTGAGCATCTTCCAAATAGATTAAAGAGCCCCTGCTTGTGAAGGCTGAACGATGGAATGTGATTTCAGACATTCTTGGAAATATTTCTCTCATCAGGACTTTGTGGGACTGGAGGGCAGAGAGCTGAGGGCCCTGGTTGATGGCAGCAGTGGGGCTTTAGAAGTGCTCAGCTGCAGATTAAGAAAGGTCCATGAGTTTTTACAGTCGGGTATGATGTGGGTCAGGCGGGAGTCGTCTCATGAAAGCTGAAGATGGTCACTGAGTGGGGTGGTCCTTTTGCTGCACAAGCAGAGAATTTGGCCAGGGAACCCCTGCAGAAGACTGTTCAGGACTGTCCCAACACATGGATGAAGGACTGATTGAGGCACCAAAGGTTTTTGCTTACAATATCATTTTAGCTGGGAAATACTGTGCTAGCAGTACAATGTGGAAACCATATGAAAATTTTAATAAAACAGCCACAGTGTACAGTGTATCTTCCTTTGAAATGATGTGGTTTGCTGGCACCCTCCCTAGATGAACTCTCTGCAGATTGTGCCCCCAGGTATCTGATTGACTTGACCTGTTGCATAGAATTAGGGCATCGAGCAATTTAAAGGTTGGAGGACCTCTGACAATGATGGTGGGTTTTGATTTGAGAATAGTTGACCTAACACTATTCTTTCTACTGTTGTCAGTTGTCTTTTGAAGCAATTATCTCCTGACATTAAAACCAAGAACAGGAGGAAGGTGTAGCTCAGTGGTATAGCACATGCTTAGCATTCATGAGGTTCTGGGTTCAACCCCTAGTATCTTCTCTAAAAAATTAATAAACTAAATTACCACCACCCCCCTCAAAAAAAAAAAAAGGAAAGAAAACAAACACAAGAACAGAGGAGAAACATACCTTTATTCTTAGCCATGCCAGGGAAGTCAACCAAAGGCAATGTGAAATCACTGGTCTACCCCCTGAAACGAGGCTCCTGACATTGACCCTTCAGGTGGTTTAGGAGGCAGATTCTGCGTAAGCGTAAGTAACCATAAAGTGATGTTGAGCTCATAGAGTTTTGCAGAAATAATCATGGTTGTTATAGCTGATGATCTGACAATCCTCTTCTAAGACCTTTGCATGGATACTTAGATTTATTCTGCACACCCCATGAGGTTGTTACTATTGTTACCACCCTTATTGTACCGATAAAGGAACTGAAGCCCTTTCCACAAAGTGGGCAAGCATATCATGCCAGTCAAATGTTTTTACAAGGTGATTGAAGGTTCTTTTCCATGTGGGAAAACTGGACTACTGTTGGCTCAGTGACCTAGAAAGGCAGAATATCAGGAGGAAAAATTATAAGGTTTAGAAGGGACCTCTGATGGAACAGTGGACTTATGCTTTGGAGTAACAAATCATAGCCATCATTAAAGAATGAGATGGACTCATGAATGTCCTGTAGTGATGCTAGGGTTCACTGCCTAGGCCCCTCTTCATGCCTAAGGCATTTCCCCAGCTGCTGGGAGTGTCACTGCTGGTGACTCACAGTGGAGTCCATCCCTAGGCATTGCCCTTCCTTGTCAAGACTCTACTCCTTCACCAGGGGTGGCCAACATCCTTTGGCTGGGCGAGGCAGGGGTGTAATGGCCCAGACCCCTGCCTCAATCTGGGACATCTCTGAAAGGCCACCCACAGCTCCAGGGCTTCCTCTGGGGTCAACTGAGGCTTCTTTTGCAAATGAATAGCAGTTTGATTCCTCCCTCTCCCCTGTCTTGCTGCCCTGGCATCCTGTAACAGTGCTCTTCCCAAGGGCACTCTTCAGTAAACATTATGCAGACACATTTTGATCTCAGACTGTTTCTTGGAGAACCTGGTCTATGATATCTATCTTTGTTTACAATTTTCCTTTCTTCAGTTTTAAATCAATGAAAGATTGCTTTCTCATTTCACACAAGACATCTATTAAGTTACTTTTTTATGTAAAGATCTATTTTTCTTATATCCCACTGCTTTATGGGAGAAATACATCTGTAATTGCATCTTGATAAAAGTACCATGAGAATGCCATGATTTTACTTTGTGGCTTTGTACACACACACACACACACACACACACACACACACACACATCCAGAGTGACCAAGAAATTGATGCAGACTCATACTATTATATGTCTGTTTCTGTAAAATTAAAATCATTATATGTAACTTTGGGAAATATTGATATAAAGATGAACAGAAATATAGACATAAAGATAAAAATGTTTTACATACATAAATCATTACATATCACTCCATAGGTATACAGACTAAATATAAACAAAACTATAGACACACAGACAAGGACTTAGCCATGGGCATAGATGTGCAATTTTGCTGTTGGCTCCTGTTTTCAGTGTAACACTGCTTTTTTTCTTCACTGCTGATATTTCCCCTTTCTTAGGAGAATGGGTAGAGTGAAACTGTTCAAATATGGCTGAACTCAGCTGTTGGGATGGTTCAGGGAGGGGTATGATTTTTATGCTGCTGATGTGCTGCAGAATCATGCAGGGCAGTGAGTGAATCTTTCTTTCCGATCCCTTTGTCAATGGCTTGCTTTCTGTAGAGGCGAGCAGGCTACAGAGTTGGGTGAGGGGTGCCTTTGAAAGTTCTGAATGTCTTCTCTTCTTGTGAGTGCAGGCTGGAGGAGCCCCGCACTCAGATGCTTTGTAGTTGGTTAACATGATACACTATTAGATATTTGAAACATATGAACAAATGTTGGACAATTCCTTGGATAAACTTTTTTTTTTCATTTTTTAAAAAGAAAATATATGCATGGGCAGTGTGAACATGAGTCTTGTCCTTGGTACTTCTATCAGTCTGCGTTTTGCTCTGAGTTCCTTTTTCAGTGCAGAGGTAGAGATATATGCACGCCCTGCCCAGTGTCTCATGCACCAGTGGTGTGTACTGATGAGCGAGCTGGCTGAGTGAAGGTATGTAGTCTGAGACGATAGGCCAGACTACGTCACTCTTATGAATCCCTTAGTCAACGAACTCAGTCCTCATGTGTTGAATGAACCTCAGTTTGAACTCAAGACCAGGTCCCTGGAAGAGGACATTGTGAGACAAATTCTTCTAGTTAAGATCTCTGATCATCTGATTGGATGGAATTCCCAAGACTTTCAACCTAGAGATGTCTGAGAGTTGATTGAAGGGTGTGTGTGTGTGTGTGCGCGCATGAAAGACGAGTAAGGAGGAGATGTAGAATGGGAAAGCTGTGTAGAAAAGAATGTTGTCATCGATCAGTCATGTGGCAGTATTCCTACAAGTAAAAAGGATGCGTATTTTATCTAAGTGCGAATTAAAAATGATGGATAAAAAGTTCAAATTGAAAACTAGTCAAGAAAAAACAATTGAATTTTTTTTTACATTAAACTGGCTATATTTTTGGATAATAGCATAGAACTGGGTGCTCAGATGGTAATTTTCTATTTTTTTCAGCTCTTGCCCTAATTACTAACTCTATTCACCTTGGTGATGACCTTCCAGTTTTGCATGCATCATTCTTCCTAAGGATGCCATCTTACAGTCTCATGAATTATTCTGTGAGGAAAAAAAAAAAAAACCTCTCAAGCATCTGGGTGGGTTTTTTCCTTTGGTATTCACATTTCATATTCCATTACTTTCCTCTGTCATCTCTTCTAGGAATAGTGATTTTTTTTTTGCTAACCTAGTTGAATCTTCTTAGGTTCAAACCAACTGTCTTTACTCTTTTGAATGAGTTTAATTTGCACTGTTACTTTTTCTTTTTGCCGACTCTTTGAAGATTGCAATCAACTCCATTTTGGCCTTCACTGTACATTTTCAAGTTATTGATTCACTTGCTATGTGGTATACAAATGCAATTTCTTTGGTTCTTTGGTTTTTTTTCTTTTTTCTTTTTTTTCCCCCTTCAGCTCTCTGATTTCCCAGCAGTTCTAACCCTACATTCACAATATATGGCCCATTTGCAGCTAGGATTTGTTTGAGCACAGTGAACTATATTTCCTTGCTCTAATGAAGCACACTAAATATAACTGCTATCTCCCCAGCAGGCTAGCCCTTTCTAAAGAGGGCAGAGCAAATGTTCTCTGAGAGCAGAGAGCTCTCTTAATGAACTCTAAGGGACTGTCTACATGGGAAGGCCACATCGGTGTGAAACCCAACAGCTCACTTCCACTGGGTCAGCTGCTTCTGTCTTGCACAGAGCCCTTCTGGCCTTCTGAATGCACATGTTCATTCTCTTGTTTACATTTTGGTTAGTTTAGCGCATCGGTGACCTGGATAACACAGTCAGCTGTGCTTTCAACACTCATTTTGCACTTTCTGAAATGGAGGAGTCACAGATTTGAAGAGTCCACAGCCTGGATGAAGGTCACAAAATATTACTATTAGAGATGGAAACTGGATGTAGAATCCACCTCTAAATGAAGTTTCTTCAAATAGAGATGTGCTGTTACCTGGAATGTTGGGGAATGAAACCTGGGCCATTATTACTCTGGCACAGGGTAGGGGAGTGAATTAGGGGTGTGATTGCAGGTGAAGTCTGGGAGCCAGAGTCCCACCTGCATGTGGAGTTTTTAATAGCCAGATAAGGGGGGTTGGGGAGGGTATAGCTCAAGTGGTAGAGCACATGGTTAGTATGCACAAAGTCTTGGGTTCAATCCCCAGTACCTCCTCTAAAAATAAATAAACCTAATTACCTCCCTCCCCCAACTTAAAAAAAAAGCAATTAGCCAGATAAGGAGATTGACATTATCCTTCAAGTAAATGGGTGCCCATTAAAGGCAATGTGATCATATTTGTGTTTAGAAATATTGGATGAATATGACTGACTGAGTTGGTGTGAAACAGCCCTGGCCTTTTGCTTCAACACACAGGAATGTCAAAATAATAGAAAAAGGCAAATACCTAGGCCAGGTTCAAAATAGAGAAATGGAACTCCCTAGCTGTCAGAAATGAAGAGGAACTCAAAGCCAGATCAGTGAGCAGGAACTGAATCTTAAATGGACCATGAAAGAAAGCTATAAAGATGTAGACCTTAACTGCTGGCAACTGAAGTTTTAAGTCCCATGGAGAGGGAGTTCAGGCCACAATCTCAGATCTGAGCTACATGCACCAAACCAGGGGTCCTAAAGAGCTGCTTGGCTCATTAACAAAAGGCCTGAGAAAACTGTGCACTGGCTCAGGGAATTGGTGACCAAGCACACCATGCCTCTGGGGCAATAGGGGAAAACATCACCAAAGAGAAATGAGAACTCCAGGCTATTGTCACTGCAGATTTACACTGTCTATGGGGTAGAGGATCTAGTATTGAGAGATTAATGTGAAAAACCATTCTGGCACAGGAGGAAGAGGTAGACCTCTGGCAGAAGCATATGCGACCATCACATTGATATTCTTCCCAATAAAACTAATGGGAAAACAATCCCCGCTGAAAATGAACTCGCACTCAAAAAGTGCACACCATATGGGTAACGAAGTAACATGGAGAGAGTTAGAAGACCCACCAGGTGGGAGGATGTAGGTACCAGGAACTAGAAATGACATAATAAACCAGAAACATCAGCATAGGTATAATACTGAGAAGGTTCAAAGAACTAAAGAAAAGAAGAAAAACCATAGGGCAAGTACAGAACTCTGTAAAAGTAGGTATATTTGAAAATAACCAGTAGACTTTCTAAAATGAGAACTGTAGTCATTTAAATAAAATGTAAGTGGATGGAATAATAGACCAAAGAGACACAGAGATGTGGTGAATTGGAAATACTGGAAGTAATCTGAGGAAATCATGGAGAATTCAGTGCAGAAAGATAGAGGTGGAAAATATATGAGAGGTTAAGAAGTGGCGGCCACATTGAAAAAGATCAACACACATCTAATATAGGTTCCAGGAGGAGGGAAAATAATGAGAAAGAAGGAATATTCAAAGTGGTAGTGGCGAGAATATTCCAGAGTTAAAGTGAAGGAGCATACTGCGTCTAGAATATAATTGGTAGATAATAAAAAAATATATAAACCTGTGAAAAGGCAGAATATGAACAGCATAAAGAAAATTTTATAACTTTATATAGAGAAAAACAAACATGTAACAAGGAGGGACAGAATAACAGTACACTTTGCATCTGCAGTAAGACAAGTCATACGACAATGAAATAATATCTTCAAAGTGCAGAAGAAGATTAATTGGCAGTTTAGAATAATCTACTCAGATAAATTCTTACTTAATAGTGAGGCTAAAGTAGAAATAATTTCTGATTTACAAAGAAAAGGGCATTTACTATTCTGACTCCACAGTTGAAAATTGTTCTACAGAAAGAAGGGAATTAAAGCCAAAATGATGCATGAGGAATTTTGTAAACTGGTATGTAAGTAAAGTAGTATTCAAACATATGACTATGGAAATTTAACAGAAAGGTGAACATTACACAGTAATAACGTAAGACATGGGTGTTGGGGCCATAGAATCAAGTCCTTGTGTTACTTGGAAGGAGATTAGAAACATTGATTAAATCTAGACTTACTTAAATTAAAATTACATGTGAAAACTTTAAGTATAAATATTACAAGAAGTAGAATGCATGAAGTTTGGGAAACAAAAGATTATGGCAAAAATAAATTAAAAGGGATAAAGAAAATGATTACTTATCATTTAAGCAATTTAAGGAAAAGAAATCAAAGAAAAGCAAGATAAATTCAAAACAAAACAAGATGGCACAGTAAGTCTAAATGTGTAAGCAACCAATCACATTAACTGTAAATGCTGTAAACATACCTTGTAAAAGATAAGACCTTTCACAGATAAGCTATAAATTAGTAGTAATTTCAAAGATCACTAAATTGAAGTTCAACATACCAACACTAACTATATTATATAATATATAATGGCAACAATTAAAAACACATCTTAAAAAATAATGCAGACCATGGCTGCTGGAAAGATGGCTGAGTGTGAGAAGCACTGGGAATCTGTCTCTCCACCTAGACAATAATCACATTGGCAGGATCTGTCTGGTGTAACCATTTTGGGACTCCAGAGACTACTGAGGATTTGCATCTTCCAGGGGAAGGCTTGGATGATAAATAGTGGTTAATTCTGAAGCTATTAAACATTGCTTAGAAAAGTTAAAGAAAAACTAAATAAAATGAAAGGATATTCCAAATTTATGGATTTGAAGACTCAGTATTGTACAGAAGTGAAATCTTCCCAAACTGATCTATGGAGTCATTGAAGTACCAAGTAATAATTCTAGAAAGTATTTTCTATGGAAATTTTGATGAACTGATTTCCAAAGTTATATAAAAATGCAAATGGAAAAGGATATATAAGAAAATATTGAAGAACAAAGTTGGAGGACTAATAATACTAGATGTCAAGACTTTATAAAGTTACAATAAGTAAAAGAGTTTAATGTTGGTGCCAAGGGTAGACAAATGGTACAGAATAGAGTTCAGAAATGGATTCTACATATCCAGTCACCTGATTTTACAACAAATGTAGTATAGAAAGGATGCACCTGCCTTTATGCAAAAATGCACATTGACCCCTACTCATACTGTGTACCCAAATGAATTTTAATTAATCATAGGTCTACATGGTACAACAATAAAGTTTCTTGAAGATAACCTGGGAAAACATCTTGATGAGACAGACAAAAAGTTTTAAAATATGATATAGAAAAAAAAAACACTATAAGAAAAGACAGATTAGATTTCATTAAAATTAAGAACTCCTGTTCACTCTTACCATTAAGAAACTAAAAAGGCCAGAAATAGCGTGGGAGAAGATGCTTGTACTGCAAATATTTCTTAAATGTCCACTATCTATAATACATGAAGAACTTCTATAAATCAATATGAACAGGAAAAACAATCCAATAATTTCTGGGCAAAAGACTACAAGAAGCATTTTTACCAAAGAAGATCAACATGGACAATAAGTACATAAAAAAGTGTTCAATGTGACTCATCAGGGAAATAAAGCTATCAGATATCCCCCATAATGATTTTAAGAAGGGAAAGGGCAGTACTAAGTATCGATCATGTTGAGGAGCAACCAGAACTTGTACTTACTACTGATGAGAGTGTAAAGGCAGAAACTATTGGAGGGTCTGCTAATGCTGAGCATGGACAGACTTAAGGACACACCTGTTCCATTCTAGGTATACGCTCAATAACAATACATACACATATGTGTTCCAAGACATGCATAAAAGTATTTATGGCAGGATTATTCATTATAGTTCCAACTGGAGACAGCCCAAATATCCATTATATACTCTGTACATACAGGGGACTATTATGCAGCAGTGAAAAATAATGGCTGACTACTAAATGCAACAACATGGATGAACCCCATAGGTGTAATGCTGAGTACAAGAAGTCAGATACAAAAGAGAACTCACACATGCTATTTATTTATGTATTTATTTATTTATTTAGTTCCATTCAGATAGCAATCAAAATAGGCAAAATTAATCTCTGGTGATAGAGGTGAAAATAGTGGTGAAGGAGTATAAAGACTGGGAGGGGGCAGGTTCAAAGGAGGTTCTCGCAATGCCCTATATCTTGATCTAGGGGGTGGTGACAAGTTTGTTCAGTTTGTAGATATTCATCAAGACATTTCCTTAAGTGTCATTTATTGTATTTATCTTATACCTCAGTGATAAAGTTAGCAAGCAAACAAATATACACAAAACAATACTATATATTGTTTATGGATATATGTAGTATATATAAATATATATGTGTGTATCCTAGACATAGGTGTGTATGTGTGTGATGAAAGTATATCTACTGGAATTATACACTCAAATTCATAAAATTGTCTTTGGGGCAGGAGAGAAAGGATTAGAATTGAGAGGAAAACAAAGGTGAATTCAGTTCTTTCTGAAATGCTCCGTTTCTTCTTAGAAAAAATTATATTTATAGCAAAAGCTACATTGTGTTTAGATGTGTTAATTCTTTGTTCTTTGTTCTTTTAATATTTTAATTTATCACTGTTTTGATGGGGAGGAGGTATTTTGATGGGGAGGAGGTATTTAGGCTTATTCACTTTTAGAGGAGGTGCTGGGGATTGAACCCAGGAGCTCCTACACACTGAGCATGTGCTATAACACTGAGCTATACCCTTCCCCCTGGTTTTTGTTATACGAGTTTCTGTCAGTGTGTTTTAAACTTTTAAAATGATACAGTTAAAGTGGGAGGAGAGTTCATCTGAATGGTAACATGAGGATGAGAATTGGAGGGAGGGAGACTGGAATTAGAGGCATGGTTTAGGAAATTGTCCTATTCTTGATGAAAGATGGTGAAGGCATGAACCAGGGCAATAGTAGAAGGAGACAGTGGAAGACCAGCCCACAGACATTTAAGAGGCAGTATTGTAGGACCTTGGTGATGCCCGAGGTTGGGAGACAAGGCAATGAGCAGACTCACAGGAGATTCTGAGGTTTCTAGACCAGCTTTCTGAGAGGATGCCATGCCATGCATTGTCCGATAAGTGGAAACAGAAAGAGTATACATTTGGTATAGCTAGAAGAGGGCAGGAATGGAGGATTAAAATATCTAAAATTTATGCTTGAGATGTTAGCTGGACACCTAGGTGGATATTTACATGAGACAACTGGAAATATAGATATGATTTGGTAGAAATCTATATGAAGCAATGAATTTATATATGACAGCTTAGAAAAAGGCCTTGGAGAATTGTGAACCCACATTTCCTATTCTTTGTAGTGTTGTGAGAAAATATATTTATAATTTGGGTAATTAGGTGTATATACATGGTAACTATTACTTCTGGCATGTATTAGAGTTAGTTCATGTGAACTCCTTGAAGTTCACATGTGAAATTCATGTAAACTTACTTTATTTGTGTATCCTCCATTGTACTTGACACAAGCCATAGTAGGAGCTTGGTATAAGTTTGATGGATGAAATAATGAGAAGAATTATTCTTCCTCTCTTGGTTTTTAAAAATCAGCTTTATTGGTATCTAATCCACATACTATAGAAGTCACTCATTCAGAGCACACAATTCAGTGGCTTTTAGTATATTCATGGAATTGTGCCCCCATTACCACAGTCAACCTTAGAACTTTGTCATTACTCCAAAGAGAAACCCCGTGCCGGGTAGCTGTCACCCCCTCCAAAAACCATCCCCAATCCACCCTGCAACCTAGCCTTAGTTAACTACTAATCTATTTCCTGTCTTTCTAGATCTGCCTATTCTGATACTCCATATAGCTGGAATCATGCAATATGTGGTTCTTTATGACTGATGGCTTTCACTGTCAAGGCTCACCCATGTTGTAGCATGGATCAGTACTTCGTTTCTTTTTATTGCCAAATAATAGTCCATTATATGAATAGATCACACTTGATGTATTCATTCATCAGTTCATGGATAACTGGGTTGTTTCCACTTGGACTCTTATGAATAATGCCATCATGAACATTCATGTACAAGTTTTTGGGCAGACATATGTTTTCATTCCCCCAGGTATGTACCTAGGAGTGGAATAGCTGGGCCATATGGTAACTTACTGTTTAACTGTTTAAGGAGCTACTGGATTGTTTTCCAAAGTAGCTGCATCACTTTACATCCCCACCAGCAGTGCATGCGTGAGGGTTCCAGTTTATCTACATTCTCCCCAGTTCTTACTATTATTTGACATTTTGATTGTAGCCATCCTGGTCAGTGTGGAGTGCTATCTCATTGTAGTTTGGGTTTGCATTTTCTTGATGGCTAATCATGTGAGCATCTTTCCATGTGCTTGTTGGGCATTTGTGTATCTTCTCTGGACAACTACTAGTTCCTTTGTCCATTTTTCAAAATGGGTTATTTGTCTTTATTAATGAGCTGTAATAGCTCTTTATATATTCTAGGTAAAATTCCTTTAGAAGATGTGTGGTTTGCAAACTTCTCCCATTCTGTGAGTTGACTTTTAACTTTCTTGCGTAGCCCTTGAAGCACAAAATATTGATGATGTTCGGTTTATTTTTTTTTGTTGCTGGTGATATGATGTTATATGGAAGAAACTGTTGCTCAATCCAAGGTCGCTTTCCCTTTTTTTTTTAAATTAACTTTTATTTTTGTTTATGTTATTTTGTTTCATTATAGCCCTTATTAAGGCATATATACCTTGTCCAATCCTTTCTTTCGCTTTCTCTCTTAATTACCTATCTTTAAAAAAGATCTTCATGTATATAATGGTTTAATCCTGTTTTTCTCACGTAAAATTTTGTAGTGAGTATTTTCCAATATTATTCAAAATATTTGGAAAAGGTCACATAAAATGGCTGTAAATCCCACTATGTAATTTAAGTACCGTAATGTATTTAATCATTTCCGTATTCTGGCACACTTATAAGTTGCTTTCAGTATTGTGGTGTTAACTGTTAAGGGCTAGTGAACTAGCACATACCATGATCCAAATACCTAACTCTTTCCCTAGAATAGATTTTAGTTAAGAGGTGGAGTTACTGGGTCAAAGGGCATGAGCATCTTTCTAGACTGAATGCAAATTGCTTTTCAGAAAGTTGTGCCAACTCAGGGTCTCCTAGTTGGTGCCTGATTCATTTTATTCTTACCGGTATGAGTAATATTTTAGAAAATCAAATAGTAACTGTAGGACCCTTCTCTTTGATGCCCTAATCCACTCATTTACTTAAAACTTGAGACTGTAGCTGCCAATTCCAGTATAATGCAGGTTCCAAGGGGGCCATAAATTCTACCAAAGCTTTCACAGTGTTTCTGTGACTTTTCAGTGACATCACACTTCATTTAAAAAGGCATAAAACAATTACCAGGTCATTAGCAAGCATTTTCTAAAAGAAACTGGGGGAAAAAAACTCTCATAAAGATAACTTCTGAGGTAGTGTTTTATTTTGGGAAGAGAGGGATGGGACAGGAATTGTGGACACAAATGAATAGTTTAGGGGCAAATATGGAGTTTTGGGGAGAAGTGAGCAGATCATCCTGCTCACTAGATTTAGGGGATCTCCTTGAGGGCCGGGACTCTGGCTTACTCATTAAAATGAGAGGCACTTAGCAGCATACAGTCCAGGCAGGAAGACCAATATTAGAACCCAGCTGCTACCATTTTCTGGCATTGCAGCCTTGGGTTGGCCTTCTATGTAGAGGAAGACTTGGCATAGCTGGGCACATACTAGGTTCTCAATTAATGCCAGCTCTTTGCCATTTTTGTTCATCTCCATATCCTCACAAAGGACAGCAAGCACTGGGGACAGCAGATAACAAGTAGTCAATGCAGTTATTACATGAGTATATGAATACGTTATGGAAAAAGTGAAAAGAATGTATAGGGAAGAAACCTGCCAGTTTTTCATATTATCAGCCACTCATAGTCCTCCATTTCAAAATGAAGCCATCTCACGTTTGAAACTTATCTACTTAAGCTTCCTTGTTGAGATGTTACTCTGAAGTCAACCATTATTTGTAGCCTGCCATATTTCTCTTCTTGCAGGGATATGCATTGTGTTTTAGTTCTGTTATTTTAAGTCATTTAGCAGATAACCAAAAAAAAAAAAAAAAAAGAGAGAGAGAGAGAGTGAGAGAGAGAAGAAAGAAAAAAAAAAAAAATCACTTAGAGTCTGATTTAATCAAGAGCCACAGTATGAAGTGTGAAAAATCCAGTGTTGTTCTGATCCTCAGCTTTATTGAGACTGCAAAAGGGTATAAATTAAGTGACCTTCCCAGGTCAAGATTTTTTTTTTTTAAACAGAGTTTATTGTATTTAATACATTATAAAATTTGAAAAATTGTAGGAAAGCAGCAGACTCAAAATGGAGCAACTCTAACAAGTAATAATTCTGGCCCCTTTGCAAAACTGATCAGTTTAAAAACAAAGTAACGTTCACATCTGGGAGGCGGACAAAAAAGTGTGACTTCTGTACAAACTACATTTAAAATTTCATGTCTAACGTCTTTCGAATGCAGTGTGCTCAGGAGAGTTTTTGTTTGTTTTTGAAGTCCTGCCTAGTCCCCGTCTGAAGAGAGACACAAAATATCCATATGCAAAGAGACACAATTCTAGGTGTTTTGTTTTGTTTTGTTTTTAAAAAAAGAAAAAAGAAAAAAAGACAAAGGAAAAAAGAAACATTGGATGGTTGCTGGCAATGGAAACCGTAAGGAGATTCGTCCTCACTGCTCGTGGCTTGTTTATTGGTCAGAGGCCTTGGGGGCCCAGGACACTTCACGGCCATCACAGCACCAACTGTAGCTACCACCTTTTTTCTCTTTTTTTCCTTTTTTTTTTTTTGCATTTCCTACCTTTTGACATATATATATATTTATATATTTTTTACACCTTGAGTATATCACTATTCCCAATTGTTCCCATACGGATACAAGTGTGGTCTCTATTGGATATAAATGTGTCTTTTATTCAGTTTTAGGTCAAGGACTTGGTTTGCTGTCGCAACTGCATATAAATGTCCCTTTTTTGTCTGCGTTATTTGTTGTGTATGTTTTTTTCTTTTTTGCGTAAGAAATACATCCATTTAGTCCAGAGGCTCTTGCTTTATCCGGATGACAGAGGGTCCACGGGGATCCGCCTCAGTTTCTGCCACAGGACGTATTCGCTGAACCGAGATGAGTTCACTCCTCCCCTGCAGGAGCCCACGATTTCAAATCCTCTTTGCTGCAACCTCTCGAGGACCTGGACTGAGTTGAGGTGACAGTAGCCGTTTAGTGGAAACCTGATGACGTGCGTCGAGTCACGGTTCCAACCTGCGTTGACGGAGTTACACATGACATCACCGATCTCTGGAAACACTTCTTCTATCAAGAACTTGTCGCGGCTGAGTGTGATCCTTTCTCCGAGGTCTGGGACAATATGCATCACTAGGCACTCACAGGGCCTTGAGAAGCGGCCAGTTTCTCTGTCCTGCTTCCATGTTTCCATCTCCAACAACATGAGCTGAAGCTGGAAGTATTTTGCCTCTTCATATAACAAAGTGTAACCCTCAATCACCGTGGCACGGCCCACCTCGTGCACCCTGGCCACAAACAGGCTTTTCCTAGAGGACCACATCCAACCCCTCCCCGGGGCTCCAGAAGCTCTCCTGCCCACGCTCGGGTCAGTGGGGTCCGCGCTTGGGTCCCAAGAAGGCAGGGTATGCATGTACCTTGAAATTGTCAGGAATGAGTTTTGATGTTCGTAGAAAATTCAAGCTATATCTGAACATCTGTCCGTCTCTGTCAATGAAATAGTGCTGTTTGAGACTGTCCAAAACAATGGGCTCTGTACCATCAAAAAGCCTTCCGATTCTTGATTCAGGGTATTTGGTGAGGGTGGCCAGGCTGCTGGTAAACATGTGGCCACCCACGTCAATGTGGACGGGCGCATTGGACTTTGTGAGCTGTGCTGGAGTAGGAATGCCTTGGTTGTTCAGCAGAGAAGCAGGCGATCTAGTGATCAGCGGTCTTGACATATTGGGCCGACTGTCCCTCTGGCAAAGTGGCACGCGGGCCCGGGCAGGAGAGAGGGAGGGCCGGCGGGACGGCAGGGTGGTCTGGCTTCTCTAAGTACTGCCCGAGGAGCAGGGCCCCTCCACCGCCCCTTCGTTGCCCCCCAAAGCTGGGGGCTCGGGGAGGCGGCTGTACCGGGCGGGCCGCAGATGCTGCTTGGAGAAGCCGGTGACTGGGGCCCTCCAGGTCAAGATTTTATGGCTCTGATAAATTCTCCAGGCTTAGCAGTTGTCAGAGAAAAACATGTGAGTGAAAATGTGAAGATCCTTTCTCCCCAACTGCATCTTTCCAATGAGTGGATGGATTTGAAAGTGCCTCAAGTTAAGTTTTATAAATCAAAAACACTATCATTATAATGCAGGGGATACAAGCACAGCAAAAATGTGAAAAAGTTAAAATTGAGCTGAAGTTTCTTTTTTTTTTTTTTTATCATTTCCTATGATCTCACAGCCAGAGGGATTGTTAGAGGTTTTATGGTCCAAATTTCTCATTTTCATGCATGAAAAAGAGTGAAGTGAGTTTACAAGATCACATTGTTTAGAACCAAAGTCCCTTTACTCTGTATAAAAATAAGGGATGATAAAACTTAAAATCTAAAGTATTCATACAAGACTGTGTTCTTTATCTTAACAATGCAAGAAAATGTAACCTTATGTAGTTCATTTATAATGAGTTGGAGTGTGTTTTAAATGTTACTGTCCTAAGGTGCATTTAAAAATCTGAAATGAGAGCTTTCAATTATGAGTGGTTCATTGGAATTGATCAGTTTAGCATTTGGAAAATGTTTTTGCTGCATGAGCAGTGCAGTTTAAATTCCCAGTCTCCACGCTTTTTGTAAGTTAGCCAAACAGCCTTGTCCTTTGGAGAACTACATACAAGGAGGGAGCAATCCTCTCTGGAGGTTAACTTATGTAGAAATTAATAAAGGTTAATGAAGTCTTTTAGGAGCTTCCTTTTTTCCTGTGGGGTCCTATACTTAACAGTTAAGCTACTTCCCTTAAGCAAAACTTGAAGAGAGTTATTTCATGGTAGCCAGCATTCATATTACTTGGGGCTAGGCAAGTCCTGTGTGCAAGGTATTGAGTGACATTTTGAGTACACAAAAGTAGTCACTGGGCTGCAAAAAGTTTTTTGTTTTTGTTTTTGTTTTTGCAAATGTTGCTTTGATTCTTAGGAGGTGCGCTTTCCCATTTTCACTTTTGGGTGATACTGTATTTAAAATACAATTCTCCTTTATCTAACTCTGGGGGAGTGAGAAATCTAAACTGCTTTAGAGATAAAACACTACATTTTACATTATGATTTGAAGGGCAAATGGACGAGTGCTTGGAGGTTAAAGCTTTTTGTATAATTTATCACTCATGAGAGAGACCTGGGCAGGAAGGGAGCACCAGAAATTGTCCATAGAACACTGTTCTTTATGTGACTGAGTGGGGCACACACAGATACTGGACAAGAAGCCAAGGCAACAGAGGGAAATAGAAAAATAGACGACTCTGGTCTTCTCAGGCTGCAGCACACAATGTTGTCCCTACTGCTTTGAACTTGAAATTACAGTGAGCCCTGCAGAATATGTGTTGCAGAAGCACTTGACAAAATCAGATAATTCCGCCTACTTGGGAAGCAAGAGGATTCCTTCCCCCTTGCAAAAAGACAAAGTCCTAGTTCTTCTAAGAGCAGTGACAATTACATAACACTCATTTAAAATGATTGGAAATCATTTTAATTGGTACTTACCTGAGAGGCTCGATCACTTTTCATTTCACCAACCCTCCGAAAATGAAATGGTGTATTGCCTCTCGTCGGCAGCTGTGAGAGTGTGATAAGACTGGATGATGTACACAAACGATTTCTTCTTCAGAAGAATTCATCCAGAAGAATTGTCATATTATTTTTAAATGGCTGTAGTTCTTTCTGAAACATGGCGAGAGATGTTTAAAGCTTCACTTGCATGACACATGATGGCTTTGCTCTTTGGTCATCCTGTCGCAGAATCGTGGGATGTGTTTGGGCTGGGACAGGCTTTAGGGACTGTCTTTTCTAAGGTGCTTATTTTTTCTAATGAGATAACAGAGATTCAGAGAGGTGAGGTAACTTGTAGGATGTAAAGTGAATTTAATGGTAAAAGGAGCCTTCAGAAATCCCAACAATCACAGTATTATTATAATTAATTGTGAAGAAGGTTGATGGATGTGTGAAATTTCTTCACTGTTGACAATAGGACATTGGAGATGGGAGCAGTGGAGAGGAGACAGGCTGTTCAGAGAAGGAGTATTTCATTGACTTTGGTTACAGTGTTGAACTAGTACTAGTCTCATTTTGAGATAGCATTTCAGAAGCGTGTTTGGCTCATAGCAATGTAGGTTTTCCACATGTTTTCTACATGAAGTATAAGGGCCAGGCTCTCATTTTGAGCAGCTATCTGGGAAGGGATTAAAGGGGCTGGTGAAGTCCAAAGTGAAAAATCTTTTGCATTTATTTAAAACCTAAATTTTGAGTCACTCGTGTTTTCCAGACTTCCTCATGGTAGTCCTCCCGCCGTGAGAAATAGGAAGGAAGAATCAGCAATCTTCTTCCTCTTTTTTTTTTTTAATTGAAGTATAGCTGATTTATAATGTTGTGTTAGTTTCTGGAGTACAACATAGGGATTCAATTATGTGTATGTATATATATATATATATATATATATATATATATATATATATATATTCCTTTTCATATTATTTTTCATTATATGTTACTACAAGATATTGAATATAGTTCCCCATGCTATACAGAGGGTCATTTGCAGCCAGGTGGGGTCACATAACTAAGTTCTAATTTAGGTGCTATAAACAGAACTATTATTTGGGACCTCCAAGAGGGCTTCTAAAAGAGAAGGGCATGCCCTCCTCTGCCCATTCTCCTTCTTGCTGGAGGAGATGGATGGAGCTCGAGGAGACCCTTGAACCCAAAAGTAATATGGGAAAGATGTGGAGCAGAAGGGACATGGGCCCATGGCAAGCTTGGCTCCCCTGCTGCTGGGCATCTTTAGGTGACAGAAGAATTAATGTCATTCTCATTTAAGCCACTACTACTTGGGGAATCTCTGGATATATGCAGCCATGTATGATCCTAAACAAGCTTTAAAATATTATGCAAAATGTTTAGCCCATATAGAAAAAAATCATCAGGCAAAAAGTTTTGCCAGTAGACACAAAAATATGATGTCGTTGTAAAGGGCAGTTTTCCTCCATAGCTTGAAAGCTTTCACATCATAATATTGAGGTTTTGAACCGGATTTCCCCTTACATGCTGGACGGGAGGCCTTGAGAGGAACGCAGGGCTGAATCTGAACTACCTGAGTCACTTATTGGCGCTGTGCTCTTGAATAAGCCAGCCTGACCCTGTCTCTCTGTAACATAAAGTTCTGTGAGGGAAGGTGTAGCTCAGTGGTAGAGCACATGCTTAGCATGCACCAGGTCCTGGGTTCAATCCTCAGTATCTCCATTAAAAAAATAATAAATAAGCAAACAAACAAACAAACCTAATTAGCCCTTCCAAAAAAAATTAAAATTAAATAAAAATTCTAGACTAAGTTGTCTCCATCAATTCTTCCAAGTGCGGTAGGCTGTACGTTTATAAACTTGCCTATTTCCTTGTAAAAGCACTGGAACTGATTCTGGCCCCAGTCACACGTGTACATAAAGGTTAGCAATACTTGTGGAGTGCCTGGTAAATGTCGATGATCACCCAGTTATGCATTATATGGGATATGTGTGTGTCAGGGAGAGGAGGGCCACAAAGCTCATTTTCAGGGAATTTACATTCTGATTATGTAGAACACGAGGCAAACAGCAAGTCATAAGATTTTGAATGGGCTTCCTTCTGACTCCTGTTTCAATGCTGTCTCTTCTGTCCCATGTTCCTTCTCTTACAGAGCTCCACATATTAAATTGACCCAGCAATGTGGTCTACAGAGCTCTTATGAAATTCCAAAAATTGTATTGAATACCACAAGCTACAATTCTACTCTATTACTCATCGAAGAATAATCTGCTTGCTATGGGAACGTTCAGCCTCTAATTAACATTAGCTGTGCTTTATCTCACTTATAAATCTACATGTCAATGAGGGCAAAGCATTTTATTAGTAACGGAATGCCCATGTGTCAAAAGAGTTGATGGAACAATTAAATAAGAAAAGACTTTCTGGAGGAGGTGAGTTTTGAGCTGGAGTTCTAGGGAGGTGACAAGTGTGGGTCGTCAGGGAAGTGGGGAAGTCGTCTTCAAGTCATCATGGGGAATGGATTTTCCCAAGGGGCAGAGTTGGGAATGATCATTGTGGCAGGTAGTGGCCAAGCTGGCCATGGGGACTGGGACCTGAGAACTTTCCTGCCATTCTTTTTTCTGCCCTGACTCTCTTATTAGCATGAAATACATCTTTTAAGCCCAGTGTTTGTGTTGAGCATGGAAGGAGCTCAAGTAGAAGAGAGATGGGTGAGAATGCAACTCTGGTGGAAGTCGTTTTAAAGATACAGAGCAAGAAATGGCGAAATCATCACTGCAAGAATGTGTCCCCTTTGTACAAAGATATTCCATCTGCGTATTTAGGTTTCATGCTTCACTGTGTGCTTATGTGGTGGAGATGAGATAAAGTTGCAGAAGGAACTTCGAATTGCCTGACTTTTGAAAGTTAAGTCAGCTGTGACTTTCCACTAATAAAGTATCTTCATGGGTTTAATTTTCTTCCAGTTCTGTGTGTGTGTGTGAGTGAGAGAGGGATTTAATGCAAAGGGAGTAAGTAGGCAGCTGATTTATTGCAAGCAGCGTATTTACCTGAGTGTATCGTCACTGAAACTAGCATAGGCATTAGAAGTGGGAAAATGCTACAGTGTTTAGTGTCAGCTCCCATCTCTTCCTTTTGCAGCACAAATATGCCTGGCAGAGTCATAATTGTTCCTCAGCACTGATTTGGACTTTGTCACAGGAATAAAGCCCAAAGCCACATGTTCAGATAACACGCCATGGTCTGCAGCAAACTGGATTGCCCAACCCAAAAGGAATGCAGGCACGTTACAACCCAATGTGATGCTGGTTGTGGTTTCCAGCAGAGGCCTGGAAGCAGCCCTCCCTCCCGGGTCTTCTTCCAGGCTCCTCTACAGTCTTGCTTATGCCTGGGAAATACCCAGGCACACCAGCAAACACAAATGATGGAGAAAACCTTGAGAAGAAATGAGCAGGGCCCTTTCCACTTTCCTTTCTTTTTATAGCTAATTTCTTGGATTGCTTTCATCCACTCTCCCCACATATTCATCCACATATACACTGGTGGCTGACATGAATTTGCTCCACAATGATTGTGTACAAAACACCATATTGCTGTATGTTTCTATATCTTATTAAATCTCAATTTTAACATCCGTTGGTGAGGCTAGCCAGCTACCCAGTATCAGTCATTCCTGGAGGCCTCTGCATATGAGAGGGACCCAGGAGTCCCTTGCTATTCTGCAGCGTAGAGGAATTGGGGAAGGGGCTCCAAGTTTGTAGGCCATTGTGGTCACTGCTGAGATGTGTGTTATGGTCTCTTGTGAGTCAGGAAGCCCTTCTCCTGCTGTACCAGGTGTGGGTGTGGACATCATTCTCCACATCAACCAAGGTCACAGCCTCTTGTGTTCAGGCTCCTGCATCCCAGACCTTCCCATCAGACATCCTGGACAGTCAGTGGGCCAGGGGGCAGGCCCTGCAGTGCCCTGCATTTACCACTCCAGTCTCCTAATTTCCAGGCTGTTTCTGCCATCTCTAAACTCAAAGCCACATCCATCTTTTTGGCTAGTAACAGATTCCAAAGCCTGGACAGAGTTATTTTTCAGGTTTCTGGCAATTTCTGTTTTCAACTCCTAAACCTGACATTTCAGGGATCCCTGAACTCAGAGCTCAAGCCTGTTTATCTAGAAGAAGGGGGTAAAATTTGCCTTATTTTTCCTGGATCCTACTGCAGTAGCAGAAACAAGAATATAAATTTGTGTCTTAATAGATTATCTTGCCACAGACATATTATAGGAATTTATGGCAGATGAAAAGATAAACAGGAATTTTTTTGATTAGTGAAAAATTGGCAACATTTTTAATTTATTTTATTGTTAACATTGATGTTGCTCGGTGTTATAAGATGCAAGGGTCTTCTTAAGGTTGATGTGACTGATAAATTGAGTCAACATCCAGAACTGACTGGTTATTTCTGCATCAAAGACCTACCAATCTCTTGTTCCATTTATAAATTCAGGTTAATTATTCTTCCTTTCTGGTCATGTACTGCAGGGTCCCATGTCCCTTGCATGCTAAAGAGGCAAATTGTTTTGCTTATGTCTCTTCCATGGATGGAGAGGTGTTTAGAAAAAGCCAAATGAGGAAGTTTTTTCCCTGAGAGTTTTGTTGAGAATAACGAACTAAGTTGGACAGTAATGATGTGAGCTTTGAGGAGTCCCTCTGGGTTGCTATGTCTATCCTTTGATCTGAAAACATGAGTGATTGAGAAATCAATTAGCACATTCACCATATGTCCAAACAGCCTAAAGTAAAGATGAGGGAGGTGATTTTTAAATTTATTAGGAGCCACTAACCCATGAACCGCTCCTCCCCAGCTTAAGCAGGGTCAACTATAATGCATATATACTGCATTAGTTTGCTATTGCTGCTGTAACAAACTGCTGCAAATTTAGTGGCTTAAGGCACTTATTTATTCTTTCACAGTCCTGGAGACCAGGAGCCCTGGTACAGCATGCCTCAACTGGGTCCTTTACTTAGAATCTCACTGGGACAAAACCAAGGTGTTGGCAGGACTGTGTTCCTTTCTACTTTCAAGCACATTCTGGTTGTTGATTGAAAGCAGTTCCTTGTGGCTGTAGGACTGTGCTTCCTTGCTGGCTGTCAGCTGGGGGCCACCCTTCATTCCTAGAGGCTCCTTCTGGTCCTGGCACAAGGCCCCTTCCATCAGTTGACCCTCTCCAACTCAGAGTCAATAAAAGCTTTGAATTCTTCTCACATTTAGAATCCCTCTGACTTGCTCTTTTGTTGTGTCCCTTCTGTGTCTAGCTGGAGAAAGTTCTTTACTTTTAAGGGCTCATTAAGTGTATTGGACCTACCCAGATAATCCAGGGTGATCTTACTCTCTTAAAATCCATAACTTTAGTCACACTTGCAAAACCCCTTTTGTCATGTAATTCAGCATATTCACAAGTTCCAGAGATTAGGGAATGGATATCTTTGGTGGTGGTGGTGGGAGGGGTGGTTGTCCTAATTATCAAAATGTCTTTTTGTAGAAAAAGAATTATAAAACAGTCAATTCAACTGCTTTTAACTTTGAAAACAAATCACTTTAAACTCTTCCATAAATGTAACAAAAATATTAACACTATTTTTCAGTTCCAAGTAATGGCAAGTTGGGATGGGCTTGGCAGAATGGAGGCAACATAGAATCTAGAAGAAAGAATTTATTTTAAAATGGGGAAAGGGAATAAGGAGAGAGCTTTATTGATGTAGGGAATCATAGCCACAGAAAAAGAAGATGAAAGAGGAGAGAGAGGACTGTCTGCTTTCCCCTGTTCATTGCAGCATTGTTCTCAGTAGCCAATACATGGAAACAGCCTAATATCTGTTGATGGTTGAATGGCTGAAGAAAAGGTGGTGTACATATACAATGAAAGAAGGAAATCCTGCCATTTGTAACAACATGGGTGGACCCAGAGGACATAATGCTAAATGAAATAAACCAGACAGAGAGAGACAAATATGGTCTCATTTATATGTAGAATCTAAACAAATCAAACTCATAGGACCAGAAAGTGGAACAGTGGTTACTAGGGGCTGGAGAGTCAAGGAAACAGGAGGAGGTTGGTCAAAGCATACAGACTTTCAGTTATAAGATCAATACATTCTGGGGATCTAATGTTCAGCATGGTGACTGTAGTTAATAATATTGTGTTCTATACTTAAAGTTGGTAAGAGAGTAGATCTTAAGTGTTCTCATCACACCAATGTGTTAATTAACTTGATTATGGTAGAAATTCCAGTCTCTGTATATCTCAAACATCGTGTTTTACACCTTAAAAATACACAATTTTTATTTGTCAGTTATATATATCAATAAAACTGGAAAAAGGAAAGCTATATAAAGCTATGTAAAGGAGAAAGCAGATGTGTGAAGTCAGTAGGCTTTAAGTGAAGACAATTGAAGGTCTTTGTGGTGTTTGGGGTATTTGTCATCTATTTGGTTGACCGTACTTCCTAGATCTCCTGAGACAGTTCCAGGTTGCTCTGGTTGTTCTGGCAGTATTTACTGGTAGCATCCCTTTCACTCGTAAGTGTCCTGATTTGGACCACATATTACACAGTAATCCTCCCTAAAGTAGGGTTCCATCTGGGAGATACATTAACTACTTAGCCTTTTTTTTTTTTTTGCACGTTTTAACATGTTACCAGGACATCTGTTCTATGTGCATTGGCCTCAGAATTCTTTAAAATGTGTGAAATTCATCAGCGAATGACTCAGGTCCCTGGACTGAGTTTCTAATTCGTGAATTTATCTTTTATTTCTATTTGTCTCTCACATTCACAGTCTGTGAACTTTATTAGTGGTATTAGAAAATGGCTGTACTGTTCTTCTTTAAACACATTTCCCCCTTTTTTTCAATATGTTATTGTATAACATATAGTTTAAAATGTAATCTTATGCTTTTTGGAGGGAGGAAACTGAAAACTCATTATATTTTGGATGTTTAGTTGAAATATGCTTTCTAGTATTTTAGGTTTTTCCAGATGAAAATCTCAGCTTTTCTTTATCATTTGGGTTCATTTTAAATTAGTAGACTCCTAAAACTCTTGGAATTTCCTTAAAGAGAAGAGTGATAAAAGGTATCTTTTATTATGTTAATGAGGTGAATTCTGGAAAGCCCCTAGGTCTCCTAAGGGTGGGGACTGATTTCCTGGGGACCCAACCATTGACTAGAGAGTTGGAACTTTTGGTCCCACAACCCAACCTCTAGGGAGAGGAGAGAGGCTGGAGGTTGAGTCAACTGCCAATGGCCAATGATTTAATTAACCTTGACTATGTAAGGGAGACTTGATAAAAACCCTAAAGTACAGGATTAGAAGAGCTTCTGGGTTCGTGAATATGTGGAGGTGCTGGGAGAGTGATGTGCTGGGAGAGGGCATGGAAGCTCTGTGCCCTTTCCCCAGACCTTGCTCTATTACATCTCTTCCATCTGGCTGTTCTTGAGTTATGTCCTTTTACAATAAACCAGTAATCTAGTAGATAAACTGTTTCTCTGAGTTCTGTGAGTCACTCTAGCAAATTGGTGGAATCCAGTGAAGGGGGTCATTGGAACCTGGGATCTGTAGCCTGTCAGTCACAAGCACAGGTGACAACCTGGTCTTGCAATTGGCCTCTGAAGTGTTGGGTGATCATAGTGTGAGAGTAAAGGAGAAACACAGCAGGGAGCCTGAGATTTCTCTAAACTGGAAGGGAGCATTAAAAGTTTGTGGGATGAAGGAATGAGAATATCACTAGAGGGGACTTAAATCTCAGCAATCATGAGTGACTTGGGCCAGGAGACATTTCAGAAAACTCTGAACTATGGCATGAAACAAGACACTGGACAAGAGCATTTAAAAAATAGTAACCAGGAACAAGTTGGCCTTTTGAGAATTGGGGAAGTCTAAGAAGAGCTTTAAAGTGACACAGACCCAACAGAGAAGAACAGCAACAACAAACCAAAGGGAGCTCTCTAGGTGCCTGGCATGGTAGAAACCCTGGGTCGTCAAATACTTAAACTGGAGCACAGTTTGTCTGGAGGTCAGCACCACGGACAGAGGCATCTGGAAGGTGCCATAAAGGAGGCACCAAAGGACTCCCACCCCCATCCCAGGGACTGTGACCCTGTCCTCAAATCACCAATCAAAGCTATTTTCTTTTATTCCACAAAACATGCAACACAAAGGAGATTTTGGCTACCCTTGAGAAGAATTACTAACATTAATCTCTTGTGGTAAGACCTTTCAACCAGGAACATTTGCTATTGAAATGATAAATCTGCTATAATAAGAAAATTCTAGTGTTTCTGGCCCAGTTATGAAATTTCAAATTTCTAATCTTTTTTGCAAAAGCATTTTTTATTAGTGCTTTAGCTAATGGTCATAAAATACTTCTTTTAGTAAACCATGAGGATGTAACTGGAAAAAAGTTTTTAAATATAATAAAACAATATAAAAAGAATATTACATCTAAATGGACAAAATCTTCCATCACAAAGTTAGGGTTCTGGTCAGGCTGGATGTCGAGGACTAGGTTCACATATTAGCATACCAGACACCTCTAGGGGTAAGGTGATGGTAACTAGTAATTTTTGAACTCAGCTTATGTACCACAAACTGTGATAGGGATTTCTCATTAATCTCACTTAATCCTCATCAACATCCCCCCCTCCCACAGGTTGATACTACATCCCCACTTGGGACATGCAGATACTGAATATCAGAGAGGGTGAGCAACTTGTCTGAGGTCACACAGCTGCTACGGAACAAAGCCAGCATTTGGTCCATCTACATTCTGCCATGTTACCAGACCTGGGTAATGCACACCACACCATTTTAATCTATGGAAAATTGAATATATCCCTTATTCACTATTTCCTAAAGGCATTACAATTCAGAATAATACACAGATATTCAGAACTAAACTGTAGTCCATGAAAACCTATTTTACTTAAACCAATATTGAAACTATCTAATAATCAAATAACCAGTCCTGCAGAGTGTAATAACTGTAAGGCAAGAGCTTTATACATGGTTTAAAAACCAAAAGCAGCCTGAAATACAGCCTCATTAAAGCCAGAGTTAGTTTTCCTATCGGTCACTTGCTCTTTTATTTATCACCATTATTTACACATGTTTTCACAACACAGATTAATTAGCATTCAAATATGAATATGACTTCTAAGAACTTAAAACTATTTAAAATCAAGGGATGTTCCGTGCAAGGAACAGGGACAAGACCAAATATATATATTTCTTATTATAAATCACTATAGTATACCTCCTAAGAATAGACTCCTGTCATGGGCACTATAGGGAAACAAAAGAGGAATATGATTTGGTACCTGACTTCAAGAAGCTTAGAATCAGGTGAGAAGTGAGAGAGGGAGTTCAGTAAGCAGATTTGGGAAAGGGAGGCAGGTATACACAGGTACACGCTGAGTGTTGTAGGAGAAGTGCAAATAGTGTGCTATGTGAACCTGCAGCAACGACTCGGCCCTGGGGCCGGGCGCCACAGCCAGGGGCCCATTGGCGACATGGTGATGCACAGGTTGGTAAAAGAATTTTTCAGAAATAAAGTATGGGAATAGAAAGGAGTCTATGAGGTCACACTGTCATAGACAATAGCGGGCCACCCAGACAAGAGGTGTCTTTTATGAGCACTGAGGGCCAGCTGTTGGGGTCTTTTCTAAGGCAGGGTCACAAGGTGCCTGATCTGCTTGTGCCCAAGTCTCTGATTGGTTGTAGGTGAAGTAAACAGTTTAGAGTCCATGGAGGGTGGTGGGGTTTGACTCTGATAAGGTGGGCTGAAACAAGCCAGCCTGAGCATTGCCTAGGGCTATTAGTTTGTTGAAGGAAACACGCCCAGTAAAGAATGTACTTTATTTAGCTCAGGAATGGGGGTCATAGGACTTTGAAGGATGTCAATTGGCCAGACACCTGGCTGCATGGAAGATTCACCCAGGAATGCTTTTCAACATCTTGGTGCACACACTCGATCTCAGTCATATTCAGAAGCCCTGGGGATGGAGGTCAAGGTATCAGGATTTTAAAGTCCCCAGGCGATTCCAGTGTGCAGATACAGTTGAGAACCACTGGCCTAAAGACAAGCCTCACAAATTCTAATTAACTGGCTCTGCAGCAGGGTGACAGCCACGTCTTTGGAACCTTTATTTCCAACTGATTTCATGCTCCTCATGCTCCATAGTGGATGTTGATGACGACCTGCTTCAGGGTTGGTAGGACCTTGTATAATTAGTATACACTCAATAAACACTCATTTGTGAGTAGCTGAATACCCACTTGTTTTAATGCCCCCCCTCTTTGAACAGCAAACATTTGTTGAGCACTTGCTATGTTTGGGGCACTGTAAGTGGTGGGGATATGGCAGCAAGTACAACTGCATCTCTGCACGGATGCTCTGTTTCCCACACCATGCCTTCCCCTCCATTGGAACCATCCAGGGAGTCTGTTAGCTGAGCAGGCTCTTGGCTCCCTCACCAGCCTATCATGGAGTCCCTGGGTGTGAGGTCCAAAGATCTTCTTTGTTCACAAAGCTGCCCAGATGACTCCAATTGCATGAGAGCCAGAAAGCCCTTACAAAGTTTCAGTGCAGGACAGAGCAGGGAGAGGAGAGCTGCCATGCACCCTCGGAGAGATTGACTTCCACAGGACCCAGGAAAGGGTGCTGGGAGGGAGTGGCCTCTGAGCTGGGTCTTCAAGGATGATTATTGGCTCACACGGAGGAAATGGGAGGGAGAGCATTTCAGGCAAAAGGAAAACTCCCAGTCGAGTTGCAGAGACACGAACAGACACAGTACGTTGAGGAGCCGGAGGCCAACTGTGAGGGGCCGTTTGTGATCTGAAGTTAATTAACCTTTATTGATTTCCTGCAATGTTCTGAGCACTGTGCCCCAGGAGGGTAAGACTGCTCGAGAACAGAGTGTTCCTTGGTCTGGCTCCAAGGCTCTTGTTTGGTTGGCCAGAGTGATGCCCTATCACTGCCAAGCTCTGGGAGTCTCCCAAGAACCCAGCTTCATGGGGTTATAAAGCCACATTTGGGGGTGGCAGTGTTTCTGCAGGAAAGGCACAGAACTCTGGCTTGTGTCACCAGGATCACTTCTTCCTGATGCAGCCCCAGCGGGTGCGGTAGGGACTCCCCATCCCCAAACTTCTGAAGGCGCCGAAGGAGGCAGAGTCTGGTGTAGGAGGGTGGGTGTGGGCCTTGGCTGGCAAGACGCTCATGGAAGTCACAGCTGGTGATCCGGGGAAGCTGGTTGTTTGGTTTTATAAAACTATTAATGCCGGGCTATAAACATTTTGAGGAAAATGGCTTTGGAAACCTAACCTGGAATTTGAACCACTATTTACACATTTTTGCCTAAGGGAAAGAGTAAACCATGGTCCAAAAACTAAAATGTTTTTGAGTAACAATAGCTATGTATTGATTACTGATCAGGCACCAACGCTCTATGTGCTACACTTTCATTACTCCTGGTCTACTTTTCTCCCAGCCCTCCGAGATGTGTGGCATTACTCTATCTGCTTTACTGATCATGGGATTTGTGAGTGACAGACTGGGGATTTGAATCCAGGTGCGTGTAGCTACTAAAAGCTGAGTGTGTAACAACAATGCCAGGCTACTTTTGGAATGTGGCTTTTGATTAAATTAGTGATTTCCTCTGCCTTCTTATTTTACATACACATCTCACAGTGTCTGTAGAGGCTTTGGTGAGTCATTAATGTAAAACAGGTTGAAAATAAATAAAATGCCCCAGAATAAGTAGGAAGAAAAATACTACTTTCTTTCCTTTATCCTTCTACATCACTCACTGCTGTACAAAAAAAATCCCTCCTCCCAAGAACTTTTGCTTCAAAGTGCTCGATAAAGGGTAAGACAATGTAACATTATTCAATTTGGCAGGAATTGCAGCTGAAGTTGAATATCAGATTCTTCTGTTCCAAGGTGTATTTTCAGATACAGTGCCTAGAAGATGATTCTGATTCTGTAAAACAAAATTTAGAAGGTTAAGATGAATTCAACTGAGTTATGAAAACAAATGCTGTGATTTACTAAGTATATTCCTTGATCATCTGGGGTTTTTTTTTTCCTGTCTGATATTTAGATAATTGTCTGGGGCTTGAATAAAGGTTTATACCTAGCTATCTGATGGTGATGCCTGAAGGGGAAAGTAAACTGTTGTCTCTGTCGATTCTGTTTGAAGGCATCATGTCCACAGGTGAAATGCAGAGGTTGCTTTGGCTAAGAACTTGTAGCTGAAATACACCAAAGGGGAACACTGTAGAAACAAAACTCCTTCACAGTGATCTGGAATTTCAGTAGTCTTCAGTTATTAAATATTTGCTCTTTTTTATTCAAAAGTTTAATTATTTGCACATTGACAATTTTCTGCTTGGCTTGGCATTTAATCCAACTGCTCTATGTTTATTCATTGCGGAGTCTAAATATGGTCTCACTTTCTAAACTATTACTGATCTTTATAGTCATTTAATATGATTTAATTATATCATATTATTTAAATAATGCTCTCCTGAGTGCCTTCTGTGTAGCAGGTATTTGTAATCTTTTCATGCATGTGGTAATTTCAGGTACCAAAGGGTTAACAAAGCATTGCACAGTTGTTAGACATTTCAAAATATTTATAGTGAAGATATGAATTTACATGACCTCTGAGTAAAAAGAAATTAATTGAGCTCATGGTGTGAAACTAAATAAATCAGTGAGAAGAAAAACCGGCAGGGTTTACTAGTGGAAGTAATTAGATCAAAAGGATTCTTCTGCATTGTCCTAAGTTGCCTCTGTTTGTTTCTGAATGGCTGCTAATGTTTAAATTTCTGAGCTGCCAGATTTTTACTGTTTTGCCAACAACATTTTCTCCACTCCAAGCATTACTGGAAAACTAATCAGATGCAATAATTGATTTAACAACAGAATGATTCAATAGTTGCAATCTTCCGTAAAATCTCCCTTCTTCATTCTTAAGGTAAATTATCAATTTAGGGGATCTTTGCAGAAAAGCATCTTTCTTTGCTCCCTTAAAAAGAAGTTCTCTGCACTCCAATTTGTTTTGGGCTAAAATGTTCCACCTACGGAGCCCTGTGCTAGGATATTAACACTTCATTGACAACCAAGTCTATGATGGTAGTCCCGTATGATAATTACATGGTTGTTTAAAATTGCTTATAATCAAAATGATGTGATCTTGATAGAAGAGGGCCTTGTCCAGGACTGACTGAGAAGAGTTTAGTTGTAGAGGCTGTGTGCTTGTCTGTTGTTGTGATGAAGTGTCCAGTGTTTCGCTTTCTGGAAGCTTCGCTCTGTCTGACCCACACACCTAAGTCCCAGTCGTCTGATGTGCAACATGCAAATCACCCCTTACAGTCATGTATAATATTCATAAATACATGTGTATAATTATATTGATATGTATATATGCTTAATGACCAGAGGAAGTACCAAATAGACATGAAAACTGCAGATTTCACGTCAAGTCTGGATGGCTCCTCCAGTGCTCAGAGACACTGAGTGTGGCACAGAGCTAGTAGTGAGGGAGTGGGATTGGGTGGGCAGGAGACACCACTCTGGGGAGTCCTGAGCTGAGTTGACTCCTTCTTCTGGAACGTGTCTTCTCTGTGGATTCCAGGATGATCAGCTGTTCCTTTCGAAACAGCTGAGGACACTCTCGATTTCTACATGCCACCACTCTTGCCAACTGTCCGCACAGCTGTTTTTTCAACTCCCCACTTACACACTTAAGGAATTTTTCTTAGAAATGTAATGTGTGTATTGATCATAAAATTTGAATAGTATAGAGATGATCATATAGAAAATAACCACCTCCTCCCCTAAGGGGATCCTTGGTCTCCTCCCATTTTCTCTCTCAGGTGTTCCCTTGGTTACCTCCAGACTCATCCCAGGTGATGTGCTGATGCGTACATCTCTTGATTTTTCATTCTGTGCTATACTCTTTAACTTTATGCAATATATATTGATTCTGTGCTGTGAAAGATGAGGAATTTAGCATGCTTGTATGATTTATAAAAGGATTTTATTCTTATTAATGATCCAGTTATTAATTGCTTTTTATAATGCTAAATAATGTACACATATCTTTTTCTTTATACATCAACCTCAGGCATTACACCTAGTCCTCAATACATCTGTAAAATGGGAATAACTATAATACCAACTTTATAAGGCTGTTATAAGAATTAAATGAGAGAATCCTTTCAAAGTGTTTAGCAAGGGCCCAGCACTTAGTGAATTCTCAATAAATTAGGCCAGTATTCCACGTGGGCAACCCCCAACCTCCAGCTCCTACCGCCTCTCAGTGAGCATCCACCCTGGTCAGCTGGAGTGTGACTTGTACGTTATCACTGTTTATGTACATTCTCAGCTGCAGCTTTTTGAATTGACATAAAAATAATTTCCCATCTTCACCTGATGACTAGGGTCATGAGCTCATTAATAGCCCAGTTTGTTATATTTGAAGGCATTCTCTTGAGCCCTTTGCTTCTCTGTTCAAATTTGGGCAGATTACTTTCTAGGTCTATGGCAGAGTGATCATTCTGGCTCTCTTATTGTAACATGAGTAGGGAAGGACTTGCTGGAAGTGATATTCAAGCAAGACTTGAATAAGGGAGAGGAGAATTCTAAGCAGAGGAAAGAAGTGCAAAGGTCCTGTGGCAGAAGGAGCTTTGCCTACTTGGGACACAAGAAGGGGGCCAGTGCAGCTGGAGTGAGTGCAGTGAACAATCAGGGTGGAAGTGATGGAGGTTATTAGGATCTTGAAGATTCACTAAATGGATTAGATGTGGACGAAACTAGAAAGAGAGGAATCAAGAACAACTCCAATAATTGTGTTGTATTGGAATGGTTGGGTTGCTGTTCACTAAGATGGCAAAGAATTCAGGAAGAGCAGATTTGGGCCATGTGGGTTCGGTGGGGATGTGGCAGGAAGGGGCAGAGAGCAAGAGTTTAGTTTTAGACGTTTTCATTTAGAATGCCTACAAGATATCCAAGTGGAGATGTGAAGTAGGAAGTTGGGTATCCAAGTGGAGATGTCAGGTGGGAAGTTGGCTTTGGGACAGTCATCTAATCTGGGAGTTGTCCATGGTTGTTAGGCCAGGAGATGAGTGAAGTCGTGGAGGAAGAGAATGTGAACAGAGAAGAGAATCAACAAGGCTGAGGGTCAAGTTCTTGGTTATGCCCATGTTTAGAGGTGGAGGAGATAAAGAGGAGCCTATAAAGAAGATGAGAAAGAGGCCATTGAAATATGAGAAGAAGGATGGTGTTCGTGAAGCCAAGTGAAGAAAACATTTCAGAGGAAAGTGTAAAAGAATTGCAAAGAGGATTCAAAAAGAAGACAGCGTGATTAAAAACAGTAGGAAAAAGAATACGAGGGTTGAGAACTGACTTCTGGACTTAGTAAAACGGAGCTCATTGGTATACTTCATAAACGCTAAGTGATTTTATTTTAGCTTTTCTAGGGAGAGACAGAGGACCATCCCCAATCCTTGAGGCATATTTATTCCCAGAGATGATGAACAATTCAGCACCTGCCAGCATCTGCATTAGCACTCTGCAGGACTGTGCTTTAGCCATTGATGATTCCACTATGTTCCTGGTCCAGGGTGATACTAGCTTCTTTAAAAGCCTGGCTATGTTTTGTTGTTTGCTCTTTTTCTATTTGGTCACATTGGCATGTGTTTAGCAAAGTGAGAGTGTGAGAAATTATGGATCTACTGTACCATTTTGACTGAAATTTCTTTCTGCTAAGTCCTTAACTTCTTTACTAAATATTTCTTTTATCTTCTTCCTTCCCTGCCTCACCTGCTTCACCTGCCTCACCACTGGTGATAGGAAAAATCCTATGAGTGGTCACTTTCTTAAATGGAGAGCCTTTTCTTTCCCATTCTGTGTACAACTGGATTGGTGAAGTTGGTGTTTTACCATACCACACAGCCACAAAAATTCACTTCTCCTTAATTTATATTCATCTCATTTGATACACTCCTCTCTGTCTCTTCTGGTTTTTGCCACTTACAGACCTCCTGGCCACTCCCTGTTATAAGCTGAACTGTGCCTCCCTCTCCAAATTCGTAAGGTGAAGTCCTACACCCCACCCCCCGGTACATTAGAATGTGACTGTATTTGGAGATAAGGTCTTTAAAGAGGTGAATAACATTAAATTAGGTCATTGAGGTGGGCCCTAATCCAATATTATTGATCTCTGTATAAGAAAGTGAAACTGGGACACAGACTTACAGAGGGAAGACCATGTAAAGACACTGGGAGAAGACAGCCATCTGCCCTGCCAACACTTTGATCTTGCACTTCTAGCCTCCAGAATTGCGAGAAAATTAATTTCCCTTTTGTAAGCCAGTGTATGGTGCTTCATTATGGCAGCCCTAGCAGACTAATAGACCCCTCTCATACATGGAAGATTTTGGCACTTATTTCACAGACCTCTCCACTCCCATCCTGCCTTCCTCCTGGCTGACTTCAGTGTCAGCGGAAATGGTCCTTTGAATACCCTGGTAATTTTTATTACCTTGAGGTCCTCCTTCACTCTGTTCAAGCCAAGCACTCCCAAATCCATCCTCTGATTTTCACTCAGGATAGTTTCACGTTGGAAATGACATGTCCCCCCTCACAGCGTTCTCACTCAGTCATTTTTAATATCCTGATTCTTCAACCACGTCATCATATTGGCTGTTATCCACTAGATTTTCTCCCTGATCTTTTGGAAGCTCTTCATGACTTCCTCCTCACCTACCTTGGACTCCGTGACCCAGTCCTTCAACCAAACTCTACCAGCAGCCCGAGCCCTCTTGTTCTACTATCTTCCTGTTACATCTTGGCAAGTCCTAAACCTGGATGAATCTGAAAGCCTGTCTTCTCCATGTCTGCAACTGGGACACACTGTAATTGGCTTAATGATGGTTGGACATATGGGGACTGTTTCCTGTTTTCTATTATTCAATAAGACTTTGGTGAATATCATTCCCTGTACATATATCTTTGTGTGTTTCTCTCTGTGCTACTTAACCCAAATAAGTACCTAGCAGTATAGTTACAGGATCCAAAGGTTTAAGACTTTCAAAATACAACATCAGATTGCCTTTCACTAAGCTTGTAGTGATTTTTCATCATTGAGGCATGAGAATGCATATTTCACTACAAATTTCCCAGAGTTGAGAAAAATGAATTTAAAAAAAATTTTTTTTTTTGCTGGTTTTGTCAAATGTTTTATTGAGCATAGACATCTGGAGTACTGTAAAACATGCATTACCTGTAGATTCAAAAAGGAGCAAGCCACATTATCCTCGCTGTCAAATGTGTCAGGCTTGGCAAATACATGACGGAGATTAATGAAGTATCATGAGAGTAATATGGTTCCTGAAAAGCTTCGACAATTTGGAGTAGGGTCTTAATCACATGAAAAGCAAAGCTGTTGACAGTTAGTGAACTTGCATTTCATTGGAGGTACACAGTATTTTAATTTTAAAACAAATAAAAATAATTCTGTTTGTAGAAAAGTTCCATCCCCCCCAACTCTATTTGCCCCTTCAGTTTTCAGAAATTTTAATTTTAAAAAAAGCATATGCCTTTTGGAACTTGCATGTTTATCTGATCAATAATTAAAATTTATTTCTTCTTCGGTTGCTGAGGTGTATTAAATTTGAAGAAGATAATATCTCCATCTTCAACAATGTAATTTCTGCCTTGTTGTCTGTACTTTCCAGCAGCCTTGACCACATTTTCAGAAACTTCCTCTTTAAAATCTTCATATTTTGTTACATCAGCCATAATGAATCCTTTTTCAAAATCTGTGTGAATCGTTCCTGCAGCTTGAGGAGCCTTCGTCCCTTTCCTGATGGTCCATGCACGCACTTCATCTGGGTCTGCATTGAAAAAGTATTCTAGTTGGAGTGCTGCAAGCCCAGCCTTAATGATCTTTGGCAAAGCGCTTTGTGTCATGTTCGCTTCCAGATACTTCTGTCTCTCCTCAGCACTCAATTCTTGCAACTTGAGTTCCAAGGCCCCACTAAAAGGAATGACCAAGGCACCTGGGTCATACTTGTCCACCCACTCTTTAATTTTTATCAACCATTTGTTTTTCTTTCTAATGTAGTCTTTTTCAGAAAGATTAATGAAGGAGACCATTGGTTTTGAAGTCAGAAATAAGTGTTTATTCAACACTTCAATCTCTGTCCTTGCGATCACGATAGAAGCAAACAGGTTTCTTTTGATCTATAACCCAGGATTTGACTTTGCACGTTATGTCATATTCAGGTTTTAGTTTTTTATCTCCTCCTCTCACAGCCACTTTTTCTAGTTTATCTATAATGGGCCCAATCATTCCCTCATCTTTAAGCTGAAGTTCTTCGTGTATCATTTCTATATCTCGAATAGGATCTACACTTCCTTCAACATGCCTCATATCATCATCTTCAAAAGCACGTGTTAGATGAAAGATTCCATCACAGGCACTAATATGTGACAAGAAGGCGTTTCCCAGGCCTTGCCCATTGTGAGCTCCTTTCACGAGACCAGCAATATCCACTACATGTAGAAAGGCAGGAATTTTGCTTGCTGGCTTGTGGTACTGGCAAAGAAAGTCAGAACTTTCATCGGGCACAGGTACTCTGCTCTCATTCAGATCAATAGTGCAGAATGGGAAGCTTTCTGCTGAAGCTTGACTATTGGTTAATACATTGAAGAAGGTAGATTTCCCAACATTTGGCAATCCAACAATACCAATTTTCAAGGAGGTTCCAAATCGTCCAATGATTGGAGGTGGTTTAATTCCATCACTTCCCTTTTTGGGAGGCATCGTGCTCGGGGCGGGCGATGACACAGGGTCCCAGCAGCAGCAGGAGATGGGTCCTGCCAGGGGCGGGAGGCGGGGAGGAAGGAGAGATTGCAGGCCAGGCCCCTCCACCAAGCAGCACGCACATCAGCAGCAGCCCAAAAGTTTTAAATTGCCTAATCAAATGACAAATGATGCTTTTCAAACATTTTCTTTCATTGCTAGGAAGAGAATAGATTTACATATTTATAGACAACTTGTTTTCTTGTTTTTTGTTTCATTCTATTTCAAGTGTTTGGGGGTTTTTTTTCCATTAATTTTGTAAAAAATATTTTTTTCTCATTAATTGTTTGATATATTGTTGACTCAAGACTTTCTTAACTCATAAATGTTCTATTATGAGTTTGATTATTGTTTCAATAATCTACTATTTACTCTTACTTCATCTTTAGGACTACCAATTACACATACACAAGGAATTTTTTCCATTTCATATTTGTCATGCTCTTTATCATTATATTTATCTCGATCCTTTCCCTCTATATTCTGTAAGAGCATCTCAATTTTTTCATATTTCTTCAATTTTTCTACAATTTTAATTTACTTTCAAAATAATTTTGGAGCAGATTTTTAATTCTGCCAGTACATTTCTAATTTTCTTATAGTATCTCCGTGTTTTATCTAGTTCCCTGTTCTTCTCTTCCTCTGTCTTGAACACCTTCTTGTTAATCTCTTGCTGTCTTACTACTTTCTTTTCTTTTTTCACAGCCTGCTTACACTTGGGAAACAAAAAGCTCTATTGCTGACAATCTTACAACTCTTGTAGACTTTTTCTTAAGCAGGTAATTATTCTTCATCTTAAATATGACATTTCCTTCCTTTTGGGGTCGCAGGCTGTTTTCTCTTTATTTTATTTCATTTTTCCCATTTGTTCATCTTTAATGAATGAGTCTGCTTTTATCAAGATACAGGGCAAGTGAATTCTCTCTGATGCCCCTCACTGTCCACCTGGTTGTGGTTAGAATCTCTCTCTCTCACATAATAAGAGCCTGGATTATTTCATACAGATTATTTTCTAATTTCCTGAGTCTGATGGTCATTTATATACAGAATGACTGCTGCTCACGCCACAAATCTAATACATCTCCATTTTCTCTTGCTTTTACCTCCTATATATATAGTGAGTTCCCATCTGGAGGTCAATCCTTGTCTGTTCTGGAGAATTGCATGGTTCCATAGTAGACTATTTTGTGAACAAGAAATACACCTTTGTCATTGCAAGCTGGAGATGCTGAAATTGTTTGTGGTCACTGCATAATTGAGGTCATCCTGACTAATACAGTATATGTCAGTTTATAATTACACATTCCTTTCAGTTCTTAATTTTTAAACCATTTTTTAATTGAAGTATAGTTAATTTACAGTGTTCTTTTAGTTATTAATTTACTGTCATCCTTTAAGTTGTTAGGTTGAGTAATGGAGAAATTGTGTCCATTTTTTGTATCTCTGGAACCTGGCACGTAAAAGGTACTTAAAAGTATATGTTGGATGAATGAATAAATCAAAGGATTATCTAAAGCTTAATGTTACTGTTAACAGTTCCTCACATAGCTTGCCTTAAGTGTTGTTAGAACAGATAAATAAAGGAGTTGATTTTTTGCTCTAATTTGTGGTGTTTATCAATGAAATATATAAATCTTCAATTGAGAAATAGGAACGAATGCTGGAAATAAGCTAGAAGCTGGCATTGAGCTGTCTCTTCTGGGAACCAGTTGTCATTTATACATGCAGTCACCCTCCATCCAAATTCTGATGTATAAGGAGCTTCAGTAGAAATTAGTTCCATGGAAAATTCTTTGCTCAACTTCTCTTCAGGGCAAGGATCCTGGATCTGTGTAGAAATAAGGGGAAGTGAGGCAGTTACTCCAAAATCTCCTAGAGTAGCACTTGGGTAACAGTGTTGCTCCACTGATCCTTACCAAGGAACATTCTGAAAGTTCATCTCGGGATTGGATTCTCCTAAATACAGCTGAGCTTCTCACCTCACTAACTGCTTAACAGTTGCTCTCACTGGATTTTTTTTTTTAAAAAATCCTTTCACCTCTCTGGCTAATTCAACTCTTATTCCCTAGATTGACCAGAAGACTTTCTGTTCCAACCCATTCTCATTTGTAATGACCTAAGGTCTTCCAATGTGACCATCTCCTGGTTGACTTTCTCTGTTCTCTCAGGAGCCCTCTGCCAATTTCCAGGCACTTATAAACATCCATCCATCCAACAGACACATTGCAATCTTACTTGCTTTGTAATCTGAATAACCTATAAATCCATCCTTCAGAGTCTGCTGTGAATTTTTTACTGTGTGTTCAAACCTGGAGGCTATTTTTAAACCGAATTTACAAATTGAACTTTGCAAAATGAGGTGGACCAAATTCTAGCATTTACCACAAGCAAATGCCTGAAAATCCATACCATTAAAGAGTTTTTAATTAAAAAGAACAACCCACAGGTGCCTCATTGTTCTAGTTTGCAGGATAATTCAGCAGCCTTTAGAGTTAACAGAAGAGTTTGCTCCATGGTTAATGTCCTCTGGACAAAATTAACCCTGGCAAAGAGCTGAGCTGGCCATTAGAGGCTAAGGTAATTTTGTTTGAAGTGCCACCAGCTCCTTACTTTCATTTTTGTTAAGTCTCCCAGAATAGCAAAGAAAAGAGTAATCATGGCCTCAATTCTTTTATTTCCTCCAAAACTATTTTATTATGAATTTCAAAGAATGCTGGCTGACAATACCACAGTAGTGGAAAAGGCAGATGCAGAAGTGTAACCAGGGACAGGATAATTTTCCTCTTCACTGCTAAGCTGGGCTTTTCATGAAGGAAGGGACAAAGAGTAACTTGCCTTCATGGGCCCTCTTCCTGATAGAGCACATCAAATGTAGTAGCCTTTCAATTAATGTTGGTTGAAAGAAATTCACATAAGATTTTGCAGCACTTTTGATTAATAAATTACGATCTCAGAAGGGGAACTCAACACCTTAGTAGCTTATGGTGGACTTCAAGGGTCAGTAAATTTTATTCCTCAGACTACAAGAGTTTTCTCTGTTGCTTCTATTGAACATATATTGTCCAATACAGCTGATTAATTATATATTAGAGTAAAACAGACAGGACTGAATAGGAGGCCAGAGACAGGAGAACCAAAGGGTCAATTAAAGAAAGCGTTTGCTAGAAGCAAAGCTCTGTCATTAATCATGATGATCTTTAGCTGTAATTAAAACTACTTTGTAGCTTTATTTGTGTCTCTGCCTTAGAGAAGATAGACATCCCCAAGCCTGTGCCTGCATCAGAATCACCTAGAGAGTGATGGGTGCAGGTGAAAGGTATTGAATCAAAAGATTTCAGGGCTGAGACCCAGGAATCTGCATTTCACAAGTGGTTCATGTGTTTCTGATACACAGCTTCTTAGGAAACCACACTGCCTCTAGGAATTCCCACTATGAGTGGCGTGCCACGCCTTCCCCTTTAGGGAAGGAATGGGGAATCTTTTCTCAGGAACTTCACATTGATGCATGAATGGATAAAGAAAATGTTTTACACACACACACGCGCACACACACACACACAATGGAATATTATTCAGCCATAAAAGAAGAAAGACATATTGCCATTTAGGACAACATGGACAGATCTTGAAGGCATTATGCTAAGTGAAATAAGTTAGTTAAAGACAAACAACATATGATCTCACTTATATATGAAATCTTTAAAAAAAAAAAAAAGTCCTGGGAATGTAACGTACAGCATGGTGACTATAGTTAAAAATGCTGTATTGTGTATTTCAAAATTACTAACAGAATAGACCATAAAAGATCATATCATAAGAAAAAATTCTGAAAATACATGAGGTGATGAATGTTAGACTTTTAGTGATTGTTTTGAAATGTATATAAATACCCAGTTATTATGTTGTATACTTGAAACTAATATAATCTTGTATGTCAGTTATATCTGAATAGGAAAAAAAAAGAAATTTACAAAGAATCCATTGTACTACGTTGGAAGAGAAAAGCAATTGATTGACTGATGTACAGGGAAAACCATAGATATGGTAACAATTCTTCTGATGTAAAAGTTAAGGACAGGGAAAATAAAATTTTATTAAGTGTGTATCTAAAAACATTTTAAACATTTAAATCTGGTTCAAAGAAGGGGGTAGTTCAAAAGGCCTCAAACGGGAGACAACAGAGAGGAGGCAGAGCCAGAGAACCAGGATGAATTAGAAGCGGGAAAAAGCAATCAGAGGATTGCCTTGACCTCTCAAGGAGGGGTGGCCAGGCCAGATCTCCATCTTCTTCCAGCTTCTCCTATGATCCAGTGGGATAAGCTGGGTTCTGTGACAGCATAGACTTGAGTTTGTGAGGTTTTCTGGGGAAAGTAACATCATCTTCCTGTTTCATTTTCCTCTCCTGAAAAATGAGAGGGATGGAGAAGGGCTGTGATTTTCAATTTGGCGTGAGAATCTATGCTTCTACGTCAGCATTTTAATATTATCACGAGAAAACCAATATGATGGCAGCCGTAATTCTAGTGACCGTTGGTTAGAAAATTGATGATTCTGAAAGAATGATACACTTGGAACTAAATAAAATTTCATTTTATTTCCCACAACAGTATCTGTATACATTTTCAGAGTCGTTGTATATACATGTTTAGGAAAGATAGCAGTCTTTTTCCATAAGTCCTTGTATATATGAAATGTCACTTTTTAAAAACTACTTAAATCTGGCTCTGAATATCACAAAAATTATTTTGTCAGTATAGTAATTTATCTAATTTCCGTCATTACGGGGGCTCCCCCTTCAATCCTGGGACCCTCTAATTTTTACCCCACACTGATTACTCCTGAAACATTGTCCAAAACCACTTAATCTTTTTTACTGTTACCTCCTTTGCTGGTTGTCTGGGTGTGGTCATCTTTGCCGAGTCTAAAAGTCCTGGTTGTCGGATGAATGATGTACCATCCCAGACATGCCAGATGTCCTAGAAAACTAGAAAATTCCCTGCCCCATTGATTCTATTGCTCCTTCCAGTCTCCTGGACAATCTCAAAATTCTTTCATCACTTTTTCAATATGGAAAAACCTCCCTTTCTTTGATTTAAAGCTTCCATCTCTCTCCCCTACTCTTAATTCCTCCAAATATCTTTAGGATTTCAGAAAATAAAATACAGGGAGAAATTCAGACTTATTCTGAGCCAGTGTTGCACAAATGAACCTGAATACTCTTTTGGAAAGGAGAAGGGAACACAACTATTTTCAATATATTATAGTTTATTTCTTTTCCTTTCTTTTTTTTTTAATTGAAGTATTGTCAGTTTCCAATGTTGTGTTAATTGCCGGTGTACAGCACAGTGATTCAGTTACACATATATATATTCCTTTACATCTTCTTTTTTCATTATAGGCTATTATAAGGTATTGAATGTAGTTCCCTGTGCTATACAGTAGGAACTTGTGATTTATCTATTTTATATATAGTAGTTAATATATTATAGTTGAAAATGTAATGAGTGTGTGTGAATGTGTTTGTGTGTATATGTGTGTGTTATGTATGAGGTTTGTTACATGTATGGATTCACAGTTCCTTTGTTATGACAGCAGCACGAAGCCCATGGATTAGCACGAAGCCATCTGGATTAGAGAATATGTAAGATTCATTCCAGCTCTATTGTTTAGTGCTTCCTGGATCTCTTTGCCCTTTGGTATTGACCTTGATTAATAGCTGTGGCTACTTACAGCTTCCAGCAGTAGGCACTAAACTCTCTATGTGTCATGACATGAGCAACTTTGGGTGGAATTGTCATTATTGGTTGGTGGCTTGGTTTTCTAACTTGAGGTGTGATAAAAAAATATATTCAGAATCATATTTGGAGAAATAATGGCATAACTTTCCACTAACCCCCTGCCTTGGGCCATCCTTTCTCTGGTGCCCAAGGGGTAAACACTGTCTGCAACAGTCAGACTGTAGCTGTAGTGATAGGTGGAGTTCCTCCACATATAAGCAGCTGTGTGTCGATATTTCACGTTAAAATCTCAACTTTATTACTTTTGGCCGTGGTAGGTTGCAAAGCTTTCATTCCAAAAAACAAGTACGATGTGTACTTCGGACAAGGTTGTATGGTTTCAGAAGAATTTCTAAATATACAACTTTACAACATTGTAGAGATGGGTTTATTAGCCTTATAAAAGCATCCCTGTGTTTAGACTAAAATGTCTAAAATGACTTTACTGTGATTTTGGGGGGCAGCCAGTATAAGAACAATTACTCAGGGTCACAGCCATGTAAGACTTTGGCTTCTGAATTAGAATATCATGTAGAATTTCAAAGGCATATGTGCCCACTGCCATTTGCTCATTTGCCTAGTGGCATCTGCAGCCATGGTGCTGAATGTCGCTTGTCTAAGTGTAAGAGGGGTGACGGTGAGCAGGAGGACCCACGTACACCAGCAGCTCCGCCTCTCCCATCGCTGACTTCCTCAGCCTCTTCTTCCTCATGGGGAGCAGCTACAGGCTGGGGCTCACAGCCCAGTGTAGGGCCCTCCTGGATTCTTGCTTTGTTCTTTCTGACTTTCTCTTCCCTCACACAGCTGAGCTAGAGGCATACACTTGGCACTAAACTCTAACCCACCTTAATGGTGAGATATTTAAAAATTTATACTTTGGTTTCCTAGGCGATAATTCAACATCATTGTTCCTTACTTCCAAACTACTTGAAAACTTTTCCACTTTGCTTTTCCATATTCTTTTTGGTGTGTTTCCACTCCATAATGCCCCCATCAAAGCTGACAGGATTCCCTTGCCTCTTGTAAAAAGTATATCACTTAATGGCATTAGTATTACACATAGCCATGGAATATCTACATGCAGGACAAACTGTGTTTAAAAATAAATAGATTAAAAAAAGAGTTTTGGAGTTAAAATTGTTATTCTAAATACTTCCTCTGTTCCTTTATTTATAAACAATTGAAGCATCCATTAAAAAAAAGCTATTCAAGTACATTGCTGCTGTAGTAATAATAAAATAAAGGAATTTTTATAGTGCTAACCATGCAGATGGTAACTGTCTCAATGATGTGCTTTCAACTCGCTATGGACAAAGGAGAGGTCAAGAAGCATCACATTTTAAAAAATGTTCTCTTATATCTTTTTTTCTGGGAAATAGCTCATTATTCCTGGGTTATATACATGGAACCTGACACTTAAAAGTTTTTGGTAAGGACTGTAGACTGAATGTTTGTGTCCCCTCAAAGTTCATATGTTGAAACCCTATCCCCACTGTGATGGTATTAGGAGGTGGGAGGGGCTTTGGTGATTAGATCGTAAGAGTGGAGCCCCCATCAATGGGATTAGTGCCAAGAGATTCCAGAGAGCTCCCTTGTTCCTTTGGCCATGGAAGGATATATGGAGCAGAAGATCGTCTATGAACCAGGAAGCAGACCCTTACTAGACACCAAGTCTGCCAGCAATTTGACCTTGGATTTCCCAGTCTCCAGGAACGTGAGAAATAGACATTTGTTGTTTACCCACCCAATTTATATTATGTTTGTTATAGCAGCCCTGACAGACTGGCAGTAGAAATAACACAGGCATGAAACCTGCATGAGGAAAAGTAGACTTTGTGACATTTCACGTTAACTTGGATTGAATGATGAAACTCACAGACACTGGGTGTTTCTGGTAGTCATTTTATGGACTATGAGCAGTGAGGTAAGCAGAACAGAGTCCAAAGACCTCCATGCTCTAATCTCTGGAAGCTGAATTTGTCACATCATGTGGCAAAGCAGACTTTGTGGATGTAATTAAGGTTACAGACCTTAAAATAGGGATGTCATCCTGGATTATTTGAGTGTGCCCAATCTAATCACATGAATCTTTAAGATCAGAGAGCTTCTCCAGCAGAAAGGGAGGTCAGAGAGGTTCAAAGTTTGAGAAGGACTCGACCTGCCATTGCTGGCTTTCCAAGGAAATGGAATTTGTGAAAGGAGAGACCATGAGAGATGAGATGGAGGCTGAATTATGACAGATATCTGATTGCCCCTTGTTTGTGGAATAGCTCCATTCTAGCAGTGTTGACCCCAAAACACATTCCATAAAGCATACTCTGTACCCACGACAGTGCCTGATAAAACTGGAGATGTGTTTCCATGGGGAAAACTTATTACAACAAGTTAAAATGGAGACCAGCCACTCTTTTTCTTGGTTATCCTGGAACTCCACCAGTGAAGCCTTTGAAGGATTATACTCTGCACCTAGAAAATAATGGTTCCTTTATACACCTCCCACAGCCATGATATCTCCTCTGCTATTGGCCACTTTCCTTCTACTAGATGTCTGGCCCCCCCTTCTATAAAGAGGGGTCTTAGATCATTTTCCTTTATTTCCTCTATCTAATTATTTATACTAGTGACCAGTGGTGACACCAAGATAAAATCAAGATGTTTTAGTGAAGACTCATAATGTGCTGAAGAGAGAGAAAAGAAGTGCAGAACAGAAAGCACATTAGTACCTGCTGACCTCAGAGTCACACACTTGCTCCCGCATAGAAGACACTGGCGGTCTGTATTTGTAGAACAATTTACCAAACATTTCCACATCCATTAAGGGGTAGAATCTTTGTAACAACATAATGAGCTTTTACCCCATTTTGTGGAAAGAAACTGAGAGGGTTCTGAGAAGGTAAGGGAATTGCCCAAACCCACACAGCTTTAATAAGTGACAGAACTGAGTCTTTGGAACCCAAGCCCAATGTTCTTTTCCAGTACCCTCTGGTTGCTCTAGACTGTCCCTCAGATTGCTGTATGTTATAGACAGGTCCCCAGATAACCATGAAAATTTCAAGAAGCAAATGTATATTATCGACACATTTATTGATGCTTGCATAGTAAGCTAGTTTTATTTCCTGTAGGGAAGCTAACTCTGAAAAAAAAAAAAAAACCTGATTTGTTCTTCTAAAATCAACAGAATGTGGTAGAGGAGGAAGAGGTGGGTGGCTTCATGAGGAGCCTTGTGATAACAGTGCTGTTGAGTACCTTGAATGAGGTGGTAGTTACATGAACCTACACGTGTGATAAAACTGTATAGAAGGTAATACACCCACACCCACTAATGAGTACAAGTAAAAGTGTGAAAATTGGAATAAAATCTATGGATTGTATCAAAGTAAAAAAAAAAATTTGTTTTGAACCCTCCAGAGGACTGATTATCTCCACAGGACTTCCTCTTTAAATCTTTCTTCACCTGCTGTCTTCAGATAAAACATTACTCATTCCTCACTTACCCGTCCCTGCTTACAAATCCAAGTTCCTGTCCTCTTCCCCCCAAATCTCACTCGAACCTCTTCACTTGTACAAAGTGTTTTCTGGTTGACCTCAACCCACTGTCTATTCTATACGGCTTATGTGCTGTTTTTGCACTATGTTAACTTGTGCTGACTTGAGTACTGTGTGTGTGTGTGTATGTGCACGCACATTATAGACATCCAATTACATTGTGGGCTTTGTGGAAGAGGTACACTTCCTTCCCACGTTATTTCTTTTTTTTTTTTAAATAAAGTGTTTTTTAAAGTTTATTTTATTTATTTATTTTTTGGTGGGGGAAGGTAATTAGGTTTATTTAGTATTTATTTATTCTTACAGGCAGTACTGGGGATTGAACCCAGGACCTCATGTTTGCCAATCATGCACTCTACCACTTGAGCTATACCTCCCTCCCATCATTATTTCTGAATTCCTTTAATGAAGCTTTATTGAGCTCCTGTCATGTGTGAACAACTACTCCAGTTACTGGAGGTCTTACCAGGAACAAAAGCAAAGCCCCTCTTCTCTAGGAGCTCATGTTTGATGTTGGAAGGCAAACACTAAACAAGTAACTGTATAGTGATGGTGATGATGGCTAAGATGAAAACTAAAGCAAGAAGAGTGACTGAAAATGACAGGGGGTGGAAAGAATGCTGTTTTGGGTAAGTTGATCAGGGAAGGCTTCTGACCAGCAGACATGACAGAGTAGTGGTACAGGCTGAAGGCACAGTAGAGTGTGCTGTCCCCCAGTCAGGAGAATGTATATGTTGGGAACAGCAAGCAGGCAGGTGAGCCTGGAGCACAGTTGGTCGGGGGAGATTGGCAGGTGATACAACCAAAAGGGTAGGTGGGGGCTGGGTCAGATAGGACCTTGTAGGTAAACATAAGGATTTTATTTCTTTCTTAGAGAGCTGAGGAGCCTTTGGAGGGTTTTAAGCAGAGGCAAGTCACAAGCACCTTCCCGCCTCCTGCTACTGGCTGTTCAATTTCTTGAAAAAAATAGTGTTTACCATTCTTTCTTAGGTACACTCTTCTCTTAAAGCCACTGAACGCAGACCCTATTAAGGATAAGGTCGCCTCCCAATTGTCAAATCCAGTGTCTTTTCTTCAGTATCTATCCTTCCAGACTCTTGGCAACACTTAATGCCTTTGGCCATGCCTCCATTTTGAAATTCTCTTCATGGATTTATAAGCCAGCTCCAGCAATGGTTAGCTCTGTGACCAGAGAAAGTTGACTAATGTCTCTGTTCTTTTGTGAAACGGGGAGAGTAATTATAACAACCACATAGGGTGTTGTGAGGATCGTAAGAGATAAGTACTCAATAAATATTAGCTATTATTATGTCCCCAACCAAACTCCTTGTCTTACACTCTTCTCCCAAGCTGGCTTCTTCTGTTAGCAGCATCACTGTTTTATCCAGAAACAGTCAGCTGGGACATTGAAGTAATCTTGCAGATTATTACCTCTGAGATGCCCCCTCCACTCATTCCTACTGCCACTGCCTGTTCCCTTTATGAGTGTCAGGCATGAACAGACACACACACACACACACACACACACACACACACACACACACACACACACTCCTTTCCTTATGAGCTCTGGCTGTATATCTACCTTACCAACCACTCAACTATTTGCAAATTTTGCTTGGTCTCTTTCAATATGATTCTCCTAATCATCTCACTGCCTCTAATAGTAAGGACAGAAACAACAGTGGGAATAAATGCAACTGTTTACTCTGTGCCAGCAGACAGCCTATCTAGTGCTTTTCATATATGATCTCATTGCAGATTCACAAATGCCTTGTGAAGCAAGTATTATTATTACTCCTATTTTATGCAGATAAGGCACTGGAACTCAGAGGAATTAAATCACACATAAAAGATCGTAGTCAAGTAAGTGTTAGAGCTGGGATTTGAACCCAAATCTGCCTGATGGGAAAGCCCAAACTTCTAAACACTGCTCTTGCTGAATCCTGAAATGAGCTTATCTTGGCAAATTTGCTTCCAACCATTGTTCCGCATGCTTCAGACCCCTGATGACTTTCCACTGTGCACAGGGTAAGTCGGTATTCTTTAACCTGGTGTGAAGGGCCCTTCACTATCTGGTTCCAATTGATACCTTTAAAATTTAGTTGATTTATGTCATTATTTTCATGCAAGTTCAATTTTTATATACTTGAAGTTTTACTGTACTTTCTTTTATAGCATGCCAGCTCCATTTTGCTCTACACCTTTTTATTTCTTTCCTCTCTTCCTCAACATACATGTGCGCGCGCACACACACACACACACACACACTCGCACACATCACTATTTTCAGCTTGGTACAGATTCTTCCTCAATTTTCCCCATATTCATATAAACCTATACAAGTATAAATGCACACACATGGGGTTTTTGTATGTCTACAGCCATGGAAATACTACATGCCAGTATTAGTCAAGGTTATCCAGAAAAACAAAATCAATAGGATACATATATACAGACAGATTTATTTAAAGGAAAGCACAAACATGACTGTGGGGACTGGTGAGTTTGAAATCTTCAGGGCAAGCCAGCAGGCTGGAGACCCAGAGAAAAGCTGATGCTTCAGGTATGAACTTGAAGGCAGTCTGGAAGGTGAATTCCTTCTTCCTCTGGGGAACTTTGTCTTTTTCCTCTTAAGGCTTTTGACTGATTGGGTGAGGCCCACCCACATTATGGACGATAATCTGCTTTACTCAAAGTCTACTTATAAAATGTCAGTCACATCTAAAAAATACCAAAATGCCATTACAGCGACTCTAGACTGGTACTTGAACAAATATCTGAGCTCCATAGTATAACCAAACTGATACATAAAATTAGCCATCACAATGTATTTCTTTATCAATGGCTCTTTCCTACAAATAAGATATCACTGATATTCTTCCATGTCAGTAGCTACAGATCTAACTCATTGTTCCTAATAGCCATGTAACACCTCATATCTTACATATTTTATATATTTTTAACCGTATGATGTCCCATAATTTGGTTAGCCATTGCTGATTGATAGGTATTCAGGTTATTTTCAGAGATTTCTTCATGGGGAAAGGTCACTACAAATAATGCTACACAATGCAATTATTTTACTATGTGTTATGGATTACTTTCTTAAACTGTAGTGCTCATGTTTCCGCCAGCACATGGGAAAGGAATTTTTCCTTGGTCCTAGTTAGCACTAGGGATTAGTGTTCTTTGTAATTAGTACCAGTCTAATGGATGAAATATGGCATCTCGTGGTACATTTAATTTGTATTTTCCAGACCATTGGTGAAGTTGAGCCATCTTTTCATTTATTTGTTTATTAACCACTTGGACTCTTCTGTGGATTGTATTTTGAGGTTTGAATCATATTCCCTGTTCATTTTTGTACTGATTTCCATAATGCCTTTTCTTTTATCAAAATAGGTATTATAAATTTAACTCTCAATCTCGCATGGGCTTTACAAGTAATTTTTACAGTCTGTCACTTGTCTCGACATTGTGGAATCATTTATCATTTCAAAAATTGTTCTTCAGTTTCTTTTTCTCATCAAAACTGCCTTTTTCTCTATAGTTTTGGAGATTCCTCTGTTGCTTAAGAACTCTTAAGTTTCATTTTGTTTTTAAATTTTTAAACATTTAAACCTTTTATTCATCTAGGGCTTATTTTTGTATTTGGTGTAGGATGAGGTCCAAACTTGCTTCCTCAAAATGGTTAGTCAATGATGCCAGCAAAGTCTATCAAACCTTATTAAATTTCATTTTAGTGGAGAAAGGACTAAATAAGCCATGTTTTCTCTTCTGAAGTAAAATACCATTTTTGTGACATGACAATTTCCCATGGATAATTGGATCATTTTCTGGATTCTGCATTGATCTGTCTGTCTGCTCCTGTGTTGGTTTGATTAAAGAAACTTTAAAATAAGTTTTATAACTGGTAAGGCAAATCAGTGACCTCTCAACCTCAAATACCACATGCTCTATTCCTCTTATAATTCAGAATACTCCTGGAGACTAATTCTTCCATGTGAACATTAAATTACTTCAACTAGTTCCAAAAATAAAATAAATAAAATATCCTCACTGTACCAAAACTAACATACAACCTCCAGGATTCTACTTCTACCTGCATTACAGATTATTTCCAGGAGAAACATTACCATCTTCATGATATTGAATCTTCCTATCTCAACAGAAGTTATTTATTTGCTGAACTAATATTGTAATAGTTGCTTCAAATTGATAAAGCTTCGGGAAAACTTTCCCCATTGGGCCTGGATGATTCTATTTTATTGATTAAAAAGCACTAAAATAGAAGGAGGTAAACATTTAGTAAAATAAATTTTATATCTTAGCAAGTTTCTGTCTTTGCTAGATAAGGACCTAATAATTTCTGTCAACTTACCCACTGTTTTTGGGGTTTTTTTTTTAATGATTGTATGTTTTGGGGTTTTCTTATTTTTTATTTTTAAAATTTTAATTCATTTTTTGTTGAAGTATAGTAAGTTACAGTCTGTCAATTTCTGGTGTACAGCATACTGTTTCAGTCAAACATATACATATATATATTAATTTCCATATTCTTTTTCATTAAAGGTTGCTACAAAATTTTGAATATAGTTCCCTATGTTATACAGAATAAATTTGATTTTTATCTATTTTTATATATAGTAGTTAATATTTGCAAATCTCAAACTCCAAGTTTATCCCTTCTCACCCTTTTCCCCCTCAGTAACCATAAGATTATATACTATGTCTGTGGGTCTGTTTCTGTTTTGTAGATGAATTCATTAGTGTCTTCTTTTTTCTTTTAGATTCCACATATAAGTGATATAATATGGTATTTTTCTTTCTCTTTCTTGCTTACTTCACTTAGAATGACAATCTCCAGGTCCATTCATGTTGCTGCAAATGGCACTATTTTATTCTTTTTATGGCTGTATAGTATTCCACTGTATAAATATACCACAGCTTCTTTATCCAGTCATCTATCATGGACATTTAGGGTGTTTCCATGTCTTGGCTATTGTAAATAGTGCTGCTCTGAACATTGGACTTACTCACTCTTGATTATTCCAAGAAATCCCCTTTTTCACAGGAGCCCTGGTGGTTTGGGGGTTGGTTTCATCTTGCTGATTTCCTAGCTGCTGTTGCCCCCTTAGCATTCCTCTAGTGGGAGGGACCTACCTCACTGGGCACCCTACCCCCACTTAGGAGTGAAGGAGCCACAGAGCTTCCCTGCTGCTTCTCTCTCAGGTTACCTGAGCCTCTTGACCTGGCCACCCTGTTCCCAGACCTTTGCGCTCTGTAGACCACGAGCCCCCATGCCACTGCTCATGAACACTTGTCCTGCAATCACGACATGGGCCTGTCTGTGTTTCTTCAGGCCCCTCTGGTTCAGGTTTTTGTGTTACTTTTTACCCTTCCTCAACCCCCAAAATGCCTCTGGACCACAGGGTTTTCCTTGTCCCTGGGAAAGCAGCCCAGATGGCCATCTGCTCAGTTAATCCAGTCTTGGCATAAAGGATTCAAAGATAGACCAGCAGACAGGCTGAGCAAAGCCTGGGCAGAGAATGCCCTGGCCCCAGGGCACAGGGACACTCAAGTCACTGCTCAAGTTGTGCCTATGGCTCTGGGAAGGATGAGCAAGTGTGTGTGCCCCCACCTCTGTGCTTGTCTGTATACTTCTTTGTATGGGATTAAAAAAAATCCATCCATCTGTCACCGTATCATGACTCTCTTGGCAGTCTGCTTGGGTCAAGATGCAGTGGTTATTTCATTGTTCTTTCTGAAGGCTGACATTTTCCAACATCTGCAGCCTAGACATGGAGCAAATAAATGGCTGTCAGTTCACTCAGAAGGAGAAGATTCTTCATTCCTCTTGTGACCTACGCCTAGGACACATGGTGGGGCTTGAGCTATCTGTCCTCTTTATTAGCAAAGTCCCAGCTCTCAAGCCTGCTGTGTGGTCAAGATGTTTGCAAAAGCACTTTACTGGATGGAGTAGCTCGTACAAAGTCATCCCTGCACTTTCCACGCACATTTTTGAATACTATTCAAAAAAGTATCTCCCCTTTGGAAAAGCCAGAGCATCTTTTATAAAAATAGACCTGTCCCAACGTCAATTTTCTGCCTGAATAAAAGTGAATGAATATTAAACATTGCTGCAGGCCACCTTGTCATTGGAATTAAAGAGTCTCTGCTACCATAAATAATTCTGTAAAAACACCAGTTTTTGCCTAAGCAACGCTCAGACCAAAGTTTTTGTAAATGCATTTTCAGTCCAAGGTACATATATTTGCAGCTTAACTTGTGGCCATGAGATGTAGGTTTTAGAATAAGTAGCGTATATGTTGAAATAGCGGTATAGCCAATCACCTGGCAAAAGGTGGTCCAGGGGCTCAATGGGGAGTAGTCAGTTTTCCTAGTGGGAAGGTAGTCTTGGAGGAAAAGTGAGTCCCAGCCAGCTCTCCTAAATTGACGTGCATTTGCATGATACATTAGGCCTTGGCTGAAGGAAATGCGATGTGTTCTGCAAAAGAGCATTGGCCTCAAGTCAGCAGACTTGGTTTCAAGTAGGTGGCAGCTTCGCTACTCGATACCTGTGTGACCTCTGGCAATTTATTTATGTTTCCTGAGCATCGCTTTTATTGACTACAGAAGGGAAGTATCAGACAAGGGGGGGAGTCCTAAGGTGCGTTATTTTACACACCAGTGTGCCCCCATCGATTCTGAGGTTAAGTAATTTATTGCTGCTAAGAATGAAGTCCCAACATTTGCAAACAGTTGATAGTTGTAGTGCAGATAAGTTTAGCCCTGTGATGTCATTCTCACTGGCTCACCTTCTGAAGTGGTTTCTTGAGAGGCAGAGGAGTGGGAGACATGGCTGCCACCCTGGTAAGACAAGTGTCATCACCAGCAAAAATTTTTCAAATGACCAGTTTTCTAATTTACCTTCCTATCAAACGTTCAGCTGGATACCACTCTCCACACATTTCTGGTTATCTGCCTTACTGTCATAAAAATATGTTTTGTCAATATTTTGCCAACATCCTGTCAATGTTTTGTCAACATCTGGGCACAGCCTGAAAAAGGCAGTATCTCTGAAACATGGCCCACCGTGTGTGAACTACTGGGCTGAACCTCCCCTTGCATTCCTTCTGGTTAAGCACCCTCTTTGTGAAGGTGGTTGCAGGTGAGAACTTTCATGCACCCAGGGTGTGGTGGCTGGGGGAAACAGACACTGACTGTGTCTAGAGGTGGTGATGATTCTGGAGGCAGAAGCATCTCTGGAGTATTTCTGCTGCTCTTCTGACTCTGTTCTTTTGCTGCTGGCTCACAGAAAGTGAGCTGCTGGAGTCTGAGTACTTTGAATTTCAAATTCCATATTTTTCTATTCTAAAATTTTCTTTACCCCAAGGCATCTTATAAGATGATCCCAGCTATGATGAACAGCTCTCTCCTCCCCTCCTCCAACCTCCCTACTCCCACAGAACACAGACACTTTAGAGACACCAGTAAATGGGTAAGGTAACACCAAGGAGTGGTGATTACAGTCAGGGCTTTTTTACTGCTTACCCTGTACTAGACAGGGGGCTAAGCCTTACATACATTATTCCATAACTCCATGGTGTAGGTAATATTAATATCTGCATTTTACAGGTGAAAATGCTCAGGCACAGAGAAATTAAGTAACTCACCCAGGTAGCACTTGGCTGAGATTCACACTCAGGTAGTCTGGCTCCAAAATCAAGGCTCTTGACCCCTCTTCTGTGCCATGTCATCAGTACTCCAAGTTAACTTACCTTCTGTCAGTTACTTTCACTAACTTTTCTCTGAAGTAGCTCTTATTATCCCAATGTTATATTTGAATAAGCCAAGGATCAGTGAAATGGGATAATGTGACAAAGGTCTTGTGGCTGGAAATATCAACAGGCAGTGAGTGAGCTGGTGTTTATTTTTAATTGAGGCATAGTTAATGTACAATATTATATAAGTTTCAGGTGTACAATATAGTGATTCACAATTTTTGGAGGTTACATTCCATTTATGGTTGTTTTAATTATACACTGTATTTCATACTTCTTAATCCCCTACCCCTATCTTGCCCCTCTCTCCTCCCTTTTCCCACTGGTGACCATTAGTTTTTTCCTCTATATCTGTGTCTGTTTCTTTTTTGTTATAGTCACTAGTTTGTTTTATTTTTTAGATTCCACATATAATTGATATCATGCAGTATTTGTCTTTCTTTGGCTGTCTAATTTCACTTAGCATAATACCCTCCAGGTCCATCCATGTTGTTGCAAATGGCAAAATTTCATTCTTTTTTATGGCTGAGTAGTATTCCATTGTATATACAAACCATATCTTCTTTACCCGTTCATCTGTTGATGGATGCTTAGGTTGCTTCTGTATCTTGGCAATTGTAAATAATGCTGCTATGACCACTGGGGTGCATGTATCTTTTCAATTTAGTGTTTTCATTTTTTTCAGGTAAATACTCAGGTGTGGAATTACTGGGTCATATGCTAGTTCTGTTTTTAGTCTTTTGAGAAACCAGGGAGCCGGGATTTGAACATAGGTCTCTTAGTAAACAAAGCCACAGTCTTGACTCTGTTTCACATTGTTTTCTGAATAAAGTAATATAATGGAAATGAAAGTGAAATGTCCCCAAAATTTTTTTCTGAAAACAGTATTTGTCCTGACAGCTTGGAGTTTTCACCTGTAGTAGAGCATCATTTTCTAGTCACTGATTATTATCATTATAATTTTGCCATGCGCCAGGTTTTGTGCATTGTGGAAGAGTTCACTATTCCTTGGAACATGCATTCCAAAAAGAAGGGACTGCCCATCTCTGCCTTTGAATGCTGCATTCAGACGCTGATAACATTTCATTCTCAGACTCAGTGCCTTCATTCCTGAGCCAACCAGAATGCGGTAAACAAGACCAACTCTAAATCCCACCCACCAAGAGCTACTAGGCTGCCAGCTTGACAACCAATCAGAACCAAGCCTGGTGATGTATCAGATCTTCCCACCCACCAGTGCTGGTGGGATCTAGAGCTGGTCTTCCTTACCTAAGGCAGCTCCATGAGCTGCAGCTTCCTTCCCAACCCCCACAGGTGACCCACTGCAAGATGGAAGCTCCATCCTCATTCCTTGTTCTTAACCTTTGACCACTGGAAAGTCATCAGCACAGTTTCAACTCCCCTGTTTTGAACACAGACTCTGTTTTCACTTACCCTCAGTCACTGGCTAGGATTAACCCGAGCATCTCCCCACTTCCATCCCCTTCCTCCGAAGTCGATCAATTACAAGTTTGCCAAGCCTTTCTAAGTATGGGAGGTTTGAATGACCTGTCAGTGGCCACTCCTTCAATGACGAGGCCTTTTCAAGCCTCTAACCCTAACTTCGGGATGTTAGGAGGATTCAGTAACTGCTGTGGAAATGCAGTGGCAATCAATAACCATTTGCTAATAGCGGCAAGAGTAATCGTAAGCAGCAGCAATATGTCATTTTCAATTTCCAATTCAGAACAAGATGCATTGAGTGTTTTCATGGCAGGCACTGTGCTAGGCCCCAGGGATCTATGACACTGAGTTCTGGATCTGTCCACAGGCCCTTGTAGACTCATTTGTGTCCACAGAGCTGCCTTCTTCTCCAGTTTTACTCAGCTTTTCTGAGAAGGTCAAATGACCTCTTTGTTTCAGGATCTTTATATGATTGCATTTGCCAGTTTGGGGTGGAGGCGGAATTTAAAAAACAGCTCCCAAAGTTTCATTCAGGAGAAGTACTGCAAATATTTGTGGTCAGAACTTGTAGGAGCCACAGAGTGAGACCACGTGGTCTGGGAAATGCAGGAAGAGCTTAGGAAGATGATCATGAGTACCTTCCAAAAGGTCAAGGCTTCACGGAGCAGATGGAGGAGGGCGCTCCTCAAACAAACCAGGAAAGATAAATGGATTTTCTTATTTATTGAAGTATAGCTGATGTACAATGTTAAATAATATAGCGATTCACAATTTTACAGGTTATCCTCCACTTACAGTTATTATAAAATGTTGGCTCTATTCCCTTTTTTGTACAATATATCCTTTTAGCTTATTTTATACCTGATAGTTTGTACCTCTTAATCCCCTACCCCTATATTGCCCCCTCTTCCCTCTCAAACACTTAAGAGAAATAGAAAGTGAAAGAAGTTTGAACATTACTGTGAAGGCTCATTCTCAACTTGAAGGAGAAAAACATTTCTAGAGAGCAGAAGCTGCAGGGCTGGCTGCTCCGTCAGCCTCATGGGGACAGTTCCCCCAAAGACTGCGTCACACCAGCCTTGCCGAGACTGCAGGGAGCTTCATTTACCACTGCTGAAGTATCTCCACTCACTAGCATTCACATTAAGGGAAACAATTAGCAAGTTAATTATTTGGATTTTTTTCCCCTTGCTTTTTTATTTTCAAAGCTGCTTTGCCTCGATTAGTACCCTAAGCGCTTTTATGTGCTCATCAAGCTTGCTTCCACGGTTCTCAAGGCATGGTTTGCAAAAATATGGCATTTCAGAAAAGCTAGCCAACCAAAGTGAGAGATTAATTTCTAACAACTGTACTCAATGGAAACTCTTTATACGCTTACATACAGTTAATTTTAGAATAGAACTATACATGGAGATCTATTTACAATGGTTCTTCCCAGAGTTAATCATTGACATACAATATTTTGAGGTCAGATTTCCAGTATTTTCAGAATGAAACAAGCCAGAATAAGCAACTAAACAGCCTGAAATTGAGTACCAAATAAGTGACTAAAGTCTGTTCCAAAGCCTGTGTATTTTACACAATTAGAAGTGCAGATGCTCTGCCTAGCTAGAAATTATGTGAAAAATAAAGAACCAAATGAGAAGCCAGATATTCTAATAGTGAAAATCATAGTCAGAACAACACAGTATAAGGACAATAATCTGGGGCCACTAAGTGTAGGGATAAACAACTTGCCACACCTTGATGTCTTTTCAGAGCACCACAGCTTTTAAATGAAATTCTTGCTAATCATACTCATCACAAGAATAAAGTCAAATTATGTTTAGTATACACTGAAAAAAACAGGGTCATGATTAATGTTGTTTATAAATAACTCAATAAAAATAAGATTTACCTGAAAGATGACTCCTAAAGGAATGTAATTTATGTGAAAAATGATTTTATGTGGAATACATCTTCTGTGAAGATGCTAGATGCTGTGATAGTATATATTATGGAGTATGTTGCAGCCTCTCTTACTTGTAAGTTAGGTATTATACTCCCAACTTTAAGAGGGGACAATGCTATGAACATTGGGGTGCGTGTATCTTTTTGAATTAGTGTTCCAATGTTCATAGCAGCACTATTTACAATAGACAAGACATGGAAAAAAACAAAATGTCCATCAACAGATGACTAGATAAAGGTACAGTAGAATACTACTTAGCCATAAAAAAGAATAAAATAATGCCATTTGCAGCAACATGGATGGACCTAGAGATTATCATACTAAGTGAAGTAAGTCAGACAGAGGAAGACAAATATATGATATCACTCATATGTGGAATCTAAAAAAAATTAAAAAAGACACAAATGAACTAATTTACAAAACAAAACAGACTCACAGACATAGAGAACAAACTTATGGTTGCCGGGGGGAAAAGGGGTGGGAAAGGATAAATTGAGAGTTCAAGATTTGCAGGCACTAACTACTATGTACAGATTAGATAAACAATTTTCTTCTGTCTAGCACAGGAAACTATATTCAATATCTTGTAGTAACCTATAATGAAAAAGAATATGAAAACAAGTATATGTGTCTATATGTATGACTGAAACATTACACTGTACACCAGAAATTGACACAGCATTGTAAACTGACTGTACTTCTGTTAAAAAAAAGTAATAATAAAAGAGGGGGACGATGAGTCACAGTAAGGTGAATGGACTTGAGCAATGTTTGGAGATGCCAGGCCTGATCAAGACGCTATGACCTCTTCTCCACGTACTGACCTCATCCCAAGCAGGTTTGGCCTAGAAGATGGGAGGGAGAGCAGGTGGAGTCCCACAGCTATTCTCTTTTGGTCCTCCAACCAATCTCTTGCTCTCTCTGTCTCTCTCGTTGCTCAGAATTGAAAGTTAAAATATTCTTTGCCTTAAATGTGGATTACAAAAGGCCAGTCTTACACCCTTGTAAGGCAAGGAAACATGAGTACACATGCAATATTATAGGAAAGCACTCCAGCTCTATGAACTGGCACAGTCCAAATCAGCTGGACTTTGCGTAGCGGCAGCATAGAAGGGAAGCAACACCTACCATTAAGTGAGCACTTACTCTGTGCCAAGTGCTGCACTTTGTATATTCAGAATATATCTACTACGTACTTATGTGGTAAGAAAATATGCTATATTCATGGAATCATTTCTGTAATTTACGCAAATTTGCTTTCTGTTTGATATTAACCAAGTCACATTTGGTTTTTACCCTTATTTTCACCCTTCATGATTTGTTATCATAGCTTAAGCTCCCAGCCTCTAAAAGTCTACTGTGAGCCATCGTGAATTTCTCTAATAATCCCTCCTGGGTGGTGTTATGACATTTACCTCTTGATTGCCATACATTTGGTATTTTCTGAATGAAACTATAACTCCTTTTTATTTATATCCTAAATTCTCTCTTTCAGACGTCAAGGGATGTTTCTTCATTGCTTAGCTAGCTCATGAGTCATGTGACCAGTGTTCTGACTTTGCTGCTATTCAGTTTTGAGATCTTGGTATATTCACTTAGCATCCCTTGACTTCAGTTTCCTCATCACTATGACAAAGGGTGGTCCTTAAGCTTCTACTGTCCCTTATAGCTCTAAAACTCTATTATTCTATGATCCAGTTAATACTTTGTGATTCTATAATCTTTGCTCACATTCCTTTATCTAGAAAAGTGCTGTAGTAATACGTACACCATCATGTCAAGGTCTTTTTAAAAATACTTGATACTGGGCCCCTACTCAAGACCAATTATATCTGGAAGTGGAGTCCAGCAACATATATCTGGCTATGTTTCCAGTTTGTTCAAATCTGCAGCCAGAATCAACTACTCGTCTTCACTAAGACATCGCCATTTTATCTTTTGTGTCTCCACTGGTCAATACTACAAATAATCAGATAGAAGGAAAAAGGAAAAGTGTTCTAAGATCCCTCTTTATAGAAGTGGGGGCCAGATATCTGGCAGAAGAAAAGCAGCCAATAGCAGAGGAGATATCATGGCTGTGGGAGGTGTTACAAAGGAACCATTATTTTCTAGGTGCAGAGTATAATCCTTCAAAGGCTTGGGTGGTAGAGTTCGAGAATAACTAAGAAAAAGAGTGATTGGTCTCCATTTTAATTTGTTGTAATAAGTTTTCCCCATGGAAATATACCTCCAGTTTTATCAGGCACAGTGCAGGGTACAGAGTACTCTTTATGCATGTGCTTTGGGGTCAACATTGCTAGAATGGAGCTCTTCCACAAACAAGGGGCAGTCACACATCTGTCATAATACTGGCTGGTGTCCCATCGCTCATGGCCTCCCCTTTCATAAATTTTACGTCCTTGCAAAGCCATTTTGCAGCAATTGAACTGGAATCTATAATTCAGGGCTTTTTCTCTTGGCTTTGAAACATTTACCTTTCTTCCAATGGGAAAAGAAATAGATGTTGTGTCAAATTCCAGTGTAGAGCACAATTTTTCAGTTATACATGAACATACATACATTCATTGTCACATTCTCTTTCTCCAAGACCACATGAAATTCCATACCTGTATTTAATGACAGCAATGAGGGGTGAGTTATCACGAGTTCGGTTTGGGGTGAGAGGCAAAGCGGTAGAGACCCTGGTTTATGTGTCCCTCTGCGTGGAAATTATCCTCACTCTGCCACTAAGTGACTTGATCCTGCCAACTTCTTTCTAACTTTTAAAAGTTCTCCACTTTCAAAACTATGGAATGAGAGTGTGTGACAAAAATCAAATCTAAGGGTCCTTTCTGCAGACAGTTTCCATAATTTCAAGCTTATGTGTCACTGGCTTCACGCTTTTTGGCAAATAAATGGATTGTCTGTCTGATTTTCCTCTTTTGATATTGAAGTTTCTAAGACTTTTATGAGCTGTGGTCACATGTCAGGCAGGGTCCAGGGGCCGTCTCTTCTAATAGTAGGCATTAGACCAGGCAATAAGTCCCAGCTGTGTTATGACATCCAGTCTGATTCTTCACTTTAATTTTATATAAGCTTTTATATCTGTAGGAGAAAATTTCTTTTTTTTTAATGTCCTGATATGTGAAATTATATTTATTATTTTCAACTTTTCTGGGACAGATCCCATGGGCCCTCAGCCTAATATTCTTCATTCATAAGCAAAACTCTTTCTAGAGCTAGAAATAATGAATATTGGATAAGTGAGACAACTCCACAATTGCCATGCTTGCATTAACAGTGTGTGTGCTTCGGCATCTTGAGAAGTTAATATATTTTTGCCGAAAGTCATTACAGTTTTTCTATGAGTATATGGATAGCTTTCAGTGAGCCATATATCTTCTGCCCTGTCAGATATGCACAATGGTCTTTAAAAATTAGGAAGCTGATTCTCTTTGATAGCTTCTGAATAAGTGTTCACTACCCAAGCTTTTAACGTTAGATATAAATTGACACTTGAATATAAAATAGGCTTTAAAAATCTCTCCTCTTACTTAGCTAGCATTTGTTTTGTTGTATTCCAAATAAACATAGGTTAGTATAAAAGATTCATATCTGGATGCAATGTTCCTGATAGAGGGGTTTCCGGACACTGTGAAATCTTGATTTGCGGTGACAGAGAGGCAGCGGTTTTCCACTGTTTCTTGTCAAGCTCCTGCAGAGGCACCATGGGAGCCACATTGCCCGGGGCACATGGTTCGGCTGTGTCTGCGGCGAGTGCAGGGAAGTAAGCGGTAACACAGATGCACTCTGTCACCGTAAAGAGGCGCACGTGCCCTCTGCTTTTTTTCTTGGCAGGAAAGCTCTAAAACAAGAAGACTGACTAATGAGAACTTGGCTCTGAGCAGCGCTAGACATTGACTCAGATCACGGCATGGGAAACCCAGACATGATTTATATTGAAATAACGGACTTGTCACTTTCAGCAATTTTGGGAGGAGGCGTCCTTATGGGCCAAAATGTTTTCTCTGTATCAGAAAACCAGTGGAGAACATCAGAGGGTGGTGTTCCAGTCACAGTTAGGGGTCAGCTCTTCCTTCTTGTTTAAAATGATCATATTGTTTCCTCCCAATTCAGTTATATAGTTTTATTTCCAGAGGAGTTTGTTTGCTATGCTATAAAAGATTCAGTCATTTATTCAACAAATATTTATGTTCATGTTTGAGGCTCTGTCTCAGACCCTGGGCCTGTATTCTTAGGGAGAGACAGAATTAATAAGCAAGTAAGTAAAAGATGTGGTGTGGCAGACTGTGATAAATGCAGTGGAGTAAAATAAAGCAGTGAGTTCAGGTAGGGCCTGCAGGGTGAGGAGAGGGTGCTCTTTTAAATTATGTAATCAGGGAAGGCCTCCCTGAGTACATGGCATTTGGGCAGTGAGTCGAAGGCAGTAGGGCAAAAGCCATGTGCCTGTCTGGGGGAAAGTGATGGGGTTTTGGAGAAGGGTGAGAGTGACAGAGGTGGTGAGAAGAGACAGGTCCTTCAATTATTTTGGAGGGAGAAATGACAGAATTTTCTTCCAGACTGCATGTGGGGTAAGAGAAAAATGACAGGGATGACTTCAAGGCTTTTGGCTGGAGCAGCTATAGGATGGCGTTGTCCTCTACTCGCATGGAGAAGAAAGACTACAAAAGCAAGCTTGGAAAAAGTAGGATGAGGCATTCTGCTTTAGATCTGTGAAGTTTGAAATGCATATCTGACATGCAAAGAAAGAAGTCAAGTGAGAAGTGTGAACTCTGTTGGAGTGTGTTCAGGGGCAAGACCTGTGATACAGATGGACTTTGGAGGGTATCTCTTCTTAGAGGGCATTCAGGGCTGTGAGGCTGGATGAGATCATCTAAGGCAGTGATTCTAAATGAGTGCCTGCCTCCATCCTTAGAAATGCTTTTCTAATTTCTACGTGGTGGGTCCCAGACATTCTGGAAGACACATGACTGTGTCATAAGAAGGAGGGAGTGACCAGCTGTACCAAATGCTGTGAAAGAGTCAACCTAATGAAGACTGAGAACTGACCATGGATTTAGCAATATGAGGTCACCGGTGGCTTTTACAAGCATTGTATCAATGGCTCAGTGTGGCCATAGCTTTACTGGAATGGATTCAAGGAGTGAAATTGGAGTGAGTCCTGAGAAAACAACTGTTGACAAATTTCTCTATTAAAGGGAATGGAGAGGTGGGGAGTCAGCTGGAAGGAGAGATGAGAGTAAGAGAGTTTTATTGTGTGAAGATGGGGGGAAATAATACTACTTTTGTATTATAGGGGAGCAGAATTTGCCACCCCAAAATGTCTTTGGCAGGTGGATTACTTTGAGCTGAAAACAATAAAGGCACAAAAGACAAAGGAAGAAACTTTGACCTTTCCCTTAATTGCCTAAAAAAGTTTAGATGAAGGATCTTTTCCCAGAATAGAGTTATCACCAGAGGTATCTGCAAAAAATATGGGCCAGAGGTAATCAGGCAGGGCCTGGATTTCAGTGCCCACTCTGTGTCCCATTGTCTCTGCGGGGCCCAGCAGACATTTGTTTACCAAACATTTGCTTTTCCTTCTTCATGTGAATTACCCTCCTCCCCTTGGAAATCTCAAACCACTAACCCCCACATTTTCTTTTGTCTTTAGCTGAAGATGATATTTAAGGGGAGGGCTTAGGCCATTTTGATGAGTTAATTCATTTTTTCCTAGGTCTTGCCTATATATGCACATTGTTAAACTTTTGCTTGATTTTTCTCCTGTTAATCTGTCTCATCAATTTAATTCTTAGACCAGCTAGAAGAGCCTAGAAGGGTAGAGGAAATTTTCTGCCTCCTGGACCTTATGCTCTTGGAAATTACCCAGTAGGGAGGAGAAATGATGATGTAGGAGAAAGAAGGAAGAATGGGTGGAACAGCCCTACTGGGTAGGGAAGAGGGGAATGTGTGTACAGTGGATGGTTTGCCCTGGATGGGAGCATGGCTGGTTGCTCCATCCTAACAGGAGGGGATGTTTGAGTACATGGACCATTTGCAGATAGGTGAATGCTTCTGGTCGCCCAGGCTTACGGATGTTTTCTTCTGAGCGCTTCTGTTTTCTCAGGGAAATAGGAAGCAACGTCTTTAGATGAGAGAGGGCCTGGGAGGGAGGGGTCATAGGTTTGAGGAAAGAGCACAGTGTAAAACACACATAAGGAAAATGAATAAGTCAGTGGACAAGGGAAATGTGGAGTGGATGGGCAGTTCAAGGATTACAGGTTTGGGGGAGATCGGCAACATGGTAATGTATGTGTTTTGCAGCTACATTCAGCTGCTTGTCTGGTACAGAGGACCTGGAGTGTTGGATTCAGTCAGGGTGGAGTCTTCCAGGTGAATAGGATGAAAGAAGAGGGGGCCACAGAGTTGAAGCTATATGCAATCACGTGATTGTAATGATGGACCCTACAAGGTATGATAATTGAGGGAAATAGAGAACACCAGGGGGTGAAGCATGTGAAAAAATGGTAGGATTACAGCATTGCCACATCTATAGGGTCAACTAATTGCTGAAGACATGGTTCCAGTAGTTCATTATATCAGGAAACTATCGTCTATTTTGATAAAAATTAAGCACATTCATCACTGAAGCTGATTTCCCTTTGAATCTACTTAATTAAGTTTTCAACCATTAAAATTAGTTAAGTTATGCAAAAAGGACTACAGCTTTGAGCATTAGTATGCAGTCTTTCACTTACAATTATGAAATGAATATATTAGTGCATAATCTAAAAACAATTAGTGATTGCTAGAATACAGCTTAGGAATCTGTCTCTTGTAAAGTAGTAAATTGCCAAAGACACAATTGAACTACACTGAGAACTTTTTCAATATTTATGCTTCTTTTTAACCCCAGTGGTTTGGGAAAATGATGACAAACAACATAATGTATCTCTCCTCCTATTTTGTAAATCACTTTAGTTTTTTCTAAATTGCCAAAAAGGGATTTACTGTGGTTAAGAAATACTTTTCAAAAATATAATTGATAAAATTATGTTCTATAAGATGGATGCCAGAGTTATACAATGCTTGACTTTGATAAGATTTTCTCTATTATGCTTCATAATTTCTGTATGTGAATGGGGGTTTAGCCACCCTACAATCTAATCCAATGACCTTTCACTCCCCTGACCTGGAGGGGGCATCTTGGATGCCTTGCTTCATTGCCTACTTCCCTGATTGGATGAAAACTACCATTTTCTGTTAGCATGAGGACCAGACATGGTGGCCCATATATGGTTGTCTCTGTTCACACAGGTCACTTTCCACGGATTATGTTTTGACTGGTCCTGGCTTCTGTTCTGGTGTCTGATACTGGAGCCTGCCCGCTCATGTACTAAGATGTAATCACATCACAGGTGTGCAGGGTAACATTAACTTGTTTATCCCTTTCACTAGGATACAATATGGATTCCTGCTCTGCAAAATGGGGTGCCTCTTTCTGGTCTCCAAAAGTGTAACTTCAACCAGCATAAAATTTTGAATCCATTTAAAAACAACCAAAACACATAGGAAAATACCAGACTTGAGGTTTAACTGAATTCCTGGTTAAGATGAGATGACTCAATGCTTGCTACCATTTCCCAATTTGGGAATCTTGTGGTTTCAGTCAGTCTCTCCTCACCCTCAGTCTCGTGGTGCATACCAGTGAGAAGGGTTCAAGATTAAGTTAAAAGTATTCATTATTGTTTTCAAGGTTCTCAAGTCTCTGTCCACCAGACATTGTCTTGCCTTCATATGAGATCAGTCTGGAGCCTGCATGAGCCTAATAAGGTGGCTTTATACACCTTATTAGGTGGCTGACTCTCCTTGAACTTCTCCCTTGAACTACTATGCTTAGATACAGGTCTTTGACAGAAGTAGTATGTTATCTGCGTATAGCGTACACTGCTATGTGGGTTGGATGTCTAAAGTTTTCCTGTTTGAATCGTGATTGAAGAAAACAGCAGAAAATCCTCTATTTTTCACATATAATGTGTTCCTAAAGATGTGGGAAAATCAAATGTGGGAAAATTGAAAAGTAGACTTACATGTTACAAGAGATTTCTATTCTCTATAGAGATTTAACAAATTGTCTCTAATTACATTTTACCTATAAGCTTCCATGATATAGTTTTTACTATTCAGGATGTATCCTTAAATTTTCTTCTTTCTTCATAATTGCACAAACATGTTCTTAAAGCTAATAAGCATTCAATTGAGGCTAGAGATTTGCTATTTTGTTAAACAATCTGTGTTCCTTATCAGTAGTATCAGAGTTTTCATTTTTCTGTTTTCCCTTCATTCTTATAAGATAATGAGATATCATAACAAGATAATGTAACAGAATGCAATATCATGTTCACACTCTCAGATCGACTCTACCGTACGGACAGCAATGTCATGAATCTGAGCCGTTGTCCAGCAGACATTTCCTTTACGAGATGATTTGGGAGGCTTTGTCATCTACTGATATAAAAGTATGGCTGTTTAGATAACTAATGTTACATAATTAGTGGTTTCATGAAGACCAGACATGTCACTGTGAAGGCGGGACTACTTAATACTTTCTAAAGCAGACCCCATGAGTAAGGGAGAGGAAAGCATTGAAGGGGGCGAGGACACAGTTGCTGACCCGGGATGGAGGAGGAGGGTGCACGGTGCTCCAAATTCACTTCTCTGCCCATTGAATGGTGGTTGGGAAACATGATTCAGTACTCACTCACATTTGAACTATGTTTTGTTTTGTTTTGCGTGGAGTAGTACATGGAACTAACTTATACCCATTTTATTGATTTACCTTGATTGATTGATTGATTTGCAGTTGGGAAATGGATTGTCATGGTAATTAAATAGAAACAAAACCTGAACATAAATCTGTGTTCATCCCTGAAGGCAGAAGGTGGCCTTCCCAGGAGTTCCTCCCAACAATATTTCTTGTGCTAAGTATTAAGTACTGGATTGTCTCCTACTTCACTTTGGGTTTTAAGTGTGTTTGTAAATTCTCCTCTTTGTGAGGCATTGTATAGATTGGAATATACATAATCATTTATGTGGGTGGAAGAATGTAAAACTGTGGCTAAGGCCACAATTAATAAATTAATTAGAAAACAATTCAAAAAGCTTGGGCAGAAATGATGAGACAGGCCAACTGTTCATTGTGGTGGGAGAGCTTACACTTTTAAATGGACCTCACCTGGAAGACAGGCCACCTGACACTTGAACGTAGAACGTTCTGTATCATAGTCATAGCTGCTTTCAGCTCATGCTCCATTAAAAAGAAAAAAAATCAAAGAATCAAAGGCAAGGGCACATGTATTCCTTGAGTTATTACAGTCACTTCAAGAGCCAGCCAAATAATACTATGCTTTATTGAAATAATAGTTTCTTGAACAGAGCAAAATTGTGATGGAACACTGGCTAGATCCACTCAGTGTTCTGACTCACTCTTGACCTAAGCTGAATCATCTAAAGGAAAAGCCTGAGCCTAGAACAATATTTCAGATTCTAGCTTTCAAAATTTATATCGTGCCAAATAAAAAGTGGGACATTGTGTGAGCTATTTTTGCTTAAAAAGTAAAATTTAATTAAAGAAACACTTTGCACCTGAGTGTTCATTGCTGCATACAAAATAAGATATGAGTGTACCTTTTCTACCCATCCTTGATGATAGACACACCTTGTTTGATTGTACTGCTCTGTTTTGCACTTCACAGATACTGCACTTTTTACAAAGTGAAGTTTTGTGGCAACCCTGAGTCCAGCAAGCCCATCAGGGCATCTTTCTGACAGCATTTGCCCACTTCATGTCTCTGTGTCACCATCTGGTAATTCTCATAATATTTCAAAATTTTTCATTATTATTATATTTGTTATGGTGATCTGTAATCAGTGATCTTTGATGTTACTATTGCAAAAAAGATTATGACTCACTGAGAGCTCAGATATGGTTAGGTTTTTTTAACAATAAGAAATTTTAAAATTAAGGTATACACATTGATTATTTTAGACACATGGCTATTGCACACTTAATACACTACCATATAGCATAAACATAGCTTTTATATGCACTGGGAAGCCCAAAAGTTCATGTGATCCACTTTATTGTGATAGTTGCTTTATGGGGTGACCTGGAACCAAACCTGCAAGATCTCCAAGGTATTCCTGTATTCTAGAGCTGAAAGTGTGCTCCATGGATGCCCAGAGATATCTGACTGCTGGAAATATACCAACAGGGAAGGGAAACGTGCTACTGGAAATATACCAACAACAGGGAAGGGAAGTGTGCTGTCAGGCTGGTGATGGCCTTCTCATCCCTTCTCAGAACAGCAAGCAGGCAAGCCACAGCCTTAGCTCTTGTCATTTTTATCTTTTATACTAATTAAGCCTGTTAGTACACTGCCAGTTCAATAGTCTCAAAAGCAAAATGATTTTTCAAGGTACCGAGGTATCTTTTTCATTGGTTGCCAGACTGTAATCCAGGGGAAAATGAAATCCAGCCACTAATACATAAATCTCTTGCTTTTCCAGTTGCCTCTCTAATTATCCTATGACAGGCACTGAAACATGGTGGAATTAGAGGAATTATTCCAGTAGATTTTCCCTTCACTGCAGGCATCAGGGTTGTTCCAGGGAACTCATGTGTTAGCACTCTGTTCTTGGGAACAGTAGAGGGTCTGGCACCTGCTGGTTTCCCCGGATGCTAAGGATCACAGCTCTCCATAGTTGGTAATTAATTCTAGCTTTTAGTCCTCAACTCATTGCCTGGAAGTTTAACTCAAAACAGCACTGACTGGGATGGGTCACCTTGGCCACCTTTCCTTCTTTCCTCTCTCTTATCACCCCACACCATCCTCTCCTGGTTACTTAAACTGCTGTTTGGGGGAAGGAAGCATTTCTGCTTTCTCCAACCAAAGAAACTGGGTGTTTATTGAGTTTTATACTTCACTGTTACAAACCACCTAAGCTGAAATCTCTAGATGGGGACAGTACCAAAGGGTAGATTTGAAGATGAGGGACTTCACTGGGGGAAGAAGCAACAAAGGGGGCAAATTGGAATGACAAATGCTTCTCTCTCCAGCTTGTTCATAGACGTGACCTCCATAAGTTCAGGAACAGTGTCTTATTTGTCTTTGTATCTTCAGAACATAGTCCTGTGTTTGGCACTTAGGAGTACTCGATAAGCATTTTATGCACTGAATAGAACACAGACACACAGCTGAACCAGGAATGGTGGTCAATTAATCACTGAATACATTTGATGGAGTGATGGGAGAAGAGGAAACAAACTTCTTGCCTCTGGTTTTATCCCCAAATATCTCTCCTCTGAGTCCCTATTTGAAGCTATGTACTTATATAACTCATTTGCACAATCAGCTCTAAATTGAGCTGCCTTTCAAATCATGATATATTAACAATTGTCATACCTGTGGGTAGTGGATTATTTGTGTAACTAAAAGTGCCAAGACAAAATAGTTATTTCACATAATCACTTCACAAATATGAAGCATTGCCTGTTATTTGAAATGTAATGACTTGTATTTCCAATTCCACTCTGGGTCTGATAGTGTTGGTAATGCGTTTATTGCCGAGGGTGGCTGTAGAGTCTGCAGCTGTTAGTAGATAAATCATTATCTTGGAGTTGGCCCTGTTTATAATCTGCCTAGACTTTACAAAGAGTGAAAAAAAAAGAAGAAAAAACTGTCACTCTAGTGGCACTATAGTAAGCCTCCCTGATTTCCAGCAGCCATGAGTACCAAGTAGAACTATTGATTGATTGATTGATTGATTGAAGTATAGTTGATTTACAATGTTGTGTTAGTTTCAGGTGTATAGCAAAGTGATTTAAACATATATGTGTATGTTATATTTCAGATTCTTTTCCATTATAGGTTATTACAAAATAGAAGATATTTACTATAGTTCCCTGTGCTGTACAGGAGGTCTTTGTTGTTTATCTATTTTATATACAGTAATGTGTATATGTTAATCCCAAACTCCTAATTTTTCCCTCTCCCACCCTTTCCCCTTTGGTCATCATAGTTTGTTTTCTATGTCTGTGAGTCTGCTTCTGGTTTGTAAATAAGTTCATTCTTTTTTAGATTCCACATGTAAGAGATATATGACATTTGTCCTTCTCTGTCTGACTTACTTCACTTAATATGATAATCTCAAGGTCCACATTGCTGCAAATGGCATTATTTCATTCTTTTTTATGGCTGAGTACCAAGTATCACTGTTTTTGTGTGTGGGGGGGGAGTAATTAGATTGATTGATTAATGGAGGTACTGGGGATTGAACCCAGGACCTCTTGCATGCTAAGCACATGCTTTACCACTGAGCTCTACCCTCCCCCACAATATCACTCTTATTGCTAGCTTTGCGGGTGTCAACCTGGGTATGTTCATATTTGAATCAGAAAACAACATTTTCCTGAAACACATTTCTTTGAAAATCTAGTGTCTTGTTCACTCATTCAAAAGGATTGTCACCAGTGTAAGTGTGTGCCTGACCCTACCAGTCAGTTGCTTTTTCTTCAAAGCCCTTTCTGAAAGGCACAAGCTCTGTGTTGAGCACGCTTGGGGAAAGTGACTGCAGAAGTGGCTGTGTCAGTCAGAGGCCAACTTGTGCTTGCAGATTAGAGGGTCAGAACGAGGAATCTGCAGGGCTTTGGTAAATTTATTTCATGTGGAACACGTGCACTGGAGTTCTCTGAGGTTGAAGCTATCAACCACTGAAAGCCAAACAATTGACTTGAATCAAGGACAACTGAACAAACCGGAGAGACACAACATTCAGGTTCAGGTTCATTTTCCATGTTCATTATCTGAACAGACAGGTCTTCTGTTGCTAATGTGGCCTCTTTGAGGCTGATGATCTTTATTATAAGTTTGAATATATTTCTTTCCCCTAAAACTGGGATTTGATAACAGAAGAGTAGTTATTAAGGTGCTTGGAGCTAGGAACCTTTTTAACTTTTTAAAAGAATTCTTAAAGGACCAGCTAAAATGTTAGGTATTTTGATTTTGGACTCAAATTCCTCAACTGCTGTACCAGTAGAGAACACACGTTCCCATGTCTTACCTTGTAAGTCTACTGCCCATAATGTAAGGGATTTTAAACCCCTCCTAATTTCATCTTTACCATTAAAATATTTGGGGCTGTATTTGATAGAGAAACAGATTGAGTCAGGAATCCTAGATTCTAGACTTGGCATTGTCTAGCTTTCTTACCCTGGGGATCTCATTTAAACCCTCTGAGCCTCAGTTTCCCCAATTGTAAAAAGGAAAAGGATAATAGTGTCTTACATTATTTGATGATCATATCTAATAAAGTATGTCAGAGTTATTTCTAAACAATGTAAACTATTATGTCAGTGCTTCTGTTTAGACAAGATCTGGATGTAAACACTGGATCGTGTAATTGCTGGAGGGGTGGTGTTCGGTTTTAATCTCAAAATCAGATTCCTTTGAAACTTCTCCATTACTGATGTTCTTATAACAGAGTTTAAAAAAAAAGGAAAGAAAGAAACACAGCTACAGGCAACCATTAGGATGAGTCAGACTCTGTGTCTAAATAATGTGACTCTTTTCACATCTCTGTCCTAAGGGGTCAATATCTATAGTCACCCAAGACAAACAAAGTTATGTATGTGAATGCAAGCCAGCCATGATATCAGGCTATACAAGTACTCATTTTTAGTTAGCTCTTTTATATCACATTTTCTTGGCTTCTTCCAAATAAAAATCTACCCTGTCAGCTTTCTGTGAAGACCCAGATGTGACTGGCCTAGGAGAACCTGAAATATAAAAATGAGAATTTTTTTCAGTGACTTGGATTCTTTTGGCTTTGGAGAAACCCAAAGGAAATAGTATCTAGTGAACATTTATTATATATCCCCCTTATGAAGTGGTTTTCTTTAAAATGTTGCATAAGTCATACTAATTCCCATAAATTTTTGGTAATTTTTTACGATTCCTGCATAGGCAAGATTGTTATCTGTAATCTTTGCAATATCTTTAGCAGAAATCTACATTTGCAAAACAGAATATAAAACAAGTTGGAAGTTGTTTTTTTGTTTTTGGGGGGTTTTTTTGAATCTAGTTACATTTTAATTGTTCCCAGTTTTTCAAAACAAGACCAAGGATGCACAGAAATGCCTGTGGCTTGTTATTCAGAGCATGTTGCTCTATGGTAGAAGGAAAATAAGCTCAGGAGGACCCCCCTCTCTGCTGCCACCCCCTCTCTCTACTGTCTGTAGACGCTCCACACATCAAGCACCTAGATTATCTGATCTGTGAACTTTACAGACTTTCAAGGTAGGTGACATTACAGCAATCTCAAGTTCAGCAAGGTGACTAAATGATTTAGTGTTAAACTGAGACCCTTGAGAATAAGGAGGGGGTGCTGTTAAATTTGTGCCATGACGAACAGCATAAATGAGGCAGCCCCAGCAAAGCAGGTAGGAAGTTGGCCTTCCCATCTCAGGTCCAAGAAGTAGTTGGTGCTGCTGAGTGACTCCAGGACTGGAACTGCTTTCTAATAGGCATTTGGAGCCTGTGTATCCACAGGGGGCTGGTTCTAGGACCGCTACCAAAATCCACAAATGCTCAAGTCCCTTATATAGAAGATTGAGTACACTCAATACACCCGACCCGCTATATCAGACAATTGGTGAATCCTTGGATATGGAACCCATGCATATGAAGGGCCGACTGTAGTGACTTATGCCACAGCTTCCTGAAATTTATAAGCTTCTATAACCATAATTCCCCAACAGCTTTTCCAAATAAGTTCTTCCATTTTTATTTTTGTAAGAAAACCAAAAACAACAAAGTCACCACCAAGCACAGGACAACTCGCCAGCAAGGTCTTGGTCTCCCTCCCTCCTTCCCATCCCAGGTGCTGTCAGCAGTGTCAGGGAGGTACTGATGTTAGCTTTTCCCAAAAGGAATATTACAAACAAGGGCTTGGAAGAGGGAGGGGAGCCTGAAGTTTTTCATCAGTGAGACGTTGCTTAAAACTGATTTGCTTTAAATAACTGGCATGTTTGAAATGCCGGAAAGGAAGACCGTGCTATCAGAATCGTAACCCTCTTTCTCCATGTATCCCTGCAAGTGACACGTTGGCTTGGTGGAGGGCGGGGTCAGAATTGTTTTAAGGAATCAGAACAGCTTCATGAGCTTGCTCAGCAATCCCAGAACAAAAACTAAGATAAAGATAAATACATGCTGTTTGTTAGGCTTATTCTATGGAGGGTCAGGGGCTGCAGATCCAGAGTCATTGTTAGTTTATTTAGTGCCAGTGAGAAGGCTAGGTCCCAGCCTTGGACACCGGAGTCCTAAAGAAAAAGCAGAGAGAGTCCCATAACCCTCATCACCTTCTGCTGAAAGTGGGGGATGGAGAGGAGGTCTTGGCTGCTGGCCTCTCCCCAGCCCACGCGCCTGCAGAGGAAGGATCCTGATTCCTTAGGGGTGTCGGGTGAGCCCCAGGAGGCTGATCAGCAGAAAAGCACCAGGCTCAGGCCTTGGGCTGGAGGGGCCACTCGCATGGGGACCCGGCTGCAGCCTTCATCCCCAAGGTGGCCTGTGGCACAGGGGGTTTAGGCATAGCCAACAGCCATCTGACTGGTGGCTGCATTGCTGCCTACTCCTCACCAGGCCTGGAAGCTGAAGAAAGAGCTCACTCCATAGGCAATCATCACTAAACACAGAAAGAAAGAGGCAGCTACCCACTGGTTATACGGCCCGGTGCCCTTCAGGGATGTCAGTTCAAACGCAGCAGAGCAGGTGATGAAGGCCGTGATGTAAAGAATGGTGGAGCCCACGTTAAAGCTCATTAACACCAGCGGCCAGGGCACCATGTACAGTTTCATGTGCAGCTGAAACAGGTAGAGGATGAAGAAAACGATTGTCACTAGCCAAAGGAAGACAGCGACGAACATCACCCAGCTGTAGGCTGGGTACAGGTGGTATGGGATGTCGGCAATCAGGGCCCACACCAGCAGCCCTAGCACCAACTGCAGCAGCATGAGCGCACCCAGGCTGGAGCACACGAAGCCCCAGATCGGGGCGCAGCGCCGAGATCGGGGAGGAGCGCGGAGATAGGGGCGCAGCGCCGATATCGGGGAGCAGCGCTGAGACCGAAGCGCCGGCTCCCTCGTGGGGCTGCTGGTCCGTGTGCTCGCTTTAGTCGGGAACTCGGCCATGGCGGCTCCCCTTGCCTCCCGAGGTTGCTCTGGCCGCCGCCGCTGCCGCCGCTCCCTCGGCGGGTGCCGGCTCCTTCGCGGCTCCTCCCGCAGGGTTCTGGCTCCCGCTGCGGATCTCGGCGCTACCGACAGTTGGTTTTGTGTACCTTTCCAAACACTTCCACCTGTCACATAGGATGTCCAAGACACGTGCTGGGAACAGATTACTAAACTGTCTGTTGCTCATTTTACCAGGCTCCTACCTTCCTGGAATTAAACCTTGCAACCAAGTTGAGGGACTTGAAACTTGAACTAACACTAATTTGACCTCATTCTGTTAACCAACAGACAGGATACCAAGACTGAAATTAGGATAGACATTTACTTGGGCTGCTTTTTCCCCTCTTCTCATCCAATTTCTCTCTCTCTCCCTCCCTCCCTCTCTAGGGAGAAATAAGTGGGATGTACTAATATTGAATAGATAGTTATATATGTGATCGTGCATATGAAATCTCTCTGAATTATGGACATTTGAATAGTTTATGGGTTGGAGCTACTCTGCTTAAAGCTACTCTGACTTTTCAGCACAGGCTATGGTGTTGACATATGTTTTCATTTCTCTTGATGGATACTCTTGGTCTTAGATAAGTGCATATATAACTTTACAAGAAACTGCCAAATTGTTTCTAAAGTGATGGGACCATTTTACACTCCTACCTGTAATGTATGAGAGTTCAGTTGCTCTACATTCTTGTCAACACTTGGTATTGGCAGGGTTTTTATTGTAGACATTCTAATGAGTATGTACTAGTATCTCATTGTGGCTTCACCTTGCATTTCCTGATGACTAATGATGATGTGCACCTTTCATGGCTTATTACCCATTTGCATGCCTTCTTTTGTGCAGTGTCTGTTCTCATCTTTTACACACGTATCAGATTGTCTTCATATTACAGATTCTAAGAGCTCATTATATAAATTAGATAAAAATTCTTGGCCAGATACATGTTTTGCAAAAATTTCCTCCTAGTTTGTGATTCACATTGTAATTTTCTTAAAACTAACATTTGAGGAGCAGATATTTTAATTTTGATGAAGTCCATTTTATCATTTTTTTGTTTGTTTTAACTTTTTGATGGCTAGCATTTTCTTTTATTTTTTTCCTAAGAAACACTTGCCCACTTCAGAATTGAGTTTTCTTCCTCTAGGTTTTGTTCGGAAACATAATTGATTTTTGTCTGCTCATCTTGTGTGAGTCAACACTGCTAAATTCAGTTATTAATTTTTATTAATTTTTGATACATTTCTTAGGATTTTTTTCACAATCTTGTTTATGTAAAGAGAAACAATGTAATGTTTTTAACACATTTTAGTATCAGGTTAATACAGGCTTCAGAAAATGAGTTTGGATGCATTTTCTTCTCCTCTAATTCCTGAGTTTGTGTCAGATTGATATTAATGGAATGGAATCTATCAGTGAAATCATCTGCGCATAAAGTTTTCTTTGTGGGAAGCTTTTTGATTATAGATTCAAATTCTTCAGTAGAATTAGAGCCATTCAGATTTTCTGTTTCCTCTTGAGGTGGTTTTTGGTAATTCTGATATCAATAATTTATCTTTTTTTCATGATTAAGCTTGCTAGGACTTTATCATTTTTCATATTTTTTTCAAAGACAGTGTTTGTTAATATTGTTTTCTTTGTGTGGATCTGTGCTTTTTATTATTTTCTGCTTTCTATGTATTTTGGGATTATTTTGATCTTTTCATAATTATTGTTAAAGTAGACATTTAGATAACAGATTTTAAATCTTTCTCTTTTTAAAATGTAGTCATTTCTAGTTATAATTTTTCCTCTGAGCACTATGGCTATCTTTTATATATTCTAATGTGTTGTGTTTCATTATCATTTATTTTGAAAATTTTTTCTAATTTATCTTTGACTCCTTTTTCAATCCATGGATTATTTTAAAATATATTGTCTAATTTTCAAGCATTTGGGAATTTTAAAATATCTTAGTGTTACTGATTTCTAATTTGACTCTTTCATGATCAGAAAATATATTTTGTCAGTTTCCATTTCTTTTGCAATTTATTTAACTTATTTTATGGTTCAGCATATGGCTTATCTTAATGAGCAGTTCATGTGCTATTGAAACAAATATGTATGTATAATGCAGTTGGATAAAGTCATCTGTAGCTGTTAATTAAGTGAAGTTGGTGGATGGTGTTTTCAGATCTTTAATATGTTTACTGATTTTTTGCCTACTTGATCTATTTACTGATGAAGAAGTAATTTAAAAACCTCAACTATGTTGTCTATTTCTTTAATTCTGGCAGTTTTTGCTTCATATATTTTGTATTTCTATTACTAGTGCATATGCATTTAGGATTGCTAGGTCTTCCTAATGAATTGTGGTTTTTTTGCCATTGTACAATATCTCCTTTTTATTCAACTAATACCTTTGCCTTTAAGACCAATTTGCTACTTATAGAGTCTCATCATCTTTCTTATCCTACTATTCACCTGGAAATCTTTTCCAATCCTTTTACTTTCAACACATCTGCATGTTTCTATATTTGTAAAATGAATCTTTCTAGTTTATAAACTATATTATCTAGCTGAATCATTCTTTAATATACAGTATAATAGTCTTGGCCTTTTAATTGGATTGTTCTGTCCATTTGCATTTAATATACCAATTGATATTTCTATGTTCAAGATAAATCTTGCTATTCTTTCCCCACTTGTCCCATATATTTTTCCCCCTCTATCTTCTTTTGGGTTCATTGAAAAACTTTTACTTTTTCATGTTATTCCTCTTGTTTTTCTTTTTTTTAACCTATTTCTGTTTTATTACTTTCAGTGGTTGCTCTAGGACACAATATTCATCTTTAGTTTATCAGTATTTCTTTAGTTTCACTACTGCACTGCTTTACATCCTCTCCCCACATTCCTCTTCTTACACTTCATGCCTTTCCCTGTATAAATTTAATTGTCTCACATCAGTATAATTCCATGTAACTGTCCCCCTCAGTACTTTAGGCTGTTTTTATTTCTTTTACTTTTATATACATTATTAACCTCATCTTGCAGTTACACTATTTTTACTTTAACAGGCAGTTGTCTTTTAGAGGAATAATAAGAAACATTATCTGTTATATTGCCCGGCCTATTTTTTGGTTTTTTTGTTATTCATCCCTCCTGGATGGAAATGAGTTTTGATCACTTCTACCAGTTCTGAGTTCATCTAGTATTCTTTTCCTTCAGCCTTAGGTCTGCAGGCAATGCATTACCATAGCTTTCATTTATCTTAAATGTATATATTTCACCCTAGTTTTTGAAGCATATTTTCATTCAAATATAGAATTCTGGGTTGACAGTTTTATTTTTCTTTTAGCACTTTAAATATGTTTTTCCATTGTTCTCTGGCCTCTATTGTTCCTGTTGAGAAGTCTGCCATGATTTGTATCATTTTCCCTCATCAATCTTTTTCAGTTTTTTTCCTTATTGTTGGAACTATCAGTTTTTATACTGTTTAATTAAAAGATTAGTTTTTCTCTGAATTTGTTTGATTTTTTTAAATGAAAGCCATATATATTATAAACTATATATAAATACATGTTATAAATGCCGTGATTTCAACAAACTTTTAATCAAAACATGAAGAAAAGATATCCTTATTAAATGCTTTAATGTCTGTTCAGTTTGAAAATTCCCTTTTAAATGGTGCTTGTCGGGTAGTAATATATGTAGAGTTTTCTTTTATGAGGACATGAGTAACATTTAAACAAACAGTAACTTTTGTGAGATTTTTCCTTTAGTCTGGTTTCTTCTTACTAATGGAAATAAAATTACCATTACAGTAATCTGGAAGGCTGCTTCTAGTCCCCAGTGGCAAGTTTCAGAAACCTTGTTGAGTTTTATGCATCTGGTAGAGACAAGTGGATCATCTTTCATAGTACGTTCAGTGTCTGCTGGCCTCCGGACTGAGTCTGCTGTTGAACCTTGGCCTCTCAGTAACAGAAATCAGCCCTTGAATGAAGAGTTATTAATGACATTCATTAAGCATCAATTTCCATTTCCCCCAGGGAGGAGAAATCTCCTAGATAATTTGCACAGTGTACCTCATTTATTGTGTTAAAATTATTTAAATAATGATGGTTGAGTTTTAAGTTTTATTCAAACTTCACAAAGTTGAGTCATTTGTTCTGTGTTATAAATAAAAGAAAAGATACCACAGTTAAGAATTTTAATAGAACTGGGGTAAAAAATAAATCCATAACTTAAAATAGGTAATGCTATCATCAACTAACCATGACTTGGTGGTTAAAGAAATAGGTGTCCAGTTCCTCCTGGCTGATTTATGGTATTGAAAACACAACTAGACATTAAAGTCTCTCTGGAAAAAGAAGAATGATCAAAGGCAAAGAGACTCATATTCCATTTACAGGATTATTTACAGGATTATTTTTGTTCATTTTCCAAGTTATTTCTTTGTTTTGTTAATTCTCTAATCATCATCTACACTTATCCAATTTACTTTGGAATACATCTTTAGATTTTACCTCAACAAGTAAAAATTTTCTTCTGAATGAATGTGTCATTCTTTTATTAACACTCACACTCCACATACTCTAAGGAGTTCTTGCTATATATTTCTGTCCTCTTCCTTTCCTCACCCTAACCTCACCCCAAAGAAGTCATCACCTGATTATAATGTCTTCAGTTCAAGCTGCAGATAGAGATCTTGTCGGTGACATCTACAATGCTATTTCTTGCTTAGGTACATCATATCTGATTTCATTTGGGCCTCTGGCCTATCATACAGTTGGGTAATGTGTAATGATGGTACCTTGTGAAAAATAATTTCTGAAACAAACTCTTATGTTTCAGCAGGTTCTTTTAGGGGCAGCGTCCTAAAGATTGGGTTAATAATCTCTTGGAGGAAGTCTTGAGTAGCTTAACCTGGATGACACTTGCTTTCTCTGCAAAAACATCTTTAAGCTTGAGATGTTTTCCATTTTCAGGTCTATTTTTAAATTCTTGCTGTTTTCTGAGACCTGGATCTTTTTTTTTTTTTTTAACAAAGTTGAATCAAGTGAGAATCGACATTGTACACTGAAGCTTTGATTGAGAGTCGGTGGTGATTCGTACATTCTGAAGGTTAGAAACTCTAAGTGGACACTTAGGAATTTTGCTGCTTTGAGTTGCTGGCTGGCCTCCCTCCATTTCGATGGAAACAGTTGTGGTCCATTTAATACTATAAGGAGACATTCCTACATTTCCTTAATAACATTTTTGGGGGAAATTAGTGGCAAATTTTTAGATGGTAAGAATATGAACCTTCCTAGATGTTCATGTGGTTAAACTTGTTCATCAGGATCTATTTTAACCACCTCACTGGTATAAATAAAGTAATGTAAGCAGTGCTATTCTCAACTAATAGGTCCCATAGATTGAAAATGAGCTTGTCAGCTCACCAATCAGGCATGTGATCTGGGGGTCTTCATCAACTTCCTTCATTCTCATTTTATTTTTAAGTTAAAATAAAGTTTGTTTGTTTTTTTTTGTTTTTGTTTTTGTTTTTTTTTTTTTGGTTTCCTGGGGTTTGTTTGTTTATTTGTTTGTTTTTTGCTTCAAATGTTGTTGCTCCTACTGCAACAGTGGCCCAAATTGGCTGACATGACTAAAATTGTCTTGATGGAAATCCTTGGTTTAATTTTTCCTTTTGTGTATCTACTGGCTGTCTTTCTGCTCTTGGCTAAAGTCTGAACCATCTCCATGCTTTGTAGCACTCACTGACATAAGAGGATCAGTGGACTCGGGGCTTCAGCTGGTGAATTTCCCTGATGGCAGCCAGGGCTGAGGGTGGGAGCTGTGAACACTCATGGACCTTTGCTGAACTCTGAATGATAACAGGACAATGATTTTTAGTTTTATTTGACATGATGACAAATCACTGCACCTTGTGGAATCAAAAGGGTCATTCTTTTCTTAAATAGACCAAAATTTTAAAAAAAATTCTACAATGTATTATAAAATTTTAATATCTAAGAGTAGTCTGACATGACAAGACATTTTATTTAACAGTAAACAATTAAAAAAAAAAACCACTTTTTTAAAGTTTTCTCCTGGATCCTCAGTTTCCCTTCTTTTGTGAGTAGAATTCTATTTTGGATTAGGCTAATAGTCAAAGTTCAGAAACTGCCAGAGCATCTGTGATATGGCTGTGTTCTCTGATGCCAATGCTTAGCTGTTGCTAAGGGAGTATAAGAAAACAGTGGCTACTCATATTTTATTGAACAGACTGCACATAAATTCTGACTCTAACCAGAAGAGCGGGTGCTTTATTACAACAGAATGACTTTCTAACTTGGAACTTCGTTTCATATATACTCCATCATACTGATCTCAATTCTGACATTCAGACCACAACTTTTTGGCTTGGAAAAAAATGTTTATATATTTATAAGTTGTATACATTATACATGTACAACCTTCAAACTGTATCCAAAACCCAAGTGAAGAACACAGCTATTATCACTGAAGACCCCTACGTGCTTTCCCATTTCATGTATCACCTTACTTTTTATGATAGCTTTACCATGAATGCTTGTATCTCTAAGAAATACATGGTGAATTTGCAGGTGTCTGAGATCTATAAAAATAGAATTATACTCTGTTTTCTTCTGCAACCTTCTTTAAAATCTTTTTTAAAGTTTTAAATGTAAAATACACTTAACATAAAATTTAGTATCTTAACTCTTTTAAAGTGTACAGATCAGTACTATTAAGTATACTCATATTATTGTGCAACCAATCTCCAAAATATTATCTTGCAAAACTGAAAGTCTAACCCATTAAACTTCTCCCGACCCTCAGTTCTTATCAAGCACCATTCTACTTTCTGTCTTGATGACTATGTTGGCTACCTCATATGAGTGGAATTATATGTTATTTGCCTTTTTGTGACTGACTTGTTTCACGTAACATAATATCCTCAAGTTTTACCAATGCTGTAGTATGCATTAGAATTTCCTTCCTTTTTAAAGCTTAATTCGTCATTCTTTTGATCCATATTAAACTCGTGGGCTAAACCATATTGGTATTTATAGCTATTGTTGTTTAATTTTTACTGCTATATATTATTCCACTGCATAATCATTCCATAGCTTATTTACCCATTCTGGTTTTTGTGGACTTCGAGTTGTTTCTAGGGTTGGTTGGTTTGCTTATGTTATAACCAGTTCCTCTGGAGAGGTCTTGCTCATGGCACCTTGCTTGTGTTGTATGTACCTGTTCAGGAGATTTTCTGGAGTATAAACCTAGGGATGTGCTGAGTGATAGAGTATACACAAGCCAACTTTACTAGACAATGCCAAATTCATGTCCAAAAGTATTTATACCGCTTTATCTTTTTGCATGAGAGTTCTTGTTTCTTCATGTCATTGCCAGTGCTTGATATTGTCAGAATTTTTCATGTCTGCCAATCTGGTGAGCGCTAAGTGATATCTCATCAGGGTTTTATTCTGCATTTCCCTAATTGCTAACAAAGTTAGGGGATCTTTTGGTATGTCTGACTTGAATCTTCAAATCCTGTTTGGACTAACAGTGAAGAAATATAACTTGAGGGAGAAACAGAAAACTTTCTCTATCTCCAAACTTTAACTCTGTAGCTGTAACTCTGTAATTGATTGCTAACTCTGGCAGCTTTCCCCCCGGTGCAGCAATTTAAATATATAAAATGAGCACTGCCTTTAAACCCCCTGTTGAATGATTTCTTTCCTTCTGATGCTGCTCACAAGATTTGAATGAAAGAAGGCCCATGGTCTACTAGCCCCACTATGAGAAAGCTCAGAGGACCAGAGTCTAACATTTTTGACTGAGAGATGCCTGGGAATATGTATGTGTGGGTGTAAAACACATTTTTTTAAACAAGAGAACAATTATCTTCTTCCTTTTTAAAGTCCCAAACCACTACCCCAACATCCTCTTTTGTCTTCAGCTAAAGATGGTTTTTAAAGTGAGGGTTTCAGCCACTGGAGGGAGATATTCAGTTCTCCTGTGTCTCTCCATGTTATTAAACTTTTGTTTGATTTTCTCCTGTTAATCTGTTTCACTTCAATTTAATTCTTAGACCAACCAGAAGAACTTAGAAGGGTAGAGGAAAATTTCTTCCTCCCTTACACCATATATACTGAAATATTTTTTGTTCAGCCCTTCTCTACCCATGACTAACAGTAGCTTGGAGAGTTCTACCAAGTGGAAGACTTACTTGTATGAGTCTTTGGTCTGATGCTCAGCTATCATTATGTTTTCAAAGGGCATGCTGAGACAAATGCAATGGGTATTTAAGGTATTTTTAACATCATAAGAATGTATGGCATACACACTGCCTGGAGTGATCAGAAACACAGTGGGTGCTCTGTAGACATTTGGCGATGGCAATGAAATGCTAAGAATGGGTGACCTTAACAGTAGTCCAGATAATGCTACTGTGTTAGGTATTAATCATGTGATCTTAGTTTATACCTGCAGTAGCCATAATGAATATTTATAAAGCATGTTATATTTAGCAAAGCTTTTCTTAGATTATATTTTTCAGGATAGGCTAAGTTTGGCCGTACTTAGAACAATCTCCAAAATATTCTTGGTTTAACACAACAAAGGTTCATGTCGCATTCTTGCAAAGCCAGCTGTGGGGAGAAGTGGTCCCCTAGACCTTGACCAGGACTGCTTTTGCTTGAGGCTCTTCAGTATCAAAGTGTGTGACCACGGTTGTCACAGCAAGCAAAGGGACAAATCATATATTGGCTTTTGACTGCTTCTACCTGGAATTGACATAGGTCCCTTCTGCTCAGATTTCACTTGATTAAACAAGTCATGTGGTCCCGTCAAGCCTTAAAAGAACTGGCAAGTGCAATCCTGTTGTTCCCGAACTGAACTCAGGTCCCCTCACTGGACACGTGGCAAAGCCAATCTCCTGACAGCGAGTTGTGGTGAAAGAAAGCCCAGCATTCATTGCAGGGTGCCCAGGAAGGAGAATGGGCAGCTAGAGCTCAAAAGACCCAAACTCCCCGATGGCTTTCAGGCAAGGGTTTTAAGAGGCAACATTAGAGGGTGAGGGTCACAGGGTGTGTGATCAGCTGGTGGACATTTTTCTGGTGGGTTGGTGGTGGGGTAACAGTGTTTTGGGAATCTTAATCATCAGCTTCTGGTTCCAACCCGCCTGGAGACTACGTGCTTGTGGTCAGCATGTAGTCACCATCCTCCACCTGGGTGGGGGTCTTGGTTTCTACAGAACAACTCAAAGATATGCATCAGATTGTTACGTAGATCCCTTGAGGAGGAATGAGGAGTCCTGTGTCTCTATTTTATCCTTGAACTATTGTGCAAACTACCATGACTTTTCTGGCTTGAGTGCATTCCTTCATTTTGCAGTCCCTCATTTCTGTAACCATTAACTGTTTGAGTCTGCTCTTTGGAACTTGGGGAGGGCCCCACAAGAAACAAGAGGCATGGAGGGGGTTGTACTGGGGAGGGCCTCCTGCTCAGTTCCAGCCCCCCTGCACCCTTTTCTTTGACACTCCTCCATCCTGAGGGGAACAGTGCAGGACAAGAAAGGGAATGAAAGTTAATCATAAACTCAGCAGAGGAATTCAGTTTTAGGGGCACTCAGTTTCACTGTGACCCAGAAAGAAATGAAAACATGAAATATTGGTGAACAGGGTAGTCACTCCACCTGCATTATCTAATTTGTCACTGAGTCTGTCAATGGGCTCAAAATTTTAGTACTCTTATTTTGCAGGTGAAAAAAAAAAAAAAGAACCAGAAAGGTTGAATAACGCCCACAGCCACACAAATAGTAAGAGAGGGGCCAGCCTTTGACCCCAACCCTTGAACTCCAAACCTCTTATTCTTTCCACCCGTCACAGGGATGAGTTCATCGCTCAAAGTGTGTGTTTAGGAACAGACTTCACTTGACTTGGTTTATTTTGCCGAGTAGTCACACTCTTGGCAAGCATGTATCTAAAGTATCAGTGTGCAGCCAGCTATCTGACTCTGAGGGCAGGAGGATTGCAATGCTTGTTTTTTTGCTGCTGAGAAAATTCCCAGGTGCACAGGGGGAAATCTGCCCAGGACCCTGGGGCACACCCGCTGTCTGCTGAGTGGCCCCAGAGGATCTGAGCAGAGTGAGTTTTTGGAGATTGTCTCTACACACCTCTCCACTCAGAGACCAGCCCACTATGTGTCCCACCATGACCTGCTCCACACCCACAGCCACCAGCCCGGAGAAGGAGGGAGTTCAGCCATCAGCCGGCCTTCCTTTGGGGGCCAAAGTGTGGTTTCCACTTTACAGAGGATGACAGCATGTCCTTAAAAGGTTCAATCACTTGTCCAAGGTCATAGGGATAAGGGGATGGGGGAGTGGGAGCCCTGGACTCCACAATCCTCAGAGAGACCTTTCTTGGTTGTATCAGACAGCTTAAAAGGGGCCCCACAGAATGCTTTGCTGTGAACTTCTGAGAGCAGATAAGAGGAAGAAGGGGGGTGTCCAGCACTCATCTGCTGGAAAGAGTCCATTCTTTGGTAAAAGGGAAAAGAGTTAATGACTATGTCATAAATCAGTCTATCATTATCATCCCCCAACAAATGTCAAACATTGAACAATACGTGTGAACCATTCCCTCGAAATCCAAGACTGAGTGTGTCATGGCAGGAAAGAGTGAACATGTGTACAGACTTGCACACACACACCCCAAACATACAATCAAGACTTTTCTCACGATCTTACGTTCCTAGTCTCTTCATTGCTCACTCCTTTCTGAGAATAACCAGATGTAAAAAGGAATGTACTTAAACAACAAATAAGAAGTGGAGAAAAAAAAAAGATTTTTGTAGGTATTAGGGGTTTGGGATTATATGTGATTTTAGTTTTTTGGTTTTTTTTTAATTTGGGGTAAAACTCTAATTAGGGCCAATATTTATTTTGATTTCTATAAAGTAGTCTTACTACCAAAAATATTACACAAGCTCCCCAATTTGCAGTTTCTTGTAGATTTGTGTTCGGGAAAATAGTTCTGGATGGATGGCTTAAGAAAGTGGATCATCTCCAAGACTAAGTCCCCAACATGCATTTGGTTTCATGATTGCTGTGAGGTCATGTGGAATGTATGGGAACAGTCCACAAGGTCAGACAGGCAAAAAAGCAGTTCTGGTTACTGGAGCCCAACAGGTTGTGGACATCAGAAAACAGAGAAGTCTTGCTGTAGAGCTGATGTGAAATCCACCCCCCAACCTGGCTCAATTTCTTAGTAACTGATGATCAGACAGACCACTGCCACCCACCATGACTGAGTGCCTTTACATTTTATGAATGCCTTCTTTTTTTTTTTTGAGAATATGTGAAATTTAATGGGCTAAATTCTATCATGGGAAGAATGTTTATGAGAATAATAACTGCATTCCACAATGACTCAAATATTTATACATGGAGGTGTTGAGGCCAGTGTATATGAAGTGGTCTGACGCAGCTTAAAAGCCCTTGATGGATTTCTACATATAAATAATTGACATGAAATCTGCACGGTGTTCTCCCATATGTATTAAAGCAAATGGCCTGAGGATCAGTGTCGGACTGCTGCTTTGCTTGTGTTACTCAACAGATAGGCTGACTCTATTTTCTCTTCTCCCTCCTTGATTTTCTCCTTACTGCCCTCTTCCTTCCTTGTTGTCTTTCTTCAACAAATAATTATTGAGGGGTAACTACAGGCTTTTCTAGGTGCTGGAGGAACTGCCATGAACAAGATATAACTGTCTTCTCCTACAGGTAACATTTGAGAGTAAAGGGGACACATTGCAACAAATAGAGAAAGATCATTTCAGGGAGGGATGAGTGCTGTGTGGTTAATGGGATGGGGCTTGGCAGTGATGCCAGATTGGGTAGCCAGGGAAGGAGTCTGCATTTGAAATGTGAGCAAGTGACCCTGGGAAGACATGGAGGAGAGAATCCCAGGAGGAGGGAAGAGCTGAAGCAAACGCAGAAGGCAGAGGGCGGGTTTGGTTCTGAGAGCCTGTGTGGCTGGAGCAATGACAGCAGGTGATGACAGATGCAGGATGAGAAGGTGGCCAGGACCCAGATCGCACACGTGGGATTGCCTGCTGCTAAGGAATTCAGATTGAAGAAGCTATTGCTGTATCATTTTGTTTCAGAAGTTTTCCACAATTTGGGTTTCATCTTCTCAGCTACACGTCCTCCAGTTCTGCGGCTAATAATTTCCCCTTCGGAACCGTGGTCCCCTACTCCCCCGAAGGTGGTGACATTACTCGCTCCTCATTTTTCCCCACCCCTCTGACTGCTCTCTCTGCTCATTCACATACTCTTCCTCGGCAAACCCCTTGGCTCTTGCTGTGCCCAGGTATCACCCTCGACAGTCCTCTTTCTTTCAACACCCTCTCTGGGTGACTTCTTTTGGACCGTGGTTTCTATTATGACTAGTTTCCAGCCCAACCCTGACTTCTCAGCTGAGTGTAGGGGCCAGCTGGACATCCAGTGGGAGATGTCCAGACTTTTCAGTGTCAACTTTTCTAATGTCTCCCTTTCCCCGAAGGATGAAACCAAAGTTCCCGAGTGACCCTCTATGCTCTGACCATGCTCCATCTTCAACCACATACCTGTATCTTCCTCCCGAGGCTGTGAGACACCAAGAGGGCAGCTCATAGGTTAGCCACCACCCCAACTTTTCCCCCAAGCGCACTTCACTGAAAAGTTTGTTCCATGTACCTCTGGCCACCAAATGGGTGTCAGGTGGTGCCCTAGGGGCTCAGCACACAGAGATGAACAGGGCCTCCTAGGTTCACGGGTGAGACCAGAAGTCAAAGATGAGGATGACTGAGTTCGAGATAACCAATATGCCCTCAGAGAAAATAACTCAAAATGAAGAATGTGCTTAAATTTGTTTAAAGAGCCCATAAAAAAGTTTTTAGGAAGGAAATCGAGTCAAAGCATGATTTGGGAAAAAGAAAGAAGGGACAGAAAAATGGTTAGTAAATGGAAATTATGTAGGAGAGGAAAAAGTGGGCAAATTATTTCTGAACCTCAGGTGAAAATGCCTTCTGAAGAAGCAGGGAAGAGTGAGGATTTCTAGATAGGAAGGAGACAGGATAGACAGCCAGCCAGGGAAGTCTCCATACTTCCTCCACTAGGTTGTGGGCAATGGCTCCAGTGGCCCCATGTTACAACCTTCACCGGGGAAAGGAAAGTGATCTCCCTAATTGGGGGAGACCTCCTTTAGATCCAGGCTCTAGATTAAGTAAAAGGAAGTAAAATATGCTCAGGAAGAAAATTAAATCCTGGATAAAGAAAACAGAGGTGTGACAAATGACAAGGCAGATAAAGACAGCCTGAAGCTGATCATTTCAGTATGACAATAAGTGTAAGCTGATCCTTCCACATCACTGCTATGAACAGGCCTGAAGGCTGGTCCATGGTGATGTCTGGCCCCGAGCAGCATAAAGGGGGCTGGCTATGAGAGAAATCAGACCGCTGGTCCAGTCCTGATTAGCAAGATGCTCAAACCTGGTGGGTCCACCAGCATGGAGTTGCCAATGGTGGGCTTTGACTCCTCTAAGGAAATACTGATCTGTGCTACTTAGGATTGGAGTCAGTAATGTACATATTAAAGAAAAATTAATTTACATTTGTTTTTTTTTAATTGAAGTATAGTCAGTTTACAGTGTTGTGTCAATTTCTGGTGTACAGCACAGTGCTGCAGTCATACATGAATATACATGTATTCATTTTCACATTTTTTTCATTGTGAGCTACCACAATGTATCAAATATAGTTGCCTGTGCTATACTGTATAAACTTGTTTATCTTTTTTTTATATACCAGCCAGTATCTGCAAATCTTGAACTCCCAATTTATCCCTTCTCACCCTCTTTCTCCCGGTAATCATAAGTTTATTTTCTATGTCTGTGAGTTTGTTTCTGTTTTATATATAACTTCATTTGTCGTGTGTGTGTGTGTGTGTGTGTGTGTGTGTGTGTGTGTGTGTGTGTCACTTGTTAAAGATGGTAAAGAAGACTTATTCAAGGGAGATTACCATAATGGGGTTTTGCCATTTGAAGAGAGACCAGGCTTAACTCCTAATACAATAAAGAAAAGTGGGGATTTGTAGCCAAGGAGCAGGTGGGAGTTGGTGGATGGAAAATTACTTACAATAGGTAACCTGTAATTTCAGAGATATGGATGATCATTCCTGGTCCCCAATGCATTTTAGATTCAACCAACACTTAAAGAATATTTACAATGTGAAAGTTGCTGTTGAGTCCATCCATGTATTATTCATTTCATTCATGCAAGTATCCTGTGATGTAGGTATTGGTAACCCAGTTACTGGCCTGTGGTTATTTCAAATTAGAACTATTTTCATCATCAACAGGTTTATAGCTTCTCCCATTGAAATGCAAACCTTTTCATGTCACCATCACATATAAGAACAATTGCTATATGAAGCAAAGTTTTTTTTTCTTTTAAATGTATTTGTGTGTGTGTGTGTGTGTGTAGGGGTTCTGTTTCTCTGAATCAACCATTCTCTTCCCCACCCAACTCCCAAATTAAAAATGCATGAGTAATAGGTTTGAGAAGGAAATTTTATTTATGATAGGTGTGGCAAAACTGGACCCACATCACCCAAATATCTTAGCAAGACATTGATGGAGCTGGTCTTGTCTTCCATGGTGTGGGTCACTGTCCAGGCATGATATGAGTGATTACCCAGGGAGGACTGCTGTAAGTGTGCAATGTCTTCGGCTCTTACGTAGAGCTGCGCTTCATGATTGGTAAGCAACTGGGGTGAGACTCCCTTGGCAATAACCACCTGGCTCAGTGCAGTTCTAAGCTGAGTTGTGACAGCATCAGCTGTGGCAGGTAATGAAGCAGGAGGGGCCCTAATAAATTCTCCCCTCTGCCATTAGAATCATGGGAAGCAGCCACGTCCTGGCCACTACGTGGCATGGTTCCTCGACGTGCATCCCTTCCCTCCCCTCCCATTTACCTGCTCACTGATGCTGTCATGCCATTAACAAAGAATAAAGCCCCCTCACTCCCCAGTTTTGAGGAGAGCTTTAAGAGCAGATGCCCTTGAGAAAGGTAATGCCTTGACCTAAATTGACACAGAGGTGATGGTTCCCGTGGATTAGGACTCAGGTTCTGAGTCTTCGGGAGCTGTTGACTGTCTACCCTCTGCAACCAGATTTAAATGAGCATTTAACAGAGTCTTTTAGAGAAGGCCTGGGAGCACCAGGAGGAACTGTTTGGCTCTCAGGTAAAATTCAAGACAGCCCATAATAAAATAGTCACTTGCCTTTCAGTGTGATAGGAATGATGGAATACATGCTCCACTGGAAAGGATTTGAGAAGCAGGTTAAGGTGGCTGAGATACAGAGCAGGCATGTTGGCCTCAGTAGCAAGAGGAGACTTGGATTGCCAGTGGTCTTAGTGCCACCTCATCGTCCTTCATCAGAAAAGTGACACAGTCACGTCCACTTCAGCCAGTCTGTTAGTGATGTTTTCTTTAAAGTCTCTCTCTCCTGAGTTGTTTGTATAGCATCCAACATAGCATGTCCAGCTATGGAGAAAGCTGAAGCATGTATCCTTAGGAACAAAGGTCACCCCTGGTAACTGTCCTTTCCTAAGACAGCCTCTGAGTTCACAATGACTTGTGACAGCCAGCCAGCCTCTTAATGGAGACCTTCCTTTTACTGGGAGGAACTCCCCTGAAGGCCCTGCATTTGCCTCCTTCACTGCAGGGCAGATAAAAGAGCTGTCACTCCAAATCATGCCCAGAGAACAGACATCGTCTCAAGTACAAGAGTTTATGCTGTAAATGAAGACTAGCAGAGCTGCGCAGTTCTGACTTTTTACCCAGTGCTTTTCTGTTCCTAAAAAAAGAAAAAGAAGCTTCCCTTTGCTCCATTGTCATCCCTGCCCCCACAATGTGCCTTATAAACTTGCATGGTTGTGGGGCTGGAGGTGCTTTTTGGATGAAAGTTGTGGGAGTGAGGAGTGTGGGAAGATGATTTAATTAGAGGACCAGGGGCTGGAATGGAGAGATAAGTGAGGCAGTGCCCAGTGGCCACTGGCAAGTCCAGGGATGGTGGAGTACGAGGCAGGCTGCCAGGGAAATTGCTGCTTCCAGAACAGCATTGGCACTCGTAGTTGGCATACTCTCCAAGAGAGGGGAAAAAAATCAGCCAGATTCTTTAAATAGACCAATAAAAATATTACTTCTTCTATTTCTTTTCTAATTCTGCCTTTACACACTGGGAAGGCAGATAGTGTGAGGGGGTGGAGGTACCTGCTTCCTGTTCCTTCCATCTGTGGTCCTCGCGCATGCAAGGCAAGGCTGGCCAATCTGAACTCACGCTTTCAATCCTTCATTCATTTAAGCGCCATTCATGATGGCCTTCTCAGAACCAGCACTTCCTAGATGCTGGGGATGGAGCAGTCAAGACCGACACCCTCCCTAAGTGGTAGAGAGCTGGGCACCACACTAGGCCAGGGATGCTGAGTCAGGAGAGGGGACCCAAACAGTCCAAGGGCTTCAGTAAGACAGCCTGAAGAGGAGGACACTGGGGCAAAAGTTTGAAGGATGGGTGCGTCTTCGCCAGGCTTCAAGGGAGGGAAGTCCCTTCTAGATGGAAGAAAGCTTCTTAATGGCAGGTTGCAGCTTACAATGGGTCTGGCATAAGATGTGACAGGGTAACAGGGACACACCTGAGGCCAGTCACCAGTACACACACTTCCATCTTTTTCCTCCACATTGGTACAAAATCCTGGTTTCAGCCCTTACTCAGCCACTGTGGCTTCCTGGGCATAATCAGATGCCACAACAAGTTATCCTCTCTCACCCCATGTCACCCCAGCCCAGCCTTGGGGACAATGTGAACACCTGTTAACCCTCTGTGCTTAGGGCCCAGAACGATTCTCCTTTTTAGTCAAACCCATTCAAAAAAAAAAGGTGGGGGTGAATAATTGCCTGGTGAGCTGCCTGTTTTGTGATGTTTGACAGCCACCCTGGATCCAACTTAGGTACCATCCAAACTCTCAACCTGATGTCACAGTGAGGCATCTTGCTCAAGTCCTGAATTAATAAATAGATCTCGTGACTCAAACTTACATCTGTCTACGCTTCAAATCCCCCTTGAGCATCACTAGGGAGAAGACAAAGAATTACAGATCAGACCTGAGTCGCCGACACTGAAGGGAAGGCAGGGAAGAGAGGGAGAGTCTCACAAGAGAAAAGAGAAGAAGGGGAGGGGAGAAGGGAGGAAGAAAAATAAATAGCTGGAAGGGAAGGTGGAAATCAGGAAATCAAAATTGCACAGGAGTAGGGGGAGGAGGCAGGGCTGCAGAGAAGTCGTGTAGCTAAGACAAAAGAAGTGGTCCTTGGGCTTGGAAACAGGTAGGCCATAAACTGGGCAAAGACTGTTTTAGTGATTGTCGTGAGTTGAGGTGCAAAGAGTTTATCTATAAGGAAGAAGGGAGAGACAAGGTGGGAACTGTTAAAGCCATGGATTTGTGATGGAGGCTTTTTTGTTGTTTGTTTTTAACATTGTAGAGATTTGGGTTTGTTAACATGCTATTAGGAACAAAAAAAAAAAAAGATGAGGGGAAAACTGGTGAAATCCAAATGAAGTCTGGAGTTGACTGTAATGTATCAGCATTGGCCCTTAGTTTTGGTGAACGTCCCATGGTGATGTAAGATGGGTGTAGGATATACGGGGACTCTCTGTACTATTGTTATGACTTTTCTGGAAATGTGAAAAGTATTCCAAAACGATAGGTTTATTTTAATGTGAGCTCTTGGGAAGATGCCTCTAATGAGAGACCACGAGGTGAGAAAGGAGCAAGATTGGTAGAAAGGCAGGGCCAGTGACCAGACCTAGGAGGCAGGTTAGGACAGATAGAGAAGAATGTAGTTGTGATGGTGGGAAGTTCAAAGCCATTTCCTGGAGGGGATCTGCTTACTGTGTCAGAGAGAAGATTCTATTATTGGCTAATTTGAGGGAGGAAGAATTGGTAGATGAAGGGAGTGAAGAGTCTTCTAAAAGCCACGGTTGGGAGAGAGCGTGCGCCTTGGCCGCGGCGGGCGGCGCGAAGCCGGCGAGCTGAGCCCCGGCCGGCGGCCCGGCACGGGCGTCTCCCGCGGGCCCGGCGCTGGCCGGGCGAGGGCCGGATGGAGCCGCGGGACGGCAGCCCCGAGGCCCGGAGCAGCGACTCCGAATCGGCCTCCGCCTCGTCCAGCGGCTTCGAGCCCGACACTGGTCCCGAGCCGGACAAGACTCCGCGGCGTCTCAGCAAGCGGCGCTTCCCGGGGCTGCGGCTCTTCGGGCACAGGAAAGCCATCACCAGGTCGGGCCTCCAGCACCTGGCACCCCCTCCTCCTGCTCCTGGGGCCCCGTGCAGTGAGCCTGAGCGGCAGATCCCGAGCACTGTGGACTGGAGCGAGTCACTTAATAACATTCAGCCTCTGGTTTCGTACACCCAGTCCAGGTTACTGTTGTCACACTGTCTGCTGGCTCCAATCTAATGAAAATATTCATCTCAAGGTAGCTTTACAGATTGACGACTGTCCAATGAGACTGGCTGAACTATTGGTTGTCTGTATTCATAGTAACTAACAGAGGATGCGTCTGTTCAGTTTCACATAAGCTGTGGGTCTGCGGGAAGTGAAATGAATGCTGTTCATCCTTTGCCTCCTTCCTTGGCTGTAAGTGCTTCCGACCCAACCATGGTCCGATGGTCCCTCCTCTGAACTCTCTGACGTCCCAGCCCGGTAATGTTACTCACTTCTCTCACCGACGGCCAGCACCATATGCTTCAGTGGGAGGTAGCTTTATCTCATGGTGTTGCAATCATTTGTTTATTTAATGCTCTGGAGCTAGATTAAAATAAGTACATTCCATCTTTCAGATGCTCGATATTGAAGCATTTCCTTGTAAAGGTTATTAGAAGTGGTGACCAGAGGGTTTCTTACCCATGTAGCTTAGACCCATATCCTGACTCCCTGGTAACCCAGAATTCCAAATGTTTGGCTCATTGTTTCTTTTTTCCCCCTTGCTTCTTATGGAATAGAATATATGTACACCAGTGGACTCCCTGCATTTGACTCTTTTAGCATGTTAGGCCATACTTGATAGTTCATTTTAGTGTGCTAATGACACCATTGTGGCCATTATGCCCAAATTAAACAGGAAGTAGTGGAGGAAAACTCAGATAAGGACAGCATCACACAGAGACCCTAAGCGGATTCAATGTGCAGAATGGAAGTCTTGCTAAATTTCCAAAACCACAGCTTCTAAAACCACTCTTATTCACCAAAAAGGAACCACCATGATATCAGTCCATTCAGTTACCAGGACAGCAGTGCTCCCTGCTCCAGTGGGACGTGGGGATATGCAGATGGTGAAATTCTCAGACTGAGAAATTCTGTGAGTACCTGGCTGCAAGCCTCCATCTGGTCAGAAGAGGGCAGTGGAAGAAAGAGGGGAGATTCTGGAGTGCCATGGCAGGGGACAAGTTTGGGGGCCATAGAGAGAGAGAGAGAAAAGCAGAGAGATTAGGAACAGATCGGAGATCTGGAGTCCAGGATTCTGGCTGTGTGAGTGGAAAAGTGACTTGAGTTTGAATGGTAGATTATTATTTCCCAGAGCTTGTCTGTCACAGTCAGTATGAAGGAAAGGTCCACAAAAAAGAGCCAACAAGACAGTTCCCAGGAAGTAACACAAAACTCTCCTCAACTTTCCAAACAGCTGTCGCAGACAAGAGATGTCTGCTTCCCTCTCCCCAGTATGATCATGGGAGGACGAGGAAAGTGATTCCAGTGCCTCGAGCTAGGAGTAGCCTGGAACTCCAGGTTGCCTTTGGTGATGTTTGATCACCCACTTTGAGGACCATGCTATGTAGTATGTGTACCTGCCCAGACATGTGTGTATATGATGAGCTAGACCAGTGTCAGCGTAAAAATTTTTAAGTAAGATTCTTTTTTTTTTTTTGAGAGGCAACACATTTTTTTATCCCACTATTCTCAGAGATTAAAAAAAAAAAGAAAAATCCAAGAGGCTAGGGCAAATTGGCTTATCTCATCCATGTGAAAAGCAAATGGAAAAAAAAAAAACAGTCACAAATGGATCTTGTCAGGGTGATGTGGCATAACTGACCCTTGGCCAGTCCTTGTGGGCAGCTGTTTTTAGCCAGGATAACCTCTGCATGAGGCCAAGTGCTGGGTCATGGCTGAGGCCCCCTGGGAATGTCACCATTCCCACGGATTCTTCAGCTGGAAGGCATCTGTGAGCCCTTGGGCCATGTCAGACCTGCTGCTGTCCACAGGCTGCCACCAAATCCTGCTCAGGACAAAAACAAAGTCCAGAGTGTTCCCCGCACTGGATGGAACATGAATGATTTTACATCGCGTATATCGTGGCAGGTTTGTGATCTTTAAGAATTTAAAGAAGAATGTACAATCAGTGAAAATACAGCAGCAACAAAATAGTTGCCCCCAGAGGGCAAGTTTGCTGAGAGCAGATGTCTTTGCACCAGAGGGGCTGCTATGAGCCAGAGCTGGGCGTCCCTGACCCATGCATGTCTTCAACAAGCACATGGGGGTTGAAGGCAGGTTTCTGAGGAGTAAGGCGGCAGGGCAGGGCATGTGGCATCAGTAACTGATACAAAGGGCTCACTGTCGATCTGTTATGTTGAGAGAAATAGAAATGACACCCCGTCCCCATCACTGAGTGCTTGTTTTTTTTTGGTTTTTTTTTTTTTTTTGGTTTGGGATCATCTGGATGAAGGTTTATCTCATTGAATAGTATTCTGAGAGTCTCTAACCAGGAAGGTGCCAAACACCAAATGTTAGCTATGTTTGAAGCTAAAGTCATATCGTTTGAATAACTTAGTCACTTACCTTGGCTACAGCCACCCCCAATAAATCCCTAATAAGCTGTGACTATGCAGACTCATGCATTCATTCAACAAATACTTATTCTTACATACTACATGCTCAGGCACTGTCCTAGGCTCTGGGAGCAAATGACAATGTTAATTAACCCAAGGCTTTGGTCTCCAACTGCATTCTGTGGGTGCTGGCCAAGGAAAGCTGATGTGAATCCAGGAGGGGTCTCTGCAGGAAGACTGGGAAGACCCCCAAATTCTGTCCTGTGCCTCCATTCTCCTCCACTGCCTAGTTCCCATGTGGCTTCTGCAGAGCAGAGCACTCTCCAGAGCTTTCTGGCTTCTAGAAGCAAGGAGTTTTATAGGACCCATCCAGAATGAAAGGGCTTCCAAGAAAGACCAAACCATGGGTCAGTCCTCCAAGAGGTGACTCCTGCAGGGGGACCTTACAGAGCCCTTGCCCCTGCACTCCACACCCCAACACTAGGACTTCCACCAAAGTGGTGACTCACAGCCTTTTTCTGCCCCGGAGCACTTTAGGGAGGACTCAGGTGAAGGGGAGAGGTCCTAGATGTCATTTTCTGGGATTTCACTCGGGGCCAACCATTGGGATGCAGATTTGGAGGTGGCAACTAGACACTTTCTTTTCCAGTCCCTAGTCATCCTGTCCTTTCCTGTCCTCTCCTCTGGGAAGGTCTCTGACTGAATGGATTGATTAAAGCAACTGAACTGATCAAATTTTGTTGTGAAGTCACCTTGAGCTTTTTGAGTGGCCACAGAGCTCCCTGGCCCCTCTGAGGTCTTTCTGGTTGATACCTAAGGTGAGTCACTGGAACACTTTGGACTTCGCCTTAGAGTGAGCAAACACCACATTTGCAAGAACCTTTGAAGACATTAAGGCTAATCCCCTCTGTCCCTACTTGTCACTCACATCCCTCTGCCACATTCTGACAGGTAGTTATCAGTGACAGGACTTCTCTACCTCAAGGTGGCCCGGCCCACTGATAGCTCTAATGGACAGAAAGTTCTCCTGCTATGGGAACCTAGTTTCAGTTTATATTAAACTTGTTTCCATTTTAAAGACAAAGCATCGCTTTCATCTTGATGTAGGACCATTTCAATAACTGACACCTTTGTCTTTGGTGAAGCATGTGGGTTGGGATTCCCACACCCAGTGGGAAATGAATGATTTCTCTATGACATTTGGTCAGAGAGACAGAATGCCCCCTTCCTTGCAGCTGGAGCCCAAAACAGACAACTGCAGACTCCTTGCAGCCCCATTTTCTGATCCCATGAGCAGATTCCACCAGGGAGGGCCCTTTGGGTTTTCCTGGCTCCAGATTATTGAATGATTAGTTTGAGATTCAAGCACATTGTTGTCTCTTCCTTCTCTTATAGTGGATATAGTGTTGCATATCTGCTCTTCTACAGACATTTCAGGGACAGTGCAAGGACTCCACTGAAACTTTGCCGGGGAAATCAGAATTCAGTCACCAGGAGACTCCGACAGCCCCTATTTTAAAATGTGTGATATTTTCAGGTAGATGCTCAGTGCATCTTTGCAGAGTCTGGTGATTTCCTTCTGGGAGGGTGCTTGAGGAAGAGCAGATTCTCCCAGGTGGCTCTGCGGCTGGAGATAATTGCCTCTTCCCTTTCAGAACAGATGTCGATGTGCCTGGTTCATAGCACTGCTCCTAACTTATTATTAGCAAAACATAATTATTTGCCAGGTTGTGACTATGTGTATCCTTCACTCAGGTGATGAGAGCATCAGGTCCAACAGATATTAAAGGCTAGAAGTGGATTATCTTCATGATGGAAAATGTTGCTAAGGATTATGTCAGCGTGGGACAAAGTAAAGGAGAACTTAGCTGGAACTGAGGGCATTAGCTACAAAAAAGGAGGTGTCTTAGTCGGTCTGGGCTGCTAGGAAGAAAATATCATAAGCTGGGCAGATATAAAGAGCAGACATCTATTGCTCACAGTTCTGAGAGCCCTCTTCTAGTTGTGGAGTGGCTTCTGGTTGTATCCTTACATGGCGGAAGGGGCAGGGATGCTTTCTCAGGCATCTTTTGTGAAGGCACTAGTCCTATTTATGAGGGCTCTGCCCTCAAGGCTTAATCACATCCCAAATGCCCTACCTCCTAATACCTTCACTTTAGGATTAGGATTCCAACATACGAATTTTGGGAGGACACAAGCATTTAAACCAGAAGTGGAAACATAATACTTCAAAGGATAGAGTAAAACACATAGTTTTGATGCAGATTATATGGTAAACCAAGGAAGACTTTTAAAAAGAATAATTCTGTGCTCAGCATAGTAAAAAAAAAAAAAAAAAAAGCCTACTGTGGTCAGCTGAATAATGGCCCCTAAAGATGTCTGCGTCCTAATCCTGAATCCTGGAAGCTGTGAATGTTACTTTACATGGCAAAAGGGACTTTGCAGCTGTGTTTCAATGGGGGATTTTGAGACAGGAGATAATCTGGGTGTGCCCTATGGGTAATCTTAAGGCCCCTGTAAGAGGGACGCAGGAGACCTGACTAGACAGAGAAGTAGAAATGGAGTGATATGCTTTGAAGTTGGAAGGAGTTACAAGCCAAAGAATATAGGTGACCACGAAAAGCTAAAAAAAAAAAAAAAAAAAAAAAACCAAGAAAAAGTTTCTCCTCCCCAGAAGAAACCAAGCCTGCTGACACTTGACTTAAGCCCAGTGAAACTGATTTTAGACTTCTGATCTCCACATCTGTAAGGAATAAATTTGTGTCATTGTAAGCCACTCGGTGTCTGGTCATTTGTTTTTTGTTTTGTGGGGGTTTTTTTTTTGTTTTTTTTTTTTTAGTATTTATAAAAACTGGCAGATTAATTCTGCAGGGGCCCATTTTCAAGAAGCTAAAGGTGAAGGAGGGAGAGGGGAGGTTTCCTCCCCATTTTCCTTTCTCCCTCATCTTATTTTCCCCAGAGGGTAAAAATGGTCTGGACCCCAAAACCTACCCAAATAAAAAAATAAAAAAACTGATGTTCCAAAAAGTTACAGCATCTTAATTCCTCATAGAAAAAGGGAAGGAGCCAGAGGGAAGGGAAGTCCTGGTGTGGGGGGAGGCGTCCCCAGCCTTGGTGGAACACCCCCCCACCCCCCCCATTAAATAGCTGTCTCAAATGGGACAAGCCTAGGGCACAGCATTAAAAACTCCCCACACCCTATTTTATCAAAACCAAAGAGAAAAAAATTTCCTCCCCCCAAACATAAATATATATTTTTTCCTTAAAAAACCAAAACTTCAAAGGCATTAAGCATTAATTAAGGCTCCCCAGCCAATCAGCAGCCAGTATGGGTGTTTGCATGGTGCCAGGAAAGCCACATCCTGTTGGAATGGGGAGTGGAGAAGATGCATTCCTGTGTAGCCTTCAGCCAATTCCAAGTCAAGTTGAGGCAGGGAAAGCAGGTGACTGGTGAGGGCATGTGTGGAAAGGAGAAACCGGATCTTCTGGGGCCCTGTGGTCAGGGGGAACCCAGCTTCTTCAGCCCCTGGACAAAGGCTTCAATTATTTCCTCTTTCACTTTCTGCAATTACTTCCTCACCTCTTCCAGAAGCTCCTGTTTCACACTTTCCAGGTCTGACTCATCACTGGAGCTGGGCGTAGAGGGGTGGGCCTCGGAAGTGGTCACTTAAGAAGATGACTTCATCCTTAGCAAGGCTGTGCTGTTCTTCTCCCAGGGTCTCTGCACAGATTCACAGTGGGCTGGGACTCTGGCCTCTGGCTCCTCATTGGCAGATTCATCCTTGGAGGGTTTCACTCCAACTTGTGTGGCTTTCCTTCTCCAGGCCAGCATGGCGTTCATCTCCTCTGTAAGGCCCCCGCCCGTGCTTCGACTGCTCTCAGCTTTGGGGGCCAAGGATGCCCCTGGGGCCTCCTCCTGCTTGCTGACTTTCCTGAGTTTGGCTCTGGCAATGGCTGTGGCCAGGACAGGGGCCCCGGTCCCTCCACCACTGGGACCTTGTGCTGCAGGGAGAGGGGGCGCAGGGGGTGGGCCTGCCCCTGCTCCATGGCCCGCAGCCGAGACCCCTGAGGAGGAGAGACCAGGGGGTGGGGGAGGACCTGGAGGAAGGGAAGGTCCAGGAGGTGGGGGCAGCCCCCATGCCAGGGGAGCAGGTGGGCCTCCTGCATTGGAGACCCTGCGCTCCACGTGCTCTGCCTGCTGCTGCCTTTTCTGTTGCTCCACCTCCTCTGCGGAGGGGCCATTCTGGACGGACCAGGTAGGAGGTGCTGTAGGTGGTGGGGGGGGGCAGAGGCCCTCCTCCTTAGGCTGCTGGCCATGCTGGTGGTGAACTGTGTTGTGTCCTCCTTGCTGCCAAAGTTGAGGCCCCAGACCTGGCGGGCATCACGCCACTGGTGGAAGTTGGGGGTGGCCTGGTTATACTTGACACTGCGGACGATGGCACAGTTGATGGCCACCTGCTGGTCCGGCTGCATCTTCCGACTGACCACCCAGAAGGAGTTGGCGGTGGGGTTGTGGTAGATTGTGCGTCTGAAGGCCTGGGAGCCCATGCCAGCAGGCATCCATCACTTGTTGTTGTCATTGTAAAGCATCATAATGGCCGGCTTGAGCAGACGACAGTCTCACTCATGTCTGCTTGGCGGGCAGGCGGAGAGCCCATGGGGTAGGTGCTCCCGGGGCGCCCCTGGCTCGAGGTCTGGTCGTTTGTTACAGCAGCAACAGGAAACTCATACACCTATCCTTATGCACTTTTTCAAGTAATTAAAGGAAAGTCAAAATCTTGCAGACTGATCAAAGGAAACCATAATTACTGGAATGCCCAAAGAACAAGTGGAAAGTTCTAATCATGAACAATTAGATGTGCAAGTGAATTCGGAGGCTTCTACATAAGAAGAAAATGTAAGATTGTTGAATATGTGTGTATCGTAAGAGGAAGATGTTAAGGTTATACAAATTTTGTAACAAAATGAGACTAGAAAGCTGCAGTAGAATCAGAGTATTTTAGAAGGAAAGTGACCTTCAGGTCATCTTATCTCTCTCCCATTTTGTAGATGATGGAATTTGGACGTGGAGAGCTTAGGGAAATGGTCCAAAGTCAGACACAGCAGGACCATAGCCAACAGGGACGTAACTTTGCCTTTTGACTCCAAACCCCTCCGGGGATTTTTCTCCTACTCCATTATATTTAAAAGTTTGCAAATAATCTGTAATGAAAGGAGAAATGAAATGCTGTAGATAAAATCCAGCGCACAGGGCCTCAGTAATGGGCACTAAGCTCATTCTTCACTATGATTTTATCATCGGTCTGAGAGTGAAGGACATCATCACCATTTGCAAATGCTACTAAATTAGGGTATGGAGTTGACTGTTATGAAAAAGAATTTCAATTTAGACATTCCAAAATGTCGATTTACTGGGAGAAAACATTTGTATTAATCTGGGAAGCAGAATCATGTTCTTCGGAGAGATCTGGAAACTGACATGTTTTTTACCACTCCCCTGATCTGAAAATATCTCATTTTGGGGGTCCCTCAAAGGTTAAAATTACTTAGAAATGTAGAAGAAGGAGGGGAGGGGAGGCAGCAGCACAGGCAACAGCACAGCACCAAAGGAAAGAAGACAGAAACAATGTATAAAGGATGGTGACACCCGCATTCCTTCTCCTCCAGCACACGTAGACTGCACCCATTCCACAAACATCCATGAAGCCAGAGCCAGGCCTGGGAGGCACCCAGGAACAAAACTGTGGGAGCCTCTCTCCAGTGCTGAGACCAGCGGTAAATCAGAGACCTATTCAGAGAAGGCCCATGCCAAGTAGCCCCCTCCTGCCCCACCCCACCTCCACCCTGCATGTTGCCAGGATCAGTATCCCCTGACTGTCCCTGCCTTTTCCAGTTTTCTTAATAACTTTCCAAGTTTTTGAAAGAACTTCTTGGGCGAATTGCCGCTGAACGGTTAGCTTTGATGAATCCATAATCATCTTTCAGAATTTGTCACCTCTGGCTCATCGTTCTGGAGTGAAAAAAAAGGTAGATGGAGCCCTGAGTGAGTGTTGACAGCCTGGATTAATTTCTGATCCCTGTCTCTTTCCAGCTCTGTGACAACTTACTGAACATCCCTCAACTTGGGATTTGGGATTCAAGGAGGCCCCCAATAAAAATAACACTTCTCTCTGCTGCCTGGAATTTGATCAGTTGAGAGTGGAAACAAAGTCATAAAGCAGATGGGTGTCAAAATGACACCTGTGTTCTGGGCAAAGATGATGCAGGAGAATTTGGCTTATAGCTGCGGGCTGGTAGACTTTCTCTTATTGAATCTCAGATGTGCATACTCACCCACCCTTCGTCACTGCAGGGCCCACTGGGACCTGTTCCTGGAGAAGCAGGATAAACAGGGGGGCTTAAAGCCACAAGTTACCCATTGGCACACACCCCCCCCCGGCATTTAAAGGAAGCATCAGAAGTCTAGAGGAGTCTAATACCTGAGCTTCTCATCTTTAAAATACTCATCTCGTGTTAATCTGATGGCTATGATGACGTGTACAGGGAAGACTCTATATCCAAGTGCTGGAAAATTGTGACCTGCCTATCTCTCTTCCTCCCTCCCCTTTTCCTCCCTCTTTGCCTTCCTTCCATCCCTACCTCCCTCCTTCTCTGTTTAGAGGAAGTTATTTTAGAAACAAATCTACCCAATTTGTTTCAAATGCCTGCAAATGTTTACTACTAGTGTATTTCTGCTCTAGCAACAGTACCTTTTTCTCTCACCTGTCCTTCCCTAGCAAGTCACAAAAAAGGGTGTGTGTGTGTGTGTGTGTTTGAATGTTATCTGTAAGTTGTGGGTCTCCTCTTGCAATACTACTGATAATTACTCTATTTAAAGTGTAACATGGGAGTAATCTGGGAATTAGTGCTACATAAAACTTCCAATAAATTTAAGATAGTATTTTGAGGCATTAAAGTCGCTTTTTATTTTACTATAAAAGAAGGATGGTATCATGCAGAGAGATGCTCATGGGGATGCGTGTTCATGAAAGGAAAATCTTAAGGAAGATAAAATGGTTATGCCTTCACCTTTCAGGCAAGTATTTTGGAGATGGGATTTATCAACCTTCTGTCATTTCCCAGAATAAATGTGCCTGGATGTTTCCTTGCTTTTTGTCCCCTGAATGTCACCTGTTTTGGGTGTCATGGGTCCTGTGGCACAGATACAGGTATTAACAGGTGTGCCATTCTGGCTTCCAGAGACTGTCAGGTTCTATTTCAGGCTTAGTTCTGAAGCTGTTGTGCGATAAACCAAATGTCACATTAAACGTAAGATGGGAAACTCACATATGAGAATAAATATCACGATAATCACTAATTAAATGATAAAAAAAAAATTCACCATAAACTTGGACTATCCAATCACTGAGGACTAGTGCTGCTAAATTTTAGGTCAGATGCAGCAACTAGTCCCCAGGAAATCGGCCAGTGCGAGTTCCTGACATGGAATCTTGCTCTCTGTTTAAATGCAGAACTTAAAACAAGAACCAGTGAAGCTATCTGCCTCTGCAGGCTGAGCTGCCTTTTGCAGAATCATCAAGCATTTCAATCCCTCTTTGAGACGCTATGCTTTTGCCTTTCACAAGCAAACCCCATCTGGAAGCTTCTGCTTAATGGCCCAGGTTCCCCTGAGAGCAGGTTCGACTTGGTAGGACCGTAGTCCAGACCGACATGGTTTCTAGCTCATCATTTTTGAAGCAGATAACACATTCTAGTTAAAAACATTGCCTTTGAAACCAGCTCCCTGAGAATGTAGCTTCCTAGAAATTGCAGTGTTATCATTTTCTTTTTTTAGTATCACGACAGGCCTTTCTCTTTGCTAATGATTATGTATTTAATAGTATCTGTGTTCATTGATTTATTTCTATAAAAGTCATTATTTAATAAGTAGTTATTGTGTGCCAACTATATGCTGGGCAGTTATTCTGGGCCCTGGAGATAGAGGATTGAATAGGGCATAAGGAAGTTTCTTGTTCTCATAGAATTTGGAGTCTTCAGATGTGGAAAAGTCAATGAACCAGGAATTACATGCACACATTTTTATACAGTGCTCACTATCTGTCATGCTCCCAACAATCTTATGAGGAGGATACCATTATTATCTGCATTTTTGCAGATGAGGAAATTGAGGTCCTTGCAGCTCCAAGGCTCATATAAGTCATAAGGGACTTAACTGATTACAGGTGCTATGGCTCCAGACTGTATTTCCTTCACATCCATATGGAACATTAAAATATAATGAGGCTAGCTTCAATGGAGACATCACAGTAGGCCTCTCTGAGAAGATGACCTGTAAGCTGAGGTCTGAATAACCAGGAAAAGTCAACTGTGCAAAGAACAGCATGTCCGAAGGCTCTAAGGCACAAATGAATTTGGTGCTATAGAGCAATTAAAAGAAGACAAGCATGGCTGGCAAGTCAGAGGGAAAAAAGTACACAGTGAGGTGGTGATCCAGAAGCCAAATTGGGTTAGGTTTTGTCAGCCAAGAAAAGGAGAGAATGTGAACATTGATTATTTTGTAAAATACTGCAGTGCCAAAAAAGTAAAATAAATTTAATATCACAAAAACCTGTCATTTACTGTTGATTATTCATACAGTTTTTCTTCTGGGCTAATGACCATGAAGTCTGCACCAGTTAGAAAGAAAAGGAAATGGGAGACACATCCAATGAAGGAATTTTTAAATTGACTCCTGGATTTTTAGAAATACAGAAAAATGTCAGGCATCAGTAACATCTGCTTCTATGTCATCTTACATAGTTATGATGTAAACATTCAAACTGGAAGTGGGTTGGAGTTCCCAGCGAATGGCGGTAGAGCTTCAACAAGATCGCTGTCCGCATTTGTTCTGTATCATAAGCTTGTGGATCTCAATTCTCCGGCACGGATTTTCTCACATCTGGATGTTTTCAGAGTTGGTTTGCATCTTACAATCAAGAAGTACGTGTATATGCTACCAAAATAATTGGCAGGGTCTTTCAGAAGTTGCCATTTCTGCATCTTGCTGGGAAAGGACAATATGAAAATTGAGCTATTTACCATTTGAACAGAAGCCAGAGCCAGTGAAATAAATCTTTCCAGTGTACGCATGACTCCTCAGGAAGGAGTTACATATGAGCGCATTCTGCCTTTTTCTTTATTATACTCTAGCTCCACCTGATTCACAGACGTTAACTCCATATGAAGATGATGTTCCCAAAGTTGAGGCCTGGATTCTGTGCCTTCAGCAGTCCCTTGACCTTGTATGTTAGACAACCATAGACAACCCCTCAGTATTGACCCTGCCTTTCCTCAGATATATCCCTTACACTGGTTTCCTGAAGGATCCAGTCAGTTATATGGAATTTTAGTTCAACTACCTCATTGTCTTTTTCAAAATTAAAAGATACATAAGGTGTCCTAAGTCTGGTGGAAGTATCATCACCATATGGAATGTAGTAACAGAATGTTACATTAAATGCTTTTCTGTAGTTTTCTGCTGTCCCTATGTCTAGACTTGAGCTAACCCACCCTGCCTGTCTCTATCATGTATCACTTAAAACAGCACTAGTGTTTGTTAAGTGCTTCCTGAGGGTCAAACACCATGTTAAGTTCTTTACCTGGATGCCTCAAGCAATTCCCACAACACCCCTGGATGGCAGGTACTGGCATTAGAATCTCCATTTTACAGATGAACAAAGTCCCAGAGATGATGAGTAACTTGTCCTCAGTCACATCAGGTACCCAGTAAATGGGAAAGCTAAGATTTGGATCTAGACAATCCTACTCACTCACCTGTACCCTTGTCTTTTACCCTCTTATCTAGAGATACCAAGAGAAAGAAGATTCACTGTGTCAGGGCGACTCCATCTAACACTTACCTAGACTAGACCGTAAGCTCCTGGAGGCAGGAATTATGTCTCACAATTTTCCAGGACCCAGCCCAGCACCTGGCACATAATCTCTGCATGATAATTATTGGTGGATGGATTATCCCTGTTCAAGTACAGGAAACCTTATCAGATTGATTTGAAAGTATTAGCTTGCCTGCAACAAATCAGTACCATTTCCCTTTCTCTTTGGTGGTGTTGGATTTATCTTCTAATATTTTGTTTTAATAGATAGCAGATATGCAGTTTCTTAGAACTCTTTTGTATCAGAGTCCTGGAAGGAAATAGATGATTCACTCAAACTGAGTAGTTGGGGAGTATAGTAAAAAGAGGCTGTTTGGAAAGAGGCAGGCAGGGTTTCAAGGAATGCAGCAAAATATAGTACAGAATTCCAAGGCTAGTGGCTTTGGAGGGGTCATCACCCCTCCACTTGAAAAGGCAAGGGTGGGGGTGGTCCTAGGCTCCAGAGAGAGAGCAGAATGGAGAAGACCAGCTGGCAAGAGCTCTGGCTGGGGGTAGAAAACAGCCACAGCAGCCCAGCAGGGAGGAACAGGAGACTAAACCTTGGCTTTTCCCTTCTCCCGCTTCCCTCTCCTGTTCATCTTTCCTGTCTGTTGAGGGTAATTGGAAGCCAAGGTGCAAGGGATCCCTTGCTGCAGTCCTGAAGCCAGTCTCCTGGGCACAGATGAAGTGCAGAAAGTGGCTGTGGAGCAAGCAGACAATATTCATCAAAACCTGTGAGCAAAGCCCAGAGCATAGTGATGGAAGGGCTTTTCACATTTTAGGGTACCACGAAGTCATTCCAGCTTACGCGTGATTTGGCTTGAACTAACTGGAAACAGCCTGTCTTATGGCCTGTCAAACATGCATTGTATATCTGCTTTAACCATTAAAGAAAAGAAGGCATTTAAGAATCAAAGTGGAGTAACTGCAGTTCAAGCATTCGAAGGGAGCTGGTGAACATTGTGGACATGGTTTCAGACATGTTCCTGCATCCCTGAGAAGTTGAATTTTCTGAACAGCATCAAACTCAAGGACACTACCAGTCTTAAACAGTATGTGCTGGCAGTTGCCAGCTGCAATCTTAGGGTCTTAAGGTCTCCCCATGGAACTATGCAGCCACTTCAGACCTCAACTATTCCTTGCTTAATAAGCACCCTTTTTTCTTGCCAGCTCCAATCCTGATTCTTAACAAACAATTTGTGTAATTTTGCAGGTTTTGCCTTCATAAGCCTATCCCATTTTGGAGTCCAGCCGAACACAATTCAAGTGCTTCTTGAATCTGTGTCTCCCAGGCTATAGTCCTCAGTGTCCATTGAGTAAAACTCTTTTCTATCCCTGTTATAGGTTGTTTGTTGGTTATTTACATCAACAATAGCCCACAGAGTTCAAAACTGTACTGATGACCTATTATAACTCTAACTTGATCCATGTGCATTCATTTCAGTAACTAGTTGTTGTTCATACATGCTAGGCAGTTTTCTCATACGTGCTAGTCAAAGTATGTAAATTGAGCCAGATTCTTCTAGTTTTTGAAGTGCAACTTTAGGGAATCTTGGAAATGTTAGCTCTTCAAAGATGCTTGGGCAATATAATGCATCATCAACTCCAGGGCCTAACACACAACTGTGAATAAATTTATACATGGGGAGTGTGGAATAACTGTAAAATTGTTCACACACAGAATTTCCTCAGAAGACTACGGAGTCCTGTCGTCATGGAGATTTTTCTTGATGGTTTTTAGATAGTAACATTTAGCATCATTTTTACTTCATACTGTTGATATAACATTTGTTTTTACATTAAAAAATATGAGTTCTGAAGACATCAGGTGCTGTCTTTCCTTAGAGTAGCCAAATAGGTGATATTGAGCATTACCTTCTGGTTTTCAGATTAGAAAAGAACTGGTGGCACACTGAAATTAACAAATGACATCATGATAAAGCAAAAATGAATCAATGTGCCTTGAAAAATAGCAAATATTAAGCAAAATTAGGACCATTTATAAGCAATGCTGTTGTTTTTGTTTTGTTTTGTTTTTTGGTTGTTACTTTGACAGGCAAATTGAATATACTAAGAAGCTGTATGAACAATTAGTTAGTCTATTAGCTAGAACCGGAGGCAGTTTCCAATGTAAGTGCTGTAGAGGCATTGTATTAGCATTTCCACATTGCTTATGATTGCTGTTATTTTGCCAGTTTCACTTCCTGTGTAATAAAATCAGCATATTCTTTGCTGAACACTGTGGAGCCTGGGTCTAGTAGCATGTATTCCATGTTTACATTTTCCCTGCAAGGTGTTTCATGACACTCTGAATGATACAAGCTGATGATACAAGTTGATAGATTTTCAGACTAAAGGATATTATTTGAAAAGCCTCAGAGGGCAGCACTCTTCACACAAAAGCTGAATTGGTTTCTGAGATGAACATTCTGTTTTGGAATAGGGCTCTGGGGACACAGGACGTGTGCTCTGCTAACCCTTGTGCCTAGAGCAAGGCTCTTGGTTTCATCTCTTCAGTTGCAGAATCATTTTGCTAACTTTTAATGGTTGCTGTGTTGCTTTCCAGCTTTAAAGTTCCATAATTTTCTGCTAACCAAAATCTAAAGTGGTCTTAGAGAGTATTTTTATAGTTCTCTAGATAAAACATATTCAAAACAAATGCATTAATTTCTCTGGCCCCCAAAGATAACTACCATGAATATTGCCCGAAGTGTGGAATTGATAACTGAAAATCCATGGGCCATCCATATTTTCCACTGCTACACTGGTGGCATTTCTCTTTCTTATAAAGTAAGCAAGGTTTGTGTCCTATAAGGAAATGAGTGACAATGTAGAGAAAGTGATGGCACCTCCCATGTGTTGAATTCTTGGCCTGTTTCAAAGCTACAAAAGCCAAAAAAAAAAAAAAAAATGAATAGGAGGCAATTAGAGACCATGGATTGATTGCTAATTATTAAACTGACTTCAAGTCAATATAAATGGACATGATTATCCAAATATCAGACTTCTGTCAACCCCAGGGCACTGAGGGAAAAGCACCTGAACATGTCACAGTAGTGGCCTGCAGTGCACTTTATTTTGTCTGTCCTCATTCAGCATTTATTCGTTCTAATTTAACTTGGAATTCTCAATTTTTACAGTTTTACCTGAAATTCTGTAAACTATATATAATCCTCAGACCAAGGTATAAATAAAGTTGGAGCTAAGTAAAGGGAGACACTTAGAAATACACATAATAAAGGCAAGGGAAATGAGGTTTCAGAGCCTGACTCTGAAGAATAGATAAAATAAACAAAAAGTAAACAGAAAATTGTGTAACTGAAATGATAAATAATATTCATAATAGAGTTATGTACCGTTAATGAGATACGGAGTTATTTGAGAAACAGTGTATAACATTAAACCTAAAGGTTTTCATCAAAATGGTTAATTTTTCTTTTAAGTTTTGGTGCTGTAAGAGATGAGCTACTATATATATTATTTATTTATTTGTTTGTTTTAATTGAAGCATAGTCAGTTACAATGTGTCAATTTCTGGTGTACAGCACAATGTCCCAGTGATAAATATATGTACATATATTCGCTTTCATGTTCTATATCTCACTTATTTAGAAGAACAGAAGCCTGGCTGATGGCTGATGGTGGGTAAATGTCAGAGTCCCAACATTAAACAGATGGCACACACAAATTAGGATGCTTCTAGATGGCTTGTTAGTAGAGGGACTGATTACAAAAGAGGCTGTAAAATAAGATATGCAAGAGCTAACAGAAGCCAAGCTATTCCCACCCCTTGTTCCAAAGAGCCAGAAGAAGAGTTTACTGGAACCCGGAATGAGACAGAGTTGGGTAGAGCAGGTGGCCTGGTGACCTTCTGTCAAGGCACACAGCAGGCTGGGGTCATCTCACAGAGAGGAACCCTGGAAGTAACTCTGGCCCCACTCTTTTCAGTCCCTCCAGTCTCCTTCTGGGGCTTCCCATCCTCTGAACCCAACTGGAAGCCAGAGATCATGGGAGTCCACTGATGTAGTTGAGGTTTAGGAGTCTATTAATGTAGTTCAATGATAGAGAAAGGTGGAGTGTAGGTTGAAGGTAAGAGGCACACCTAGCACACTACTTCTACTTGTGGTGGGTTGAATTGTATTCCCCCTGCAAAAGATATGTTCATGTTCTAACCCTGATGACCTCAATTGGAAGCAGGGTCTTTGCAGATGCAGTCAGATTAAGATGAGGTCATATGAGGTCAGGATTTGCCCTAAGTTCAATAACTGGTGTCTATATGAGAAAGCAGGGGAACATTTAGACACAGAGACACAGAGGATACACACAGGGAAGAAGCAGGTATGTAATGATGGAGACAAGAGATGGGAGAGTTGCAGCTACAAGCCAGGGAACAACAAGGACTGCCAGCAGCCCCCAGAAATTAGGAAGAGAAAAGAAAAGATTCTTCCCTAGAGCCTTCAGTGGGAGCACAGCCCTCCAGACACCTGGATTTCAGGCTTCTGGCCTCCAGAGAATCAATTTCTGTTGTTTTAAGCAACCCAGTTAGTGGTGATTTGTTCTGTCAGTCCTAGGAAACAAATACACATAAAGCAGCCATGTTGTCCGGTACCATTGGAATGTAAGTACTGTTGATTCTCCTTCATTTGATTCTTTCAGTCATGTGATCACAGCCCCAAAGCTAGGTAACATACGGTGTAATCTTAGGGTTGGGAGTGTTTGGAGGTGAGGGAGGGTGTACCTGCAAGGACTGAACACTAGTGTTCTTAGACTCCTGGGTTGGAGTCTAGGCTCACACAAACAAATGTGCCCCTGGCTACTCTGTGGCATGCTGACCAACCAGCCTTCCCTAGGTTTTCCCGAGACTCATTCCTAGAACCTGTCCTCCCTGCTCACTGAGGCTGACCTTCTTGTATTTGTCTTCCTTCCAGAGTCCACCCTCTTCACTATATATGCCAGGCCATGCTGCCTCAATTCTGTTCACCAGCATCTTTGCATCTCCCAGCCCCACTAACCAAGGTTTCATATGCTGCTTTCAAAAAAAATAAAAGCCAGTTTACAAAAGATAGCTGACAGGAGGATCCATAGACCAGTCAATTAATCCCTTCTTTGCTTCCCTACAGCATCTTTCTTAATTTGGCATCATCATAAATTAGGAACTTCTGCTTCAGGCCAAATTGGAGTAACAGGTCCCTGCTTTTCTCTTCCTTGTTCCTGAAACAACTAATAAACTAGGGGGAAGTATCGAGTTGAGAGGATAGATTTGGAAGCTCAGGGCAGCCAGGTTGGCTGGTGTTCACAGGGCAAGGTACTAAAGAGAAGAGAACTACTCAGAGAGACAGCACTGGAGATCTGGAGAAGGTCCTTCCCAAGTCTTCTGCTGAGTTTTTTGGGATTTTTTTTGTTTTGGTTTGGTTTTTTTAGGGTCCTTGATTTTATTGTACACTCCATCATTGACGTCTTTGTTAATTCAGAAATGGAAAGATGAATGGTTATTTTGTTTGTACAGTTTGACAAATAAAAATGCAGGGAGCAAGAGAACACACATATAATAAGGATAAACACGGATCCGTACTCTCCCCACTTCTATTCCTAGTCTTGGAGACCCTTGCCAATGTATCATGCCAAGAATAAGTCAACCAAACAATCCATCAATCAATCAATCTACCCACAGCTGACCTTTGAACAATATGGAGGTTGGGGTGCCAAACCTCTTTGTAGTCAAAACTCTGTGTATAAAATCTGACCCCCCTGCAAACTTAACTACTAATAGCCTACTGTTGACCAGAAGACTTACCCCCAACATAAATAATTGGTAAGCACATATTTTGTATGTTACATGTATTCTATACTGTATTCTTACAATAAAGTAAGCTAGAGAAGAGAAAATGTTATCAAGAGAATCATAAGGAAGAAAAAATACATTTATAGTGCTATACTGTATTTAGTGATAGCATACGTTTACATCATCTGTTTACAAGATGAATTGTCTGTCAGTACCTACATCAATATTGTCTTAATATGATAAAAAAAATGATATGGGTGTTATATGCATCACTAACACTAGACATCAAAACTGAAAAGATAACGTGGAAAGGAAATTCATATTTACTTATAGGTGTAATGATTCGTGCACTGAAGATGAAGCAGCAGCAGCATGGCTGCTTTATGGTGGCCCAGTGTAACTGAAACAACTGCCTGTAGACTAGTGACTGAATCATTATAAGATTTATACGGCATACACTGTTGCAGTCATATTCATAACACAGTATGGGAAACTGTTACTTTTTTTAAAACCACTTACATCTAACGATAGGCTGATAACGCAGTTTCTTCCATTGTGAGAGAGACAGGCATATATTGCATGGTAATGTAATTCTTTGAAAACAAAGTTATAACATAGGAAGAAAACTAACACGTTATTAGTTTTATATTAAATCTCACCTTACACCTATGTAAGGAGAGGCCATCCACTTCAATACAAGTCCTGCAAACACGAAGTTCTGCATGTATATTTTTTTCTATTTTTTTAAACACTTTTATTGATTTATAATCATTTTACAAAGTTGTGTCAAATTCCAGTGTAGAGCACAATTTTTCAGTTATACATGAACATTATATATTCATTGTCACTTTTGTTCTATGTGAATTACCATAATATCTTGTGTATATTTCCCTGAGCTATACAGTATAATCTTGTTTATCTATTCTACAATGTTGAAATCCCGTCTATCCCTTCCCACCCTCCACCCCCTTGGCAACCACAAGTTTGTATTCAATGTCTATGAATCTATTTCTGTTTTGTATTTATGCTTTTTGTTTTTGTTTTTGTTTTTGTTTTTGTTTTTTTTAGATTCCACATATGAGCGATCTCATATGGTATTTTTCATTGTCTTTCTGGCTTACTTCACTTAGAATGATATTCTCCAGGAGCATCCATGTTGCTGCAAATGGCATTATGTTGTCAATTTTTATGGCTGTATAGTATTCCATTGTATAAATATACCACATCTTCTTTATCCAGTCACCTGTTGATGGACATTTAGGCTGTTTCCATGTTTGGCTATTGTAAATAGTGCTGCTATGAACATTGGGGTGTAGGTGTCATCCTGAAGTAGGATTCCTTCTGGATATATGCCCAGGAGCGGGATTCCTGGGTCATATGGTAGTCTATCTCTAGTCTTTTGAGGAATCTCCATACTGTTTTCCACAGTGGCTGCACCAAACTGCATTCCCACCAGCAGTGTAGGAGGGTTCCCCTATCTCCACAGTCTCTCCAGCATTTGTCATTAGTGGATTTTTGAATGATGGCCATTGACTGGTGTGAAGTGATACCTCATTGGAGTTTTGATTTTCATTTCTCTGATAATTAGTGACATTGAGCATTTTTTCATGTGCTTATTGATCATTTGTATGTCTTCATTGGAGAATTGCTTGTTTAGGTCTTTTGCCCACTTTTGGATTGGGTTGTTTGGTTGTTTCTTATTAAGTCATATGAGCTGCTTATATATTCTGGAGATCAAGCCTTTGTCGGTTTCATTTGCAAAAATGTTCTCCCATTCCGTAGGTTGTCTTTTTCTTTTACTTATGGTTTCCTTTGCTGTGCAGAAGCTTGTAAGTTTCATTAGGTCCCATTTGTTTATTCTTGCTTTTATTTCTACTGCTTGAGTAGACTGTTCTAGGAGAACATTTTTGAGATGCATGTCAGATAATGTTTTGCCTATATTTTCTTCTATGAGGTTTATTGTATCTTGTCTTATGTTTAAGTCTTTGATCCACTTTGAGTTGATTTTTGTGTATGGTATAAGGAAGTGTTCTAGCTTCATTACTTTACATGCCTCTGTCCAGTTTTCCCAACACCATTTGCTGAAGAGACTGTCTTTATTCCATTGTATATTCTTGCCTCCTTTGTCAAAGATTAGTTGACCAAAAGTTTGTGGGTTCATTTCTGGGTTCTCTGTTCTGTTCCATTGGTCTATATGTCTGTTTTTGTACCAATACCATGCTGTCTTGATGACTGTAGCTTTATAGTATTGTCTGAATTCTGGTCGAGTTATTCCTCCAGCCTCTTTCTTTCTCTTCAGTAATGCTTTGGCAATTCTAGGTCTTTGATGGTTCCATATAAATTTTATTATGATTTGTTCTAGTTCTGTGAAATATGTCCTGGGTAATTTGATAGGGATTGCATGAAATCTGTAGATTGCCTTGGGCAGTGTGACCATTTTATCAATACTGATTCTTCCAATCCAAGAGCATCTGCGTGTCTATTTCTGTTTATTTATTGAAAAAATCCACATATAAGTGGACCCGCATAAACCGTATTGTTCAAGAGTCAACTGTGTATATGTATAAAGTATATGGTACTTCCAAAAAATGGAAGTATAAGGAAAGTAAGGAAAAAATGATAAGTAAAAACTGCCTTTATTTACAGATGATTTTTTCTTTTTTTAAGAAATTCTGGAGCAATCTACAAATCAACTACTACAATAAATTTACCTCGGTCTCAGAATTCAAGGTCAATATACAAAAATCAGCTGTATATCCATACAGTAGAAGCAAATGATTGTAACATGAAATTTTTAAATCAAGAAACACAAGGTAACTAGGAATATATTTAACAAAAGTTGTGTAATACTTGTACAGTGAAAACTATAAAATATTGCTGAATTTATAGACGATCTAAATGAATGGAGAGACATACCATGCTCATGGTTTAGAAAGTCAATATTGTTAAGAATTTTTTCTCCCCAAATTTATGCACAGGTTCAGTGCAATTCTGATCAAAACCGCAATTCTTAGGGGGAGGGTGTAGCTCAATTGGTAATGTGCATGCTTAGCATGCATGAGGACCTGGGTTCAATCCCCAGTACCTCCTCCAAAAATAAATAAACCTGATTACCTCCCCCATCCCTCAGCCAAAATAAAATAATTTTAAAAAATGATGATAAATAAATAAAAAATATTAAAAAATAAACCCCGCAATTCTTGAGTAGAAATTGACAAATTGATTCTAAAATTTATATGGAAAAACAAAGGCCTTAGATTAGTTTGAAACATAGTTTGGAAATAGACCTTTTTTTTTTTTTTTTTTTTTTGGTGATTTTTTTTTTTTTTTAACCAAAGCATCAAAGCAATTCCGTAGATAAAGTCTTATCCACATATGATGTGGGGAAACTGGATACACAAAGAAAAAGTGAACTTTGACATCTTCATTCTACACAGAGAAATTAATATTAGATGGATCAAAAAATAAAAGCTAAAACCATAAAGCATCTGGGCCAGCATAAGTCTATCTCTTCATGACCTTGTTTGCCAAAGATTTTCTTCAGAAAACATACCAAAATCTCTAAATGTAAATGAAAAAATTGACAAGATGGACTTCATCAAAACGAAAAACTTACTCTCATCAAAAGAAGACAGGCATTAAGAAATGAAAAACTATATTCCCTTTATGTAATCAACCCCACAAAATAATAGTAAAAGACAAAAATACAGTAAAAAAAAAGTTGGGAAAAGGCTTGAACACATACCTGGTCAGAGAAAGTATACAAATGACCAATAAACAAATAAAGAAGTAGTCAACATCTTTGGTCATCAAAGAAATGCTAAATAATTCCACAGTAAAGTATCATTTCACACCAACTAGAATGGCTAAACACTAAGGGGCTATCAAAATTCTTTTATTATGCAGAAGAGATTTTTTAAAAATCAAATATCTCCTAATTTAAAAGAAGTAGTGCATTTGCAGAAACTTGGAGATTCTTCTCCAGTATATTTAATTTCTAATAGTGGTAATAATTATTTTAAGGGTCCATTTCTGTAAGATTCTGTATATATGAAATTATAGGACTATTAGCAAGAAAGAAGTTAGAAGGTCTGTTTTGAAGTCTAAAGGGTATTCAGCACTACAGAAGGTTCCCACCACTCTCTGTACTTATTTTCAGCTCTTGGGTAACTGTAAAGTCTGTTTTTCACACCCTGTGAATATTTGACTGTAGAACTTAGTCTAATGGTTTGTAAAAATCTACACAGATAATAGTTATAAACCAAACAGCATTCCTTTCGGCCATACCTATTTTACAAAACACAGCTAACCCTTCTTGTGGACAGTTTCCAGTCCTTCTCTGCAGGTTTCTGCCTCAAGAAAATACACAATGTCTGTTCTGTTAAAAAACGGGAGCTATTTGGCAGGTAGAATGGAAAATCGTGTAGAAAAACAACCTAACATCCCATTAAGGCTTCCTGATTTATTTCAGGGGGCTCAGATTGTGTTTCTTTAATTATGTATGTATTTATTTTAAATTCATATTTTACCCATATGCACAGCCATGGTTGAGTGTAAATTCACCCTGCCCATTACAACAAATTTTCAGGCAAATGCAATTGATGTCTTCACCTTCCAGAGAAATTAAAAAACAGTAACGTAGAACAGCCCTGTGTAGAAATGATCATTGCTGAGTGTTTTTTCCATCTTTCTCTTTTCTTTTTTATTATTCTAATATTTAGCTGGCCCATCTTGTTAATGGGTAAAATGTTTGGATAATATTCTGGTTTGAAAGGATGGGGTGAGGAGAGAAACTTTTGGAAAGACTTTATTAATTCCTTGTAGATTTAAAGTATGAAGATCAAATGTACATATATATATAATGAAACATTTATGACTTGGAAAAAAACATAGTTAAGAATATTTCAGAAGAGCCGTTGTTGAGCTGCCAAAAATCTGGATTATGAGTTTTAAGTGACGAATATTAATCTCATTAGCTAATTCTCCATTTCTATGACTTGTAATGAGAGTAATCACTTATGTGCAATCCATAGATAGATATCCCCAGGTTTTGTTTCAGCCAGTCCTACACGTTTCATCCCACACCAAATCTTTGCACCTAATTACTCCAAGCAGCAAAAGTAGCATTTTTGCATTTCATAATCTTTCCTCTCCTCTTCTCTTTTTTCCACAAGAGATATTAATAGGTGGCAGCTGCAGTAGTATTAAAATGGTAAAATTACCATTATAGTCCTTCATTCATTCAGTAAGTTTTTACTGAGTGCCTTAACATGTAGCGGGCCCTGTTCTTGGCCAGGAGACAAAACAGGAAATGAAAGAGACAAAAATTCTGCCCTCATGGAGCTTAAACTCTAGTTATGGGATACAGACAATAAATAAATGAGAGAAGTCCATATATGAGATCATAGGTGGTGATAATTAGTAAGGGGGAAAGTTAAGAAGAAACATCTGGATAAAGGGAGATGCACCTAATCCAGTTTTGGATAATTGAGAAGTTACTGCATTCCCATCACATCCCAGCCCTGATAGAGAAGATGATCTTTCTCCTTAAATCATAAATTGGGATCCTTCCAATGCAACATGGAATAGAGACTTTCCAACATGACTGTGACCTAATCTGATCATCTCATCTGAGCTCTTATATACAAAATTATGTTACACATTATCAATTTGTTTGCCTTCCTGATGTCAGTTGGACTGAGTGTTTGCTGCTGGTACCAATAGAGACCCTGTAGACACATGGGAAGTTAGTCTGTTAGTAGATAAGGCACAGATTGTAGAGCAAACAGCCTAGGTTCAAATCCCAGCTCTCACCAGCTGTGTGACAACAGGCAAGGTCCTAAACTTCTCTGTGCCTCAGTGTCTTCAGCTATAGAGTAAGGATGGTAACACTTCATAGTGTTGTTGTGTTAATGTGTATACAAAGCACTTAGAACAGTGACTGATACATTGTTTATTAAGTAAAACAATACAGAGAAGACCACTTTGGGTATTTGTTCACCAGGGTTGCAAATTTAGGTTGGATTGAATATTAAGTCCAATACCACACTCCCTTCTCAAACACTGTGGATAAATGCTATTTTGTTTAATACCTTGGAGCAATACTGGATTTAGTGAAGTTTTCTGTGAGACTGAAAGACGTGAGAAAGGCTGTATTTCTTAGTTATGTTGTGGTTCTTCTCAAGGAAAACGGAGTCCCTATATATCAGAAAAGCTTTATTTATTCTTTACTCTTTATTGTCTTTTTCTTTCCACTAAAAGGTAAGCTCCACAGGATAAGAATTTAATTTTTGCTTTGTTTCTGTTTTTGCCTTGTTGTTGTTTTGTTTTGTTTATAGATGTACCCCAAGTACCTAGAATAATGTTTGGCACGTGGTAGACATTCAATACATTGGATAAATAAATGGACAAAAGAATGAATGAATGATGAATGAATGAAATACAATGTAAATAGAAGTCTGAGGAGCCAGCTTTAATTCACCTAATTACCCAAAGCAGCAAAAGTATTTGCATTTAGCCACTAATCCCAGTAGGGCTTTATTACTTATCTATCTGTAAAATTCACTCTTTTTTGGAACTTCTATGGAATGGCAGTCTATATAAGGAAATCTGCTGGACTGTGGGCCCTAAACAGGCTTACAATTTAGTGGCATAAATATGAAAGGAACAGAAATAAATAACACAAAGTACAAAGAGCTAGGTATTCTGAAAAGAAAAAAAAAAAGTGAATGTAGGTGGGAGGGTACAGCTCAGTGGCAGAGTGAGTGCTTAGTGTGCACGAGGTCCTGGGTTCAATCCCCAGTACCTACTCTAAGAATAAATAAATAAGTAAACCTAGTCACCTCCTCTCCCCCCAAAAAATTAAATTAAGTTTAAAAAGTGAGTGCGATCCAGTGGGAGAGGTAACTAGAGGAATCAGAGAAGATTCCTTACTGGCCTTGAGTCTTTCAGGCTGATTCGTGTGATTGTCCCATGAAGTCATCTTAAATAAATCTTTTGAAAATTAAGGTATTTGTCAAGTTCACAAATGCTGTGAAGTCCTGAGAGAAAATACATGAGGAGTTCTGGTTAAACAAAACAGAACCAAAGAAGCAGGGAGAGAGGACCACTGTTTTCCAGGGAACCCTGATGAGATTTTATAAGTCTGATTATTTTTCAGTTGATTCATATATATTTACACCTCTAGTTGTTTTTTTACTTCTCAGAGTTATTTATGTTATTTAATTTGTAGAAATACACAGGATTATATGACATCTGCAGAGTGAGAATGTGTGTATCTGGCAATGATTACTTATATTCATACAGAGTAACATTACAAATGCATTAAATCCAGATACCCCAAAGAAATTGCAGTTATAAATTTCACTCACCAGAAAAGCAGACATCAACATTTCTTTATTTTTTACCTTTTTAAGATTTAATCTTTATGATATTGAAAAAAGATTGTCTTGTTTTTTTAAAAAAGCAACTCTGCTGAAAATCATTTATGCTTTTGACAATGCAAGACCTGGGAATGAAACCTTTATTTTAAAAAGTTGAAAAATGTTCAATTTTGTGTAGATAAAGCAATGGGGAAATACCAAAATTAGAAAATTATAACTCCTTGATAATTGGAAGTCTCTGGTTTGTTTGCTAAACCATCTTTGGTTGCACATGAAGTAAATACAGTGGGACAGCGTGACAGTCTTGAATCAGAATAATAACAGCTAATGTTGACAGGACACCTCTTAAATGTCAGACTCTCTTCTAAGACTTTACATTTTTTTAACTCATTGGATCCTTATCATAACCATGGGAGGCTGATGATTTTACTACTTCAATTGTATAGATTAATAAACCAAATGAGAGGCATTAAGGGAACTGCAGTCTTCCAGGGCCAGTAAGTTGCAGAGTAGAAATTTGAACCAAGATCCCTTTCCCTCTAACTAGATAATCCCCAAAGACCCTGAACCAAGTGTGTTGAGCCAGCAGGCAAATAGTAGTTATATAGTAGATGTAACTATGGCAACAATCCAGCCTCTGTCTTTCTCCCTGTAAGATTATTAGGACTTTAGCGGGGGTAATTATTACATTGAAGTGCTTTAGAATTCTATGAATATTTTATGAGAAGACGGCAGTGAAGATCAAGTTCAAATGCTGGATGATGGAGTATTTCAACATTTTTTCTTGTATGTTTTCATAATATTTAGCTTTATATTTCATCATTTCTGATCCACAGGAGTTTTAAAGGCATAAATGACAAGAGCCAATCACAGACAGGAGGAGAGGGGGGAGTGGAAAGAAACATTTATTGAGCACATAATTGGGGCAGGACTGGGCTAGAGCCTTTGCAAGTATTATCTCAAATAATGCACAGAGTAATTCTATTATTCATTTATTCATTAATTCATTCACTGGGGATGGTGATGGAAATAAATTTCAAGTTGGAGAAGTATAGAGGAAAATGGGGTAGGGATGGGGCTAAGGTTGGGTCCAAGGATATAGAAAAGGATGGGAAGGAGGTGGTTTTGTGTTGGGGATGGAGAGGTTGGAGACAGCATATCAGTATCCAGCATATCCCATATATTACTTATTTGCTTATTGCCTTTTTCCCTCTCCTGGAATATGAGCTTCATCAGGGTTCAGGTTATGTTTTTTTTACTGTTGCATTTCCATGATCTAAAACAAGGCCTAAGATATAGTAAGGGTGAATACTCAGGTATTGAATGAAAGCATGCTTTTATAAATATTCATTTTGCTGTGCCAGTCACTTCACTAGTACCGGAGTGTCTATGATGAAGGAAACTGCCTTGGCTCTCAAGAAACTTGCACTTTGTGAACACAAAAATGGGATATTACCATTGATGTGAAAGGTACTACTGTGAAAGCAGGAATTCAGGAAGCACCTGTGTGGTCCTGTGAACCTAGTCCACCCCTGGGGAGACAGAAGGCCTTACTGAAAGAGGCAAGAACATCAAAGCTGAGACCTAAGGCCTTATAGCAGAGGCCAGAAAAGTTGGAGGGAAGGGCATTTCAGGCAAAGGAAATAAGACGAAAAAGACTGACAAGTAAGAAGAAGCAAAGCAGTTTCAGGGAACTCTAAGATTTTATCTTTTTTTTATTTTAATTTTTTATTGAAGTATCATCAATTTACAGTGTTGTGTTACTTTCCGGTGTACAGCATCGTGATTTATTTATACATATATATATATATTCCTTTTCATATTCTTTTTCATTATAGGCCATTACAAGGTATTGAATATAGTTCCTTGTGCTGTACAGTAGGACCTTGTTGTTTTATCTTTTTATGTATCTGTTCATATCTGCTAATCTCAAACTCCCAATTTATCCCTCCCCACCACATGTCCCTCCACTAACCATGAGATTGTTTTCTATGTCTGTGAGTCTATCTCTCTTTTGTAAGTAAGTTCATTTGTGTCCCTGTTCCTTTTTTTGAGTCCACATATAAATGATATAATATGATATTTTTCTTTCTCTTTCTTTCTGGCTTATTTCACATAGGACAATCTCCAGGTCCATCCATGTTGCTGCAAATGATATTACTTGTTATTTTTTATGGCTGAGTAGTATTCCATTGTATATGTATACCACAACTTCTTTATCCAGTCATCTATCGATGGACATATAGGTTGTTTCCATGTCTTGGCTATTGTAATTAGTGCTGCTATGAACCTTGGGATGCGTATTCTAAGATTCTCTTAATGTCCTAGTTTTACTTTTGAGAAAAGTGAAGGTCAGAAAGTAAAATAATTGGCCCTAGATCTCAGTGAATCAAGATTCCAGCTCAGTTCTATCTGCATTCAAATGCCATAGCTTTTCTAGTCTGCTGTGTATATGTAACCTCACAGACCAGACTCTTTTCATGTATCCAGTGCTCCCTTCCTGTTTATGTGGCTATAGCTTTCCACGTGGAAAGCATTAATCCCCTTTTTTGCCGTTGAACATAGTCCTTGGGAGAACCACACAGCTAACTTTTTTGTTTTTTTTTTTTCCCCACATGATGCAGACTGAGACCAAGATAAACATATAAAAATTTGTATCCACTTACTTAGGACACCAGACATGCCTTTTGTGGGCTAATATGTACATTTAATCAAGGTAACTTAAAGGACTGGAAGAATTTATGCACCATCCAAAAAGGCTGATTTTCTCCTGGGAAATAGCTTGCACACAGGGATTATCATCCTTGTTCCAAGAGAATGATTGCTCAACAATTGTTGGATCAAATTCTGTAATAAGCAGAGACTAAGCAGTGGAACATTGGGCTTGTGTCCAACTGATACCATGTGGACACACAGCACTCATCCTCCATCATCTGTTAGCCAGCTTTGCCTTCTTCTGGAAACTTCATTTGTCCTTAGCCATCGAACCACACTTTTTTTTTTTTTTTTTTGAGGTGGAAATGTTTCTGTCCTCTTATTTTACATTTATGCTATAGCCATCACCACCCATGCGCTCTGGACCTTTCTGTCTCCCCGTCATCTCTGTGTGCTCAGCAGGTCTCTTATAAAGGTAGGAACATGGTGAAATTCAAGTCTGTAAAAGGCAGTCCTACTGTGATCTTTTCTTGAAACCACAAGGGGCTGTAATAATGTCTACTGCTGAGAGAAATTGCCTCCCATTGAGTGCTACAAACAGGGCAATTCTAAATACCCAGAATCAGCTGGGGATTCAAGAGTTCCTCTCTGATGGCAGTGCTAACAAGACTCTTCAATACTCTTCTTGGCCCTTTTCTTCCATCTAGGAATGAGGCACTAGGATTTGGAAGATCCAAGTCTCAGCTTTAGCTCTGCCATTTAGGATTCCTTAGCTACCTCCAGCCTCTGTTTCCTAATCTATAAAATGGGGAGAATAACACTGGACTTGCCTGCTTCATAGTGTTGTCATGAGGAACAAATGAGCTAATATGTGTGAACCTGTAAACCATAAAACATTCCATAAATGTAAGCTGTTAATATTATTATTATGACCCATGGATTGAGATACAATTGGGTGTTTTCACTTCAGCTCTCTATGACCAGCCATCGTTTCAAGCAGGAGGACTTGGCTCGATGATGTAGAAACACATCGCTGAGTGTCAGTAGCATCTCCATATCACCTGACTGCCTCCACTCACAGAATGACAAAGGGCAACAACACAGATCTCAGGGATTTCACACCGGAGGTTCTAATAGCGTCACTTCTTGTCTACTTTCCGGGAGAAGACAGTGGAGAAATTCTGTAATTCTGTTTGATGATATCTTAAATATTATTAAAAGACTAACTTTAGGACTGGGTGCTTAGCAAACATCGGGTACATGGTCTAGAAGGTATCACATAATGGCTAAGGGTTAGGGGCTCTGGAGGCTGCCCAATGTTCTAACAGTGTTTTAGTTGGGATTGCACTTGTTTATGCTATCAGGTCAAATTAATCTTGAAATATTGGTAGTTTAACCTACTGTAAGTTTATTTGATCTCTTATGTAAAATCTGAAGCAGGTCAGTAACAATTCTCTGCTCCATCTCCAGTGTCTCAGGAATTCATGCTCCTCCCAACTTGAGACACTGCTATCTCAACATATGACCTCCAGATTTGCCAAGAAAAGGGGAAAAGTTAGTATAAAATTGACCCACCAGCTCTTGAATGCCTTGGCTGTGATGTGCCACCCACCCTTCCCATTCATGTTGCATTGGCTGGAGAAGTCTTCTGGTTCTGCCTAATTACCAGCCTGGGTAGCATGGGCCACCCGTGTTGCCAGGAAGTAGTGGAGACTCCATATGGGGAAGCATTCAGGGTCTCTACTGTACCCAGCTTCACTCCCTCCTTAGCCAAGGGAGTTTGGGCAAGTTAGGTTTCCTTATGTGTAAAATAGAAGTAATAGTAGCTTCTCCCTCACATGGCTGTTGGGCAGATGGATCAAGTGAAAATGTACATAAAACACTTAGCAGAAGCCCTGGCACAGAACACGTACATAATACACTTTAGGTATGATTGCTGTTAGTGATTCAGATTGGCCTAATAGTCAATTGTATTAGGAGCTGATTTCGGAATTATTTCATGGAGAGCCTTCAGCACTAGAATCAGTTTATTTCCAGGAGGCTTTGAGGTTTTTTTCCAACACCGATTAAAACATTATGAGTTTCATAATTTCTCAGTGAAGCTCTTCTCTTGCTATAAAACCAATATTCTCTTGATGTAGGTCAGTTTTCTCCAAAGACCAGATGAAAATGCATTTGTGTGATACGGTATCAGCTGTTTGAAGTGTTGGTCATTTTCTGTATCAGTTGTCGAAGACCAAGATGTGATTTTTTTTTCTTTCAGTTGCCTATTTTGTTTGTATTTAAAACCAACTGGAGCTTTCTTCCTCTAGTAAGTCAAAATTGCCAGAAAGATTAGACCAGATCTATTCAGCAGGCAGAAAAATTCCTATGCGTCCTGGCCACTGAATGAAAAGCGAGGGAAAATGAACATGTGCTGATTACCTGCTCTGAGCTCTTGATGTGTCATTTCATTTAATCATCGCAGTGCATCTGTGAGATTGGTACCATCCCTCAGTTTGTAGATGAGAAACTGAGTCTCGGGGAGGGGATCTTCAGAGCTAGTAAATGGCAGGTCTTGGATTTTGAGCCATGCTTGGGGGGGGGGGGGTCATCAGAAGAATATACACTTTGCAATGAGAGAAAGGTGAGTTTGAATCCTGGTTTTGCCTCTTACCAACACTGGATCTTGATTAAGTTACTTAATCCCGTTTATCCATCTGTACATAATGAAGGAAATAATATCAACAGTAATGACCAGTGGAGCACTGCTGAGAGTGCGCGCCGAGAGGCGCCTGCTGAACAAAGGAGCAGGGCGCAGCCCCTGCGGGGACCTGCCACCGACCTCCCGTGCTGCGCCAGGGCCTCCAACTCGCTCGCAGCCACCATGACCGCCAACGGAACGGCAGAGGCCCTGCAAATCCAGTCCGGGCTCATCAACTACTGCAACAAGTACTTGAAGGCCGAGACATTTGGATTCAAGGTGAACGCGTCGGCCAGCAGCCTGAAGAAGCAGCAGATCTGGACCCTGGAGCAGCCGCCCGACGAGGCGGGCAGTGCAGCCCTGTGCCTGTGCAGCCACCTGGGCCGCTACCTGGCGGCGGACAAGGATGGCAACGTGACCTGCGAACATGAGGTGCCCGGCGCCGACTGCCGCTTTCTGATGGTGGCACACGATGACAGCCGCTGGTCGCTGCAGTCCGAGGCGCACTGGCGCTACTTTCGTGGCACCGAGGACCGCCTGTCGTGCTTCGCTCAGAGGGTGTCGCCGGCTGAGAAGTGGAGCGTGCACATCGCCATACACCCGCAGGCCAACATCTACAGCCTGGCCCGCAAGCGCTACACTCCCCTGAACTCGCAGCCCGCTGACGAGATCTCAGTGGACCGCGACGTGCCCTGGGGTGTTGACTCGCTCATCGCGCTGGCCTTCCAGGACCAGCGCTACATCTTGCAGACGGCTGACCACCGCTTCCTGCGCCACGATGGGCGCCCAGTGGCGCACCCCGAGCCCGCCACACGCTCGAGTTCCGCTCTGGCAAGGTGGCCTTCTGCGACTGCCAGGGCCACTACCTTGCGCCGTCGGGGCCCCAGCGTCACGCTCAAGGCGGGCAAGGCCACCAAAGTGGGCAAGGACGAGCTCTTTGCCCTGGAGCAAAGCTGCGCCCAGGTCGTGCAGCCAGCTGCTACTTCAACATCCAGTGGCGTGATCGGCGGATCATACTGCGTGCATCCAATGGCAAGTTTGTGACAGCCAAGAAGAATGGCCAGCTGGCTGCCTCGGTGGAGACAGCAGGGGACTCGGAGCTCTTCCTCATGAAGCTGATCAACCGGCCCATCATCGTGTTCCGCTGGGAGCACGGCTTCATCGGCTGCCGCAAGGTCACAGGCACCCTGGACGCCAACCGCTCCAACTAGATGTCTTCCAGCTGGAGTTCAGGGACGGTGCTTACATCAAAGATTTCACGGGCAAGTACTGGATGGTGGGCAACGACTCCTCGGTCACCAGCAGCAGTGACATCCCTGTGGACTTCTTTGAGTTCTGCCACTACAACAAGGTGGCCATCAGGGTGGGCGGACACTACCTGAAGGGGGACCATGCCGGGGTCCTGAAGGCCTGCACTGACACCACTGACCCCGCCACGCTGTGGGAGTACTAGCCTCCGCCCACCGCCCTGTCCCAGACCCCTCCTGCTAACTCTCTTCTCCACGTGGGCTCCGCCGCAAGTGGCGAGCCCCTTGCCTTTCAAACTGGAAACCCAGAGAAAACGATGCCCTCACCCGTTGCCTTATGTGGCCTCCCCCAGGCAGGTCAGCAGCTGTGGCCTGACCCTCGGAGGGATTTCAGATCCTGCTGCCCTCTCTCCTCTGTCCTGGGCGAGGCTGGAACCTTTCTTCTGACCTCAGATGACTCTGAGCCTTATTTCCCTGAAGAGGCCAGGGAGAAGTGGGGGGCTGGGAGGACTTCCCAAGCCCCTTGGTATGGCAAGGTGTGTAACTGGAATCTCCTGTCCTCTCCTGAGAGCTCCCTGCCCCCAACTTCCCAGGATCCAAGCACTTGCCCCAGGCCTGTCCGAGGGTGGCCCTCCTGGGGCACCACCCCTGCATCGGGGGAAAGCCGGACAGCGTGGGGCTGGAACCAGAGTGTGCCCCTCGTGCACCTGTGCCTGGCAGCGGCCTGGCCTGGCGGCCGTCCGGGCCTGCCCCCTCCACAGGGGGCCTTGTTCCTGTCTCTTTTCTTTCACCTGGCCTGACTGGAAGTAGAAAATGACCAAATCAGTATTTTTTTTTAATGAAATGTTACTGCTGTGGGAGCCTCAGGCAAGCCCGGTAGTAGCCATGAGTGGGCTAAAAGGGGTCTTGTGGGGTTTTGAGATGGACGGCATCTCCGGGCCTCAGTGCCCTCTGCCTGTCTAGTGGTGGGGCAGGTGAGGTACCTCCCCGAATCCAGAACCCACCCCCCACCTTCCCAGGGGGCTCTCACTGGCCCGAGGCCTGTGTCCCCATCTGGTGGTGCTGGGCCTCAAACCGCCTCAGCCAGAGCCCCCGGTGTGATCGGTGCTCCTCCTATGACTGGACTCCTCCATCTCAGTGCGATGAAGCGGGGCGTCATCCTCAGCCCAGAGCCCTGTGGAAGCCACTGGCCCCTGGCTCCCAGCCCTGCCCCTGCCAGCTCCCTCATCTCCGGCTAGTGTCCACCATGCATCTCACTCTGGGTGTCTTGGTCTTTTATTTTTTGTAATTGTCATTTGTATAACTCTAGATGCCCACGATAGTAGCTTCAGACTGGAAAGAGCAAAATAAAATAATGCAAGTCTGCAAAAACAAAACAAAAAACAAAAACAGTAATGACCAATACATATAGGGCTTATCGGCAGGAAGTTTTACATGGCTTACTCTTCCAAGTTCTTTTAATGTACTTTACCTATATTAACCTACTTAACTTACACAACTATGTCATTGAGATGGGCAACATTATTATTCCCATTTTACAGAAGACAGAACTGAAACACTCAGGGATTAAGCAGCTTGCCCAACGGCCATGTCCAATGGCCGGTAATCAGTAGAGTGTAAATTCAAACCAAAGTTTTCTGACTCCCCACCCCCTGCCACCCTGTCACCACCCTGAGTCCTTAGGTCCCAGCTGTCCTCTGTTCAAGGTAATAATGCTGGCAGAACAAATTAGCAAACACATGAAGTGCAGTACCCCCCACAGGAGGGCCTCGGTGAATACACGTCATTATCAACATCATCTGCAATACTGACATGGTATTTCCAAGGGGGGTCTTCCCTCTGAGAAGGGGCAACCTGGCCTTAGGACCTCTGACCACAGGCCCAACTGTGAATGACTTTTCATTCCCTTAATCCATCAAAATGCATCCCTCCCACCCATTAAATAGTCATGAATTCTGTCTTTCTGTGGAACAAGCATATGTAAATTCTCTTATCTTAAGGAAAACAAATTTGGGGTGGGACTGTCCAGTCTCCATTAGTCTATGTCAGGTAGGTTGTCTGCCCAGTGGAAAGGCTGTGGGTGATGAAATGCAAGGAGATTAAGGACCCAAATCATGGCATTTGAGACCATCCCCCAAATGGTGAGTTACCTGGATAGTTTGACTGCTTGGAGATTTTATCATATATTTGGTTTTTGCTATTGGTGAGCTTAACTATAATCTTCATAAACTGATTCACCATTATTCCTCTTGTTAGCTCGAATCGTTAAGAATGATTCCTCATTTTCTTTTAGTCCATTTCATCACAGAATGTAAGAGATGGAGAGAAGCGCTCTTTTCAGATGAGCAGGTAAATAGACAGGAACAATAAGAGAAAATGTGGAAGGCCTGAAATCTCTAGACTAGTTATGACATCTGATGACTTTGGAGGAAACTGTAAGAGGGAACTACTTGCTAGCTGAATGGAAAGATAATACACTATTATTGACTACAGAGAGCAGTCGTATAAGTTTCTAGGAAAATATTTCCCTAACCTCCAGGCAAAAGCATAGACTCAGTGAAGACAGATAACTCTCAGAGTCATTTCCTTAGGTGAATCCGTAAGGGAGCTACAATTTATGAACACGTCTAATGGCCATGCGGCCATTCTTTCTTCCATCTTCTTCCTCTAACACTGAATAAAACAAAAGTCAAGGTTAAGGGAGAACATTGTCTTTCTTGATAAATTTGTGCTTCTAGATCTCTTGACAGATTCTTACCCCACATTTAAGACCTAAAAAATATACAGTACACACACACACACACACGCACACAGTTGTCTTAACATTACTGCCTGTCATATGAATGGTTGCGTGTCTTTGGTAACTTATGGGAACGTTACAGCAGTTCAATTCAATACACATCATTGAGGACAGGTTATGTTCAAGGTGGTAGGCTAATTACCTCACTGCATTAAAAAAGATGTCTGCAGCAGTCACCCTGATGCACCTTCTAGTCAGTTACTAAATGTTGTGATATCTACTGGGAGGACCCTCCCCACCCCACCTCCTCCCTGCCTTTCCTTTACCACAGATGACTCAGGCCTGCTTCTAACCCACCTCCCCATCCTCATCCCTCCCTCCGAACAACAGCCTGTCCTTTAAGATGTAAATCTCATCATGCCACCCACCCCAGTGAAAACTCTTCAGTGGTACCCAGCTGTTCTCAGCATTACGACCCTAGTGACTTTGACCTTGCAGGGCCCGGATGTGCCGGCCAGCATCCCCAGGCTCCCACTCCAGTGCACTGCTCTTCTCTCTCACTTGCTCTCAGTCATTTCTTCAAATGAACCCTGTCCTCCTGCCCCACGAACTTTACACATCTGCTCCTTCTGCCTGCGCAGCTTTCCTCCCGAGCCAACTCCTTTCCTCCTTTGCGGCACTCTGTGCTTTTCTCACCCACCCGCATCTCCTTCATCACTGTTTACTCACACACTTAATTGTATAATTAAGTTGCAAGTCCCACAAAAACAAACTCACAAACCTTCATGAAGAGGTGATTGCTGTATCCCCCGCACCTAGCACAGGGCCCCACAGGTGGAGATGTTAAATATGTGTAGAATGAATACGTGAAATAGCTAACTATTCTTGGAGAGAAGAGGATGATTTGCAACTAACCTAGCAGAAAGAAAGCAATTCTGTGGAGTACAGATAAGAAAGCTATTCATTCCCTGGGGTGGGACTGAGGAAATCTCCATCCATTAAAGGGGACTGGTAAGGAGGAGCAGAATTCAGATATGCAAAATAGAAGGAAAGTTCCTCCCATTCAAAGAAAAGCATGGGAGGCAGCCCTTAAAGGCCACACCAAAAAGTTGGGGCGAGCCTTAAAATAAAACACAGCCTTCACTGTCCTTGGGAGGGAGAAGGGCATGATCCCAGATGATTTTAAGCAACACTTTCTAGGTGGAAAAAAAAAAAAGCAGAAGAGAAAGCCTGAACTAGGCTAATGGTGCAAATATAAGCAGGGGACAGATTGAAGAGATGGTGCAAACACCGAGATATCCTCTCACTTTGAAATCAAGTGCAAGTTTAATATGAGTTTATTGAGAACAACTATGACTTTTCCCCCGTAAATGGTCCATTCATTTGAAATAATTCTTTTTAACTTTTCCAGGAAATGAGAGAAAGAGAGAGATAGAGAAAGATTTTTTAGTTGATCATTTCCGTTGTGAGAGAGATGAACTTAACCCAACGAGCTTAGGCAAAGTGGAGAATTTATTGGCTGACTGCCGTGGTGGGGAGAGGCTCACTTGCTGCTGGAGGCTCTTCTTACTTCTTGTCATCATTCATCTTTGCTTTACTTTGGGTATCAGCTTTACCCTTTCAGGCACTTTGTGAGCTTTTTCTTGCAAAGGTTGTCACCATGCTTCCTTTAGGTGCTCTTAGCAACCTCCTAGAGAAGGGCTCTCATTGACCTAGCTGGGCTTCACATCCACTCCCAGGGCTTGGAAGATGCATTCTGTGGCAGCCACTCTCTAGAACACTAAACCTGACATTGTCTGCTGGGACGGCTCTCTGAACAAAGATGGGCTCCATTCAGGAAAGAAGGAAAAGGCCTGGTGAGATGATACAGTAGATGTTTGCTCCATACACTGTGGCGCGCAGCATCCCAAGTGCTGAATACTGTCACGTACTGGGGGACCGCAGATCAGCACAGCTGCTCACATGCCTCTTCGTGGCCTTCATTTGTCTAATGACCCAAAATATCATCTCCGGCACACCCTGCTTGCAATTTGAAAAATAATAGAAAGTCCGCCTTTCCCTGCCCCCTCTTATGGAGCTTGGGTTTGGTTAACTGAAAGATTATGCTCTTCTTTTAATGAAGTTGGAGAGCTTTTCATTCCAGAAAGTAAAGAATATTTGTGCAGAAAAGGAAATCGCTGAACATACTCTGTCTGCTGCTTCTGATTCTACTTTGTTTCATGGTTGAATAATGACCCAGAGAGCTAAGGGGAAATAAATAAATGGAACCAATATTTCACTTCAGAAATTTAAACAAAGCAAAGCAAATATCCATTAAAATTCCGGGAATCTAACCCAGTTTGACCCACCCTAATGGGTTCATTAAGGCTTTATTCCCTATATGTTCAAAATGATTCATTTTAAAGAAGAACAGATGAATATGGGTTAATTGCTCAATAGTTCATCTTATATTTCATGTAATCATGCTTACATTATTTATTTTATAATAGCAAAATAAGATTTGACAGCTGTGGATTTGAACAAGTATATCTGAGGGCAGATAATTTAAAGCATACTATATTTAAAAGAGATATTGTGATATTCTTAGGAAACCAAAACCACTAAAATATGAAATTACAATGCATTAAGAATGTTCAAATTATATTTTTATGGATTATAAGTTGTAGGATTTTTACAAACCCTCCAGGGAATTTTAGAATTTGCAATTGGAAGCCATTCTGTAGAATTCGTAAAACACTTCAAACATGGGAATTTTCATGGGTCACTAAGGACTTCTGTAGGGCCCCGTAAAAGTGCAATTTCCATAAAATATGATATTAATACATTTTAGTTTATTTATCTTTGTGCCTTTCCTCCAGCTGTAACCTAACAATCAGCCCATCTTTTACTTTTTATGTTATACTTCCTTAGGGTTATACTCAAATATAAACCTATACATTCATTCTGCGTCACCTGGTCTTTTACAGTCCATGTTATCCAAAAATAATATTTGAAAAGGCACTGAGAAACATTTTTCTGAAACTATTAGTCAACAATGCCATGGGTTGGGAGCAGGTTGAAATGGAGACTTTCAAACATCTCTGAGTAAGAATATTATATTGCAAGAAATGTCATGATCGCTTCTATAATTAAAAAAAAATATTCAGCAAGCATGGCATTCATAGTTGTTCCCATTTCTCGCTCTGTGTACCGTGGGTTGGCTGGTGAAAGTGCCCTTTCTCATGTGTTGTCACACCTAGAAACTATCTTAAAAATATTTTTTTAATGTGGCAAATTGAATTAAACATATCTAATTCAGCCCAGAACTGTTCTTTTGGGAAGCACCTGGGCTAAGATGGTGTATTGGTTTGCTAAGGCATCTGTAACATAGCTTCACTGACTGGGTGGCTCATACAAGAGGAAGTTATCCTCTCAAGTGCAAAATCATGGTGTCCACACAGGATGGGGTCTTTCTGAGGTCTGTGACAGGAATGTCTGGTTCAGGCTTTATCCTTGGCGTGAAGGTTTTTTTTTTTCCCGGTGTCTCTTCACATTGTCTTTCCTCTCTGAGTGTCTGTCTCTGTGTCCAAATTTTCACTTCTGACATGGATACCAGTCATATCAGATTAAGGTCCACCCTAATGACCTCATTTTAACTTGATTGCCTCTGGAAAAGACCTTGTCTCCAACTACAGTCATATTCTAAGATACTGGAAGTTAGGATTTAAACATATGAATTTGGAGGGCACTCAATTTAACTCATAACAGATGGATTGCCTGTCTGACCACACAGACCCGCACTGGCCAAGGATCGTGTTAGGCATGACTATCATGGAGAGTGGCTGAGAGAGAAGGTCCTAGACTTGGAGGGCCTGGATTATAATATTGCTTCTGATGCTTGTTATCTGTCTGACTAGAGACTAATACTTAACCTTTCATGATCTCCTTATTTGACATTCCCAATACAATGCATGATGTTCTAATTTCTTCGTATCTTCACCAATACTTAATGTCTATTCTTCATTATAGCCATCCTACTGTGTGTGAAGTGGTAGCTCATTGTGGTTTTGATTTGCATTTCCATAATGCATATCATGTCTTTTCATGTGTTTATTGGCTATTTTTAGATCTTCTTTTAATAAGGGTCTAATCAGAACCTTTCCAATTTTTCAATTGGATTATTTATCTTTTTATTATTGAGTTATCAGAGTTCTTTATATATATATACATATACATTTTTCTGGATCCAAGTCCAAATATATGATTTTCAATTATTTACTTCTGTTTTGTGGGTTGTCTTTTCACTTTCTTTGTGGAATCATTTGCAGCACAAAAGTCTTTAATTTTGTTGAACTTCATTTATCTATTTTTTTTTTCTTCTGCCATTTTTGCTTTTGGTGTTGTAGCAAGGAAGTTTCTATCTATGGTCACATATTTGACTCCTATGTTTTCTTAGAGTTTCGTAGGTTTAGCTCTTACATTTGGTTCCATGATCCATTTTAAGTTAATTTTTACTTATGGTATAAAAAAGGGATCCAACTTCACTCTTTTGCATGTGAATATGTAGTTACTCCAACACCATTTGTTGAAAAAAACTATTCTTTCATTGAATTGTCTTGCCAGAATCACCTTCTGAATATTCTAGAGTCAAATGCTGATTGATAGTTGAGGAATTATTATGGCTTTTTTGTTAAACAAAAATTTCCTTTCTTGTGAGAGAATTTACACTACATTTCATGAGAAAATTACCATGTAGCTTTTTGTTTCACTCCAGTCTTCATACACATTTATCAATATTAAGATTCTGCCTGAATTGAAAAGGCTCAATTTGAAAGGCTATATGTCTTTGGTTTTTCTCTGTCATCATAAAATTGTGAAATCACTTTGTCAGCTGATGCTGATGAGTTAAAAAATTTTTTATGTCCTTGTTATTTATGTGCAGAGAGAATAAATTTTTATAGGAGAAAACAATAGCTCTAATGAGGAAAAAGGGAGTTATTAAAGAGTTTTAGCCTGATCATCATAACCACAGCTACCATTTATTGAGCACTTACTTTGCACTATATATATAATCTAATTTAATCCTCAAAGCAGCCTATTTTAAGATTAGAAGTCTAAGACTAGAAAGATTAAGTAATATCTCCAAAGTCATGTTATTTATAAATGGAAGAGCTGGGATTCAAAACCAGATCTACCTGAATTTAAAGTTCAAAGACAGCTAACTGCCCATTCCTGAAATGGTTCCCAGCCTCACAGAGGGCTTATACTGACATTCCATAAAATGTCATCATGGGGGAATGAATTCATGTATTTGTCCAGATAAAAGACATTTATTTTGCCCAGATGGAGAAAAAACAGTTAAATTCATAACTTGCTGAATATACTTCAGACAAGCACAGTGTTCCCTCCTGCAAAGTTCTTCTTTCTCACGGGCAGTCAGAGGTAATGATGACAAACTGGTCTCCATTCTGAGTCTAGTTCCGATCTTGGTCAGCAATTTTTTCCCCCATGGAATCAACTTCTGATCAAGAAAGTATAACTCAAAAAAAAACCTCTCACATTTCAGCTCAGGAAAGAAATACGACAGCATGCCCAATGGGCTTGCATGTTCAACCCTCTGGAACAAGCCTAGAATCAGATGTTACCCAAATAACCTCCAAATACATAACCAATTTTTTAAAAGTTGAGAATGGAAAAAGATGTCATAGATAGAGAAGGCAGTTGAAGCTAATTTATTGACTCAAGGGAAGATGCATTTGTGCCGACTGCATGTATACCCCAGGTTGAAAACCACAGATTAAAAGGTTTATTAGTCCCTAACTTTAAGGGGTCTCATTATTAATATGCTGCATAATGAAGGTTTTATACCAGGCAGAGGAGTAAAAGCATGCGTTGTGAAGGACTGGGTTTGAAGTTTATGTCCAACAATTCCTAAGATGATAACCTTGGAGAAATTACAAAGCCTCGAATTTCAGTTTCCTTGTCCATAAAATGAAGATGGTATTAACTGTTAAATACGTAGTCTGACATAGAGATCAGGGACCTGGACTTTGTACCTATTTGCACCAGCATCCAAGTCCTAGTTTCTTCTCTCATCAACTGTATGCTGTTGGATAAATAGCTAGCCTCTCTGAACCTTAATTTTTTCTTCTATGAGTGGCATCTAATACAGAGGGCTTGTGAAGATTAAGTAACATAACATGTATAAAGCACACAAAATTGAACTTGGCTCATACTATATGCATGGACCATTATATATTATTATTATTATACATTATTACATTATACCTGTACCTTTTATTGTTTGTTATCATCACTGCAATTACTCCTACCGTTTCTCCTACGTGAAACACCTAGTAAGTACAATGCCTACCGGGAAGAGTCTCTCAGTATGTATTACTGTTCTTTCCCCACATCATAATTTTTAAGAATATTGATAAGTTTAGTGATTATCTTTCCCTCCTATGGACAGGCATTGCCTCTTTAGCCATAACAAAAATGCAGAAAACTCCTGGGTCCTGTTCACGAGTTCTGGGTGTACCTATGTTCTGTCTTTCTCCTTCATAGTTAATTACCCAAAGCTCACTGCAGAAAGCACGTGTCTCCTGGGTCAGTGGTGCACACAGCTGAGAATCACAGAAGCAAAGTGGCAGGGGCGATGGCTTGCTAGCACCCCCTCTCCTTACACAGAAAATACACATCTTCAATTAAGAATCTCGTGGAAGCCACTGGCCCCAGAGGCAGAGATTATTTTTATCAGGAGAAGTTGGTCCCCGAAACTTCCTTCACCAGCTGATTTTACGGCTCCTTTAATCCTCTTGTCTGGTTCCCCAGTTTCCTTCAGACGAGAAGTAAGATCAAGTTTCAGGGAAATGCTTGGCAGGCAGGCAGGACACATTTTCTAAAAAGCAAGTATCTGATGTTAAAAAGAAAAAAAAGGCAAGTATCTGAAATGAAGATTTCAACCTGCTGTCCCCACAGCAGCATCTTCCAGCTTTTCCTTTCTACCCTGGAACAAAATTAGAAATACCAAAATTGTCTTTGAAAATAAAAGGTAAAAAATGAAGCCCTTCTTTGGTCCTGATGCAAATGCACAGGTTGGTGCCTCCTTGACATCTTGTGTGAGTCACATGGGGCTCGCAGAGAGGGACTCAGATCACTTACCAGGAAGAAGTGACTTCGCATGGAAGATGCTACTGATGGGAGGAGACATGAGGGTCAACTACTCCTAGCTGACTTTGAGACACCAGTGGTTATACTCAGTGCCTCGCAGGTACAGAAGCCCCACGCTGCCACCAAACAATACACCTCCATATTGTGTTGTGTTCCTGGAGATTTCTGATTATCTTGCTTTCCTCCACTTCTGAAACCATCACAGAGGATCCCTGTGTAGGAGTTCTTTATCTGGAAATAGAGATGGCCCCATATCATTGTCACAGTCCCATGCCCAAGTATCTTACTGACCCACTGCACTCATTTTCCAGACAACTTGTCAGGGCTAGCCATGCAGATTCGAGGAACGCACCTGTCTGGGTAGGGACAGCTCCTAATAGCAATTTCTGCCTCTCCTTTGATTCATCCTCCACAGATCCAGAGTGAATTCAGAGACTCCCATCTCAGTGCCAGAACTAACCAGATCAACCAATCACATCCACTCATTTACCGATGAAGGCTTGAAATGTCTTAGGGAAATAAAGCAATTAATCCACAATCATCCAAGCAGTTTGTGGCAAAACTGGCACTGGAAATCCAGATCTTTCTTCATCATTCCCAACTGCCTCTTTTCCTGTAACCAAGCAGTGAGAATTTACTGAGTAACAGCTTAACTGGACGTATTCTTCCTCTACAAGATTATAAATGGTCTAATACCAAATGAACTGCAACTGTTAAATTGTTAATAACAATTTAGGCATATTAAAATATGATAATTTGTGCCCAAAGGCACAGCTTCCATTTCTAGGCAGACGACACATACATCTATGCCAGCATTCTCCCTCTTGACTCAGACTCACATAATGTATTGTACACAAGATAATATCCCAAAATACTCAGTCAGTGCGTATTTAGTGAATGCCTCCTATAGGTTCCGTGCTCTTCTAGGGGTTGTAGAGATTAGAAGAAAAGAAAAAAATTGCCAATATAGACATAGAAGAATGAAGTTGATAGTGGAGGAACTTTAGAAGGAAGAAGTCCAAAAGCTTTGGTTCCCAAAGACATGCTGGATTTTGAAATGCCCAATGGCTGCTGGTAGGCAAGTGGGGAACAAAGATTTTATATATAAAGTCCCACTGAAGACGATGCTGTATCACCCTGACCAGGTCAAAGGAAAACTTTTGATGTTTCAAGATGAAATATGCTCTACTTTGCTTAAATCAAGACTCTGTGTGTGTGTATAAATTGTTCTAAGGGAGCACAGGAGCAAAGTCATTTGCAGTCAGAGAGCTCATAAAACCCCACGGGACACCACTTGCTTTCTTAGCAGAATAATAGCTAAAAGTTAAAGACGATTATGACTTTTAGTCTGCGAGCCTTTCTGCTGACAGAGGTCTTTTTCATGTATGTTTTATATCTAAATGGAACGTTAGGTACCCTTGCAAACAATGTTGTCTCTAGAATTAGACCCTCTTGGTTCCATGTGGATTATTTGCCACCCAGGGTTTGAAAAGACTTTTGATTTTGTTGTAAGAAGACAGGCACATTTTCTTTTTTTAAATTGAAGTTCAGTCAATTACAATGTGTCGATTTCTGGTGCACAGCACAATGTCCCAGTCATGCATATACATACATATATTCATTTTCATATTCTTTCTCATTAAAGGTTATTACAAGATACTGAACATAGTTCCCTGTGCTATACAGAAGAAACTTTTTTTTTTTTGGACAAGCAGACCTTGAAGTGGTTTCAAAGTTTGTCAAACTTATTTTCTTTAACCAGTGAAGTGCCATCTTCCAGCCCTGGTTTTTAGAATGGTATGAATTTATGTAACTCTGAAGTTGATAAAGCACTTTCATTTCCCTGCTTAGAGAGGAGGGGAGGGCAAGTATTATTCCTTTCATGTTACAGATGAAGAAACAAGCTTCAGAGAGGTTAGGACGTCTGCCCAAGGTTATACTAATAAGTGGCAGAGTTAGATGAGGAGATTGGTCTTTCTTGATTTCATCCAATGCTTTCTGTCATAGTCTAATGGCCTGGAGTTAGAAAAAAGGGAGGAAGATCAAGAAAGGCAAGAGTTAGGACCGATGGATACTTACTAAGGTAACCCAGCTTCCCGAAAAGCAAAACAGTTGGAAAAGAAAATCCTCTGCATTTTAATATGTTTTAAAGCCCTCACCAGTGTCATATAGAATGAAAAATTAATGAAAACCTGTAAAAGATTTCATTGCCCAGCTCCCTGGGGCCATAATTTAAAGTTAAAGTTATTTTCTATATTAATAGCTGCTCCCAGTGATGTTTCCTTTTCCATTAATGCAGATGCCAGGTAATTTGGAAGAGACCAAATAGACCTGGAGGAGTAACTCATATTGCTCACTCAGCAGCCCTCTAATTTGAAAAGAGAGCTCCAGGAGCAGGTACTACCATTGGGACCACATCTGAGGTCATTAGAGGCACACGAGCTACACCTTAACAACAACATCCCCTATTTCTTATCCTTCAGAAAAAAAACTTGTGGGCTCCTAGTAATTGTAGAGTAGAATTTTATTATCACAATACTCCCACTGAGTTTCTCTTCCACTCCTCATTTCTCAAATGTTTTCCTTAAACACAGTTGCTTGCCCCAGCACCGATAGGGGAGCAGGCTGACACATTCTGCTCGTAAAAGGGCAATGATCATCATCGTGGTGATTTCAGATGAAGAATGGAAATGTCCGAAGTCTGAGAGCCGAGCTGAGTATTCACAGCATCCTTGAGATTCTGCCAACTCTTCAAGGCATTCTGGAAGTGCTGAGGCTGCAGCTCCCTCCTTTAACCTTCAGCCTGAGCTCCCTCAAGGAAAAGAGAATCTTCTGAATGTTCCCAGGTTCTTTGCTCCCCCTGCTCTTCTGATCAGACATAATTATTTCTCTGAACAGGAAATGCAAGAAATATGCTGGTGTCTTTTCTGACACTGGTTTGAAGCTACTCTGATCAATTAACCTATATTAGAGCAGAATATCTCAAATGCAGTAAATGTTTCACATTGAATTCATGTTGGGCCTTCGTACATGCCTACCCCTTTCCTGTGCATCTCTAAGTTGACCTTGACGCACAACACTATGGAGAATTAAGGGATTAGCTGTAGAAATAATAGACTCTAAATATTTCCAATAATATATGCACCCCCTTGTATATAGTAGACACACAGGTATATACTTCTACACAAAATGCTTTTAAGAACATACACAGAAAATGCAAACTAAAAGATGATCTAACTACACGTGGGAGTTGTATTTTTCCTTTACTTTAAAGGTTCATCTGAAGTTGTTCCTTAACCAAAGTTTTAAAGTCTTCTTATTTATTTTCTGTTGTTGTTGAAGTACAGTCAATTACAATGTGTCAATCTCTGGTGCACAGCACAATGTCCCAGTCATTCATATACATACATATATTCGTCTTCATATTTTTTTCCACTAAGGTCCTCTTATGAGGCCACTGGACTAGCCATCATGTTCCACCCACCATTTTCTTTCTGATGGTCCTGTTAAAATATGGTAGGGGGGGAGAGTCATCTTCATGTATTTTACTTGAATTATTTCTACTTGCTGATTACCTGGGTTGCAAAATGAGCAAGACACATGTTACAGTCTCATGTTGCCAAATACCTGGAGCATCAGGTAAAGAACAGTGGGGTGGAGACACAACTGTATCTTCCCCTCAAAGTCATGTCTCCAATGAATGACTTTGTGTCTTTTTTAAAATACATTTTTATTGAAGTATGTCAGTTTTCAATGTTGTGTCAATTTCTGGTGTACAGCATAATGCTTCAGTCATACAGGAACATACATATATTCGTTTTCATATTCTTTTCCACTGTAAGTTACTACAAGTTTTTGAATGTAGTTCCTTGTGTTGTACAGTATGAACTTGTTGTTTATTGATCTCCAGCAGCCAGTCCTGGCTCGTCCCTGCCGGCTCACATCTAGGGTAGGGGATCGCAGGGACCTTACACGTCGATTTCCCTTAGTTCTGTCACCTAAGCGGTTGCCGCTTTCTCCTCTGAGCCTCGAGCCTCGAGCCTGGGAAGTTCCGCTTCTGTCCCCGCTGACCTCCTGGCTGGAGAGGGGGGCGTCCCAGCGTGAGGGTGCTTTCTTCCTATGCCGCTCCCTCCCTGCAGGACCGGTCCTGCACCGACTATTTTTTTCTATTTTTTTCTTACTGGATTTTGTGAGAACTCTTCTGTATTTCAAAGCAAGAGATACTCTGCCAGAGTTCAGTTGGTGCTCTGTGCGAGTCAGTGGGTTTGTAGCTGTAATTCTTGGTGTCCTTGTGGAAGAGGGCGAGCTGTGAGTCTCTCTATTCCATCTTGGCTCAACCTGATTAAAATGCTTTTATATAAAATTGCTTTGAACCACAAAAAATAGAAGAAGAAAAAAATATGACTCTTCCTCAACATTACTTAGACTTAGGGACTTGACATCTTAGTGGAATCTTAGACGTGATTCTCACTGAGTCCTAGAGAAGTTGACTGATGTGCCCAAGTTTATGTAGCCATTCCCAGTGGTGGCACATCTGATGCTCAAACCCCTCTCTGCTCATTCTCACTCTAGTAAAATTTATATTTTAAGGTGGAAAAGTGTTGCATTCCTGAAGCATGAACAACCCCACATTTTATGCTCCCTTAAAACTTTTTCTCTTCATACCTTTCTTAAAGGAAAGGATATTGTAATAAAGTCTCATGTGTGCCCTTCCTTTTTTTCTCATTTAAGATAATTTTCTTAACAATTGTATTGTAAAATAAAACATAGGTACAGAAAACCATGCAAAACATTTTTTATTTATTTGTTTTCCCAGGGGAGATTTGGGATTATTCTTGCCTGACCCTCAGTGATGCTTGTGGTTCTCAGCCCTGCCTCTCCCCCTACACTTCTGTTCTCTCCCAGCTGATGCTCTACTAGGGAAGTGAACTTCCCAGATCTCACTCAGCCCCACTGCCTCCCAGGCCCGCCCATCTTTGTGTTTCTGGATGGACTGCTGCAAAGCTCTCATCCTGGGACTTTTCTGTGCTGATTCCAACTGATTTTCTGTTTGAAAATAAATAATTTATTTCTTACTCCTCATCTCCTTGCTCTGCCTTCTGGAGGATTTCTGTCACTTTATCCTCCAGCTTGATGATCAATTTTTAAGTTTTTAATGTTTAAGCTTTTTTGGGGGGGGATCCAATCTCTTTATTGTCAGGGTCCCTTCCCTGTGCCCCACTCCCATCCAAACCTATAGAAAAACCCCAAGCTGGGAGTGTCCTGGGGAGGAGAGGCAGATTGTGGGGAAACCCCATGCTCTGCCCTCTCACCTGGGCAGCGCCAACAGGGAGGGTGCGTGAGGAGGGGATGCCAGTAACTCCACCTGCAGAGAACGTGGCGCTGGTTGAGATGTGTCGGGGAGAAGGTGCCTGCTGTCAGCTCTCTTCTGGGACCTGCTGGGGATGGCACTGGGGGGTTGCCCAGCTTGAGGTCTGGTACAGTGCACACCCTTCTGCCAGGGGCCATTGCTCCTGTCAGGCTGCTTACTGCAGGGCCCCATCCTCCGCATCTGTGTCCTGGCTGTGCTCCAGCTCTTCCTTGCTGTGTGTTAGCAGCCCCTCCTCATCACCATCATCTCAAGCCTGTGCTTCTCCCTGGGATGTGCCTGCTTCAGAAGCTGTGTCCTCCTTGGGGGGCAGTGGCTGGCTGCTGCCACCACCACTGCTGCTGCCACTGCCGCCGTCACCATTGCTGCTGCTGTCACCCTTGTTTTTGCCATCTGGATTAGCCTTCTGCTCCTCGGCAATCTGCTCCAAGCGACCCAACAGGGCATCAGTGTTGGACTTGATCTGTGTCAGCTCCGTCTTCATGGTCTGCAGTTCACTGCTCTTTAACTTGATCTTGGCTGAGCCAGTGGTGATGGCTGAGGAGCGGGCAAAGAGCTTGACAGGTATGGTGGTTTTGACATGCTGGACCAAGGGGACTGTGACGCGGGGTCGCTTCACAGGGACCACCCTGGGCACTGGCACTGGCGGCAGGCGTCCCCGTCGAAGAGGCTGTCATAGAAGTCTTCGCGGTAGTAATCATAGTCAAAGCTGTAGCCACTGTATATGGCAGATACTGCTCTCTTTAGCCCCTTGGGTCTGTTGGGCTTGGGCACTACAGCCATGCTGATGTCCAGGGTCTGCCCGGCCAGCACCCGCCCATTCTCTCCCAGCACAGCTGCCCGGGCATGGCGCTCGTCAGCATACTGGACAAAGGCATAGCCCTTGTGCACAGAACAGCCGGCCACACAGCCACACTTGAAGAAGATGGTCTCCGCATCTGACTTCTTCACCACAGCTGTGTTGAGATTTCCAATGAAGATCCGAGAGTTGATGCACTTGGGGTCATTCTTGTTGGTTACAGTGCTTGTCTGGATCTTCAAGGACATGGTGACTATCAGTACCAAGGCTGAGCTTGGCCAGCAATTTCCTCTTTTGGGGTTCCAGGGTCAGCACCAACTGCCTTAGGGAACAGAGCTCACCCGCGCTGAGGGGTCTGGAGGCAGCCGCGCGGCTCGGAAGGAGGCGATGCCGCTGCACCGTGGCGGACGGCAGGGATGCGGGGAGGGACGGAGGAAGAAGGCGGCGCGGGCCGCGGCCTGGGGAGCTGAGCACCCGCGCAGGCCGTCGGCCCCGCCGCCGCTACCGCCACCCCCCTCCCCCGCCCGCCCCAGCTTCTCTCCGATCAGCCCGCCCCGCGCCCTCGCCGCTCGCACGCCCAGCCGCACTGATCAATGTTTAAACTTTTTAAATGTTGGCAGTTTTCATTTGATTTTCCAAGAATTATCATTTGTTCACTGATTGTTTCTCTTTTATAGCCTCCTGGATTTATTTTGTGGAGACAACATTTTCTCTCTCTGATGATAGCGTGGAATATATTTCAAATTTTCCTCTGTTCTCTGTGGTTTCTTATTTTCCATTGTGATCTTTCTTCCTGGTGTTTGTCTTGGTTTGTCTCTTTCCAGCAGGAAGCTTTGCTCAGTGTCAGATGACCTGGGCTATCTGTCCTGAAAGCCTGAATGAGGGTTCATGTTGGGAGGACTGGCTGTGCTGACAGGTGAACCTCACTGTCAGGTGATCCGGGGACTGTTCAAACATGACAGATGGCAGGTGGCATTATTTGGAGACTGTCTCTTTGAGGTCTTAAGTTTCTGCAGAGCAGAATCATCCAATTTAACTGGCTGACAGCGTTCTGGAAGCAGGACCAGGGAAGGTGTCCAAAGATCCCAGCATTCAACATGTAGAGTTTTATCTCATCCCATTTTGAGCCCTTCTCTGCCCAACAGTCTTCACTCCATCTGGTGCTTTGAGTCCTGGGTTCATCCAGAGAGAATGCCTCAGATTTCCTGTGGGCGAGGTGTGCTGGGTGGATGGAGAAGGAAGGGAGAGCCATTTGGTAAGGCATCAGAGAAGCCCACTACTCGTTCAACCATCCCCCTACTTTGGCTTTTTTCCCCTACTGTATCCCCCAGCTTCCTGGTACCCGGTGTCTCCAAGAGCCTTGTTTTCCTTGGTTTTGGAGGGTGAATCAGCTGGCTCCCTATTGGCCTGGGCCCTCAGCAGCTCTTGAGCCATAATTCTGCTCTGTTCAATCTGTCATCACTCCTCTTCCCTTTTCCCTTCCCCAGTGTGTGTTAAAACGTCTCATCTTTGCTGTTTCCTCAAGTTTTCCATGTCCATATGGTTAATGCCTTCTTAAGTTTTGCAAAAGAGAGGAGATAGGTGGGTGTGGTTAATTCTCTATTTTAAAATCTGGTATCAGTAGGCTTCCTTTGCCCTCTCAGTATTAGCCATTATCTCCATAAAGGAACTTTAGTTATATGGTCAGTTGTTCAAGGTTGCTTTAAATATTTTAATTTATATTTATATTTAGATCACAGTCTAGAGAAATGCTGTTTGTGTGCCAGGGGGTCCTTTAAAAAAACAGAAAACTTATTACTTGCTCTGATAGCCATGATTTTAAACTGGTTAAGACATTTATCAGTAACATGTATGAGATTAGTCTTGGTACACTTTGAAATTATAAGGAAATTTTGTTTAAAATTCAGATATTCATTTCAAACTATGGCATTTTAGATTGAGTCTTCATTTTAGAGAAATTTTCCTGAAATAATTTTTTGAAGTTTTAACAACTTCATCTTAGAATTATAAGCATAGCTTTCCTCTTTGGAAAGCATTTGCTAGATTTAGTCAGCCAAAATTTTGTCTCATGCTCCTTGATCAATTATGAAGGCCCCATTTTTTTTTTTTTTTGTACCAGTAGTGCTTTTTGAACATAAAAGGGCTATTGGTGACTTTTAATTCAGAGATTAATTTTGATTCTGCAAGCCTTTGTCATACCCATAAGCAGATGAGGGTCTTTTTCAGAACAGCTAACAACTTAATATGGTTTAAAAAAAAACAAACTTTTTTACTCTCTGCAAGGACTTCAATTTTAATTATTTTATAATCAGAGCAAACGACTTTATTTTACCTGAATGGCTTATGATTTCCTCCTGGAAATGTGTGCCTTCTTCATGCACACAAGGACCAGTGTTAATTGCAGGCAAGCTATACTGTAAGATAATTGCAGGTCTCTTAACCTAGTGGAGATTTGTACGTGGCCCTGAACTTTTCATTACTAGTCATTTTAGGGGGGTTGCTCATGAAAGTTCCAATTATAGTGCAAATACACCAGGAACACTTTCAGCTGCTGTTGTCTTGGGATAATTAGAACCACTGAGTTCAATAGGGCCTTAAGAGACAAGGACAGGTCAGTTATAATGGGACCAAACCAAAGAAAACAATTGTGAGTGACTTACTCTCCAGCGTGGAAGAGGCACGGTGGGTAGAAAGTGGGACTCCCCCAAAGCTGACTGGAAGTGGAAGGGGTGCACCATGTCCTGGAGTAATTCATACTGATGCTCCTGAGATCTGGCAGAGACCGTGTACTAACCAAAGCTCCCCTAGTTACAGAGCCCACTATGTGTTCAAAGTATCTGCATATCCAGTATCTCCTATTCTTTCTTCCCAGCAATCCTCTGAATTCAGTGAAGGAAGAGAACAAGTCACACTTTATCAAGAAGGAAACTGGGTACTAGAAAAACAGCATGATCATCCCCAAGATCCCACCGCCAAGAATAAATAAGGGGAAACCAGCATTAGGACCCAAGCTTCCTGGCTCTAGGCTGGGGCTCTTCCCTACACAATGTTTTTCAAAAGACTGCCTGAAATACCCCTACGAGTAGTAGAAGTGGCCAGTGGACCATGAGCTTTTAGAGGAGTGTCAGGGTGTGCAGGTGGAGGGAGAGGCTGCTGGCAGTCATTTTGAAGTTAGTCTTGCAGTGGTCTGATCAGCATCATTTTGATTGTTTTAAGTAAACAGGTAATCTCCAGTTCCAGGGTTGGTTTGCTCCCACTTCTTTGAGGCCAGTTCTCAGAATTGTGGCAGCTTATGTCCTGGCTGCTGTCTGGTCGTCATGTAGTTAACTTCTTCTACCTGGTGAAGTTTTAGTAGCTACAAGACAGCTCAAAGGATATGGCTCAGAATATTATCTGTAGCCCTTGAGGAGGAACTAAAGGACTTTGGCTTTGTTTAATGACTAAACAATCATTATTTTGTCCTGTTTGACTGTTTCCCTTTGTTTCTGTATTTTCTTCTCTGATTATACTTATTCTTTGACTAAAGTTTTTCTGTAGACAAGAGGCAGGTGGAGGACATGGTGAGGGGCAGCGGGAGGGATCTGTCCTGTGAAGGACCCCATAGGTCCTGCTCTGTTTCAGGGGGACACTGAACACTTGATCTAAGTCACAATTTTGTATTAAGCTGCCTAAATCAATGATGTCACTTCTGAAATGTGGCTTTACATGCTCCCTGTCTTCCCACAACAGAATTATGAGAAGGAGTGAGAATGAATGCAAGAGAAAGTCTTCCTTTGAAAACATGTACAGATTGCTGCCTACATGCATTACAGAAGGAACAATGTAGTGTCTTTTTACTCATTAATTCATTCACAGATACCTTTTATGTATCTATTGTGTGTCAGATAATGATGCTAGTGGCCAAGGATGTGATTTTTGCAGTGTTAACAAAATGATCTAGGGCTCCTGAGTGTCCCTGAGAAATTTCAGGTGGTCTTCAAAGGCCAAACTATTCCCATGATAATACTAAAAAGTTACTTGCATTTTCACTCTTATTCTTAATATCTTAACAGAAGAAAGAGAACCTATAGTGTATTATGCCAGACATTAAAAAGATTTCCAAAAATGTAAAACAGTGCCCTTCTTCTCACTATTTTTTGTTTTATTTTGGAAAAAATACAGCCATTTTTCATAAGTATCATGTTTATGTTACTATGTAATGATTTCATTATTATTTTTAATGAATTAGTAAATTAACATTATTAAATATTCACAAACAAAAAATTTTGTTTTCCATTATGGTAAATATTGATAGATATAGCCCATATAAGCAAAAGCACACACTGGTACCCTCCAAAAATTTTAAGAGTATAAAGAATCCTGGGAATGAAAAGTTTACAGACTTACTGAGGGAGAAAATTAAAGCAGGATGTATTCTTCCCTTTTGGAGATTATATTGAATTATCTGTAGGCAGCCCCAAAACACTCACTCTCTTCTATACACCACCCACTACTGTGAGGGCTGGAAGCCGGAGAACTCATTTCCCAGAATCCCTTACCAGGAGGGCTTCATATTAGATTCTGCCAATAAGACACATTCTCACAAGATGTAGAAAATAGACCGAAGCCAAAATATTTCTCCATGGACAGGTGTCTGGGCTTCAGCAGATGTGAGATTTTTTTCAGCAGCTCTCAGTATTGCTGTAATCATTGGCTTCAGTGATTCTCACAGCCCTGAGCATCACTAATCATTTCCTGTGGTTCCAGAAATTTCCTGACTGTCTTAAAGCTAGTGGCAAACTTGAGTTGTTCTTCTCCTACGGTTTCAACATTTCTGTAACCCTCAAATTCTCTTATTTATATCTCTTTCTGCTTGGAATACCTGGAGAGGTTTTGTTTTCCTGAGCCAGCTTACTTTGTGGCTGGAGAGTCAAAGGCCAAATAAACAAATAAATTACAAAGCGCATGCAGACTATGATAAGTACTACGAGAGAAATAAAATGAGAGCAGGAGTAAAGACTAAGAGTAGACACTCTACTCTAGGTTAAAAGATGTATACATGAGAACTATATAATCTGTTCATTTATGATGCTGAATTTTTTATTGAGTTATAGTCAGTTTACAGTGTTGTGTCAATTTCTGGTGTACAGCACATGCTTCAGTCATGCATGAATATACATATATTCATTTTCATATTCTTTTTCACTGTGAGCTACTACAAGATATTGTATGGTGCTAATTCTGTATCTGTTTTTGGTTTCCTAAGAAGGTATTCAGTTCTGGGGCTTTTGTTTTGTTCTATTTTGTTTTGTTTTGTTTTGGGGTTTGTTTTTTTTTTTTTTTTTTTTTTTAGTTTCAAGGTATGATGAAATGAAATCATAAAAGTGTATCAGAGAAATGACATTGACTTTCAGAAATTAATACCAGTGTTCCTTGTCACCATGATTTGTGAATGTGTTACAAAATTTTACAAACTCTTACCATATGGACATGTTTTACACAGAAATTCTCGGGAACATAATTTAGAATTATTACAGAATAGCTTGATATAAAACATTGATTTGGTGATGTGACTAATGAAAAGCAAAATTTCCATTAATTTTTTATTTTAATTTCTGAGAACATTTCTACTTCATTAACTCTTCTGGAAATATCAGCACAGGCTAAGTCCTATGAAATGCAACCTCTAGTGATGGGGGCAGAAACCTTGCACTGCACCAACAAAATATATCATACCTCGGCTTGGCAGAAGTAGGGAATGTTCACCATCAGTAATTTATTTAATTTAGATATTTTACCAACAGTGTAAGGAAGACAGATATTGCAATGATATTCTTTAGAGAAAATGGTTGCAGTATTGCAGAGTGTGTTTGTGTGTGTGTCTCTGTGTAGTGTGTGTGTGCCTATAGTAAGACTAGATTTCCCTGAAACTTAGAGCTGTCTTCTAAGGTCTGTAAGACAAAAAATGATGTGGCTTGGAAGTACACAGGTTTGTTATAAGAAACAGTCTTCGAAGTCAAATACCAAGTCAGTTCATTTTCCAGATTTCAAAAACCATCAAGGCGAGTGACTGTTCCAAGAACACACCTAGAACATGGCTACTGCCCTGGCTCTGGGCTCTAGAGCAGTTAATGGAACCTGAGACTCACTGGCCAGAGAGAATATCCAGAGCTCAACCTTCTGGATTTAGTATTCTGAAAACAGTGGACCTTTAAATCTTTTTCTGAATATAAAATGTACTATAATTTTTATATTATATTAGTTTCAGGTGTACTCTCTCTTTTTTGGGTTGTTTTTTTTTTTTTGAGGGGGGTGTAGGTAATTAGATTTGTTTATTTACTTATTTATTTTAATGGAGGTACTGGGGATTGAACCTGGGACCTTGTGCATGCTAAGCACGTGCTCTACCACTGAGCTAGACCCTCCCCTGACTAAAAGTTACTATAATGTTTTAAGTGCTTTTGAATAACTTCATGTCACCCTTCTCAGTCTGTCATATATAATGAAGCTTAGAAATATTAAGGAGCTGGATGTATTGCAAATATTTTTATTGGGATTAATTCATTGGTGATAAACAATGCAGAGGAGAGAAGAACTATGTGATTAAACATGTTGTCTCCTAACTTCAAAAGTGAATCATGGCACTTATTTCCCAACTAAGCAGGTGCTATAAAAAGCACCACATGAGTCAAGGGATTGGATTTTCATCTTCTCATTTATGAATTCTCCTTAAACCTTTCCCTTTTCTACCTCTTTTCATTAAAACCTCTAAAAGTCATTTTATCTCTTTCCAATAAATATCAGTATAACTCCTTCATGGTTATTAATATCCTTTTCAAAGTGAGGTGGTCTTCTGGTTTACATTTAATCACAAGAATTCACATTCTTTTCCTAATTTGGTTTCTATGAGTACCTGTCTCTTCTCCTAATGATGAGTCATATCTGTGGGTGCTGAAAAAAAAGACATTATCTAAAATATATTTAAGAAAAGCACAGGCTTTATTTTTTCCTGTGTTTTTTTCCCCCAGGGGAGGGACATCTGCTTAAAGTGCCACTAGCTTTATAAAAACTAAATTCCTATAAGAAGAACAACAGAGCCATGATCAAATGAAAATTAAGGAATTGTGTTTTAATTATTTTATTTTTTTTTATGCAATAACATCTGAACTTTTATTGGCCTCTCACTCCCCAAAGGGCATCAATTCCGCCTTCTTAATGCCTCAGAACTTTGGTGTCTGAGGTGCCATCCACAAGCCTGAGGGTGGTGGTCTTCTGGATGGTTTGCCTGGAGTTGTTGCTATCCATGGCATCACTAAGATTGAAGTCCTCCCCATCTTCCAGCAGGCAGCGGTAGGTGTTGATCTCAGCCTCCAGCTTGACCTTGATGTTCACCAGGGCCTCGTACTCCTGGTTCTGGCATTGCCCCTCTGCCCGGGTCTGGGCCAGCTCTGACTCCAGGTGCAGCAGAACCCCATTAAGCTGCTCCATCTGCATGGCGTAGCAGGCCTCCACCTCCCTCAGGCTGTTCTCCAAGCTGGCCTTCAAGTTTCTCATGGAGTCCAGGTCGATCTCCAGGGACTGTACGTTCCGTCTCAGCTCTGTGAGGGCTGTCTCGGCAGCTCCTATCTCAGTGGTCTGCGAGGTGACCACTGTGGTGCTCTCCTCAATCTGCTGGGACCAGTACTTGTCCATCTCCTCTTGGTTCTTCCGAGCAAGCTCATCATACTGAGCCTGGATGTCTGCCATGATCTTGCTCAGGTCCTCAGACTTGGGGGCATCCAACTCCACGGTCAACCCAGAGTCGGCAGTCTGGTTTTCTAGACCCTTTACTTCCTCCTCGTGATTCTTCTTCATAAAGAGCAGCTCCTCTTTGAGAGCCTCGATTTCTGTCTCCAGCTGTAGGTGAGTGACATTGGTGTCATCAATGACTTTGTGGAGCCCGTGGATGTCACTCTCCACAGACTGGCGCATGGCCAGCTCTGTCTCATACTTGACTCTGAAGTCATCAGCAGCGAGACAGTCATTGTCAATCTGTAGAATGATGCGAGCGTTGTCCACAGAATTTGCAAAGATCTGAGCCCTCACGTCCTCAGTGGTCTTCAAGTAATGCCCCCAGTCTCGGACCTGGGGTCCCTTCTTCTCCAGGTGTTCCCGAATTTTGCTGTCCAGTCTCCGATTGTCAGCCTCCAGGCTCCTCACCTTCTCCAGGTAGGAGGCCAGGCGGTTGTTCAGGTTTTGCATGGTCTCCTCGCCCTGGATGCCCCCCATGCCCACTATACACCAGATCATCCGCGTGCCCAGGTTCCCGGAACCCCAGCCGCCCCGAACGCTGGTGGAGCGGGACACGGAGATCCGAGATCCCGAGCCCCCGGCGTCTGCATAGACGCTGGCCGCGCTGCTGAGTGGTCGCGGCACGTAGCGCGACTGCACGGAGCCGGTGGACCGGCAGGTGGAGAGGCTGGACTGGGTGCTGAAGCTCACGGTGTCTGTTCCGCGACGAAAGCGAGAGGCCAGGACTCGGGTGCTGGGCCGTCTTAATTATTTTTAAATTGCTGCTCAACATCATTTTTACAAGAGGCCCTGATGAAGATAAAATGACTTCTTCACCTGGTAGCACTGGGTATCGTGGGCAATAAACTGATGGATAAGGTGTAAGTCAGAGAGGAGAGAAGGGCTGAAGAGAAATGAAGTAGGTTATAAAGGCATAGGATTCTGGAGGTAGAAAGAATCTTGGGAAGCAATTTAATGATCCCTCACTTTATAAATGAGGAAGTTGCAGGAACACGACGTAAAACGAAAGTAAAACTGAGAAGCCACCCCCTGCAGAATCAGGAGACATCTGGACATGAAAAGGGGAAAGTGAAAAACAGGAGCCCTTCTCTCAGCTCCAGTTAGGTTTAGGACCAGAATTTTCAAGTTGTGCTAAGTTGATCAGGTCATCAAACTGCTTGGGTGTCTTCCTGATTTCTGCTCAAAGCTGTGCTTTGCAAACCTAGCCCATGGTGGTGGGGGGAGGAAGAGTCAGATCTTAAAGCGCTGAGGCTACCTGGACAGTGTTTAGCATCACCCACAGGTCAGCTCTGTGCTGAAAACTACCTTCCCACTGTCCTGTTTACACTGGTTTCTCTGCTATCTTCCTCATAGCCCATCATCTAGTTACTCAGCAACCCAGACAGACATAGCCCTGGGTCCAGTGCTTAATGGGATTGTAAAAGCACAAGGAGCTTGCAATCTAATTAGGAAAGAAATAGATGGGCACAGACGGGAAGTGACAGATCGCTTGCCTGAGTGTGTGTGAGGAGTCAGAGCTGTGGTTCAGCAAAGGGAGTGACTTCTGCCCTGGATTTGAGCTGGACCAGGAAAAGTGCATACGTCCTAGATGGGGAAGGAGATGGGGAACTGCATTCTAGGGAAGGAACAGCATGTGTAAAACACTTTAAGTTGGTAATAAACACCATATAGATCAGGGCCAAAAAGGAAAATGCTCTGTGGGGGGAGCAGGGGTTCATGGTGAGGAATAGTTCGGTAGATACGTTTTGCAGGGACTTGAATACCAGGCTGAAACACTTTATATTTATTTCATTAAATACAACAGTCTTACTCACTATTAGCCTCTGAATTATTAACCTCTTAAATGGCCTCTGTGGATATTTAACCTCTTCATGGTGGAAAGTAGAGAAAATAAATTGCTTTGCCATCCATTAAAATAATGACACGAAGCCAAGTTGCCTGATTTCCCAAAAACCCATCATTTCATGAGCCACTCCTCGGGGAAAATGACTTTTCTGACTCAGCAGTAATATAAAAGAATCCCCTCTAAACCTCCACATTGAAACGAGCTGGAGCACTTTGGATTGTGCTCCCTGTGTGGGTTTATAAGTCTTTATAGCTCTTTCATTGTGGAAATTGTTTTGGCAAATATGTGTTCAGAAGGGCATTCAAAAAGCAAAAGCTTCCAACATGGAGAAACTAAAAAGGCAATGGATCTGACAAAGGAGTAGAGAAATCAAAGTGACAGGGCTTGAATTTCTAGTAAATATATCAGTATTTTGTGTAACTGAACCAAAAGGAGCTGAAACACCCTGCCAACCCCAGAGTGACCTCTTAAAGTTCAAAATGAGACCCGAGAGAAACCGGAATGTGATGAGGGCTGATGTAGGGAGAGGAAATCACTGGAATAAGTGCATGGCCAGATGTGAGGGTGAGGATCCACCAGGATAAAGGATGGATGGTCCCCATGAGATGTATTTGTTTGGCAGATAACAAGTCATGGGAATCAAGTTCCATCACTTTTTCTTGAAGACCCTCTTACTGGGATGTCCCAGATAGTGGTCTGGAAGGAGACTGATGTCAGGGTATGAATTGTCATGCGGTCCCAAGCTCAGTGTCCCTTGATTCCTACAAATGGATCAGAAGAGCCTATATGGGGGTTGTGGCAGGGTCACACAGCTTGTCCGACTCCACTGAGCTTGCAACTCCAGAAGGGACACATATGGAGGGGTGGGGAGGGCTGAGGGGGAGGACAGGAGGACAGACCCACTTAACCAGCCAGATCAACTGAATCAACACTGCAGGACAACAGAATCAGTGATGTCACAGCCAGCTTCACTTCACTCTTCTTTGTACAAACGTGTCATTTAGGACACTTGCAGTCACTTCTCCCCATGGAGTCTGTTAGCTTTATTTTCATCACCACCTGCATAAGTTGACTGAATAGAAGGCCTCAGGGCCCCCTCTATGGCTGTCTGTCCTTTCTTGTGCTGGACAGTTTGACCAGCTCTAGTCCCAGCTGGAAGCAGTCAGTACCTTTGGGACCTCTGTGTGACACTCTAGTGAACAGGTAGCTGTCCAGCCATATCAAACATCTCAGAGTCAGGAGTTTGGCTGTGTATAGGCAGGCTTTTCTAAAGAGACACTGGGTGGGGGCAGGTCTTCTGAGTCCTCCTGGCTCTCAGCCCAGCTCCTAGGCTTTCTGGAGAACAAAGTAATGGTTTTGAGGTTAAAAGCCCTCCTGCTTCTCCCTGGTGGACAGGGACATTCTGCTTCAGCTCATAAGTAGATCTGGGGATCCCTCAAGGAAAAGGGAGAGATGAGAGTGACAGAGCCAGCTCTCTTTGGGCTCCCCTGGTAATGGCTGTGTTGTATTCCTGCCCCAGCCTGGCTGGAGAAACCCTCACATGGTTTCTAACCCACAAGTTCAAGACTGCTGAAGCCAAACATGACCTCAGTGGTCCTTTAGCTGCCGTATCACACCTGGGTTGGACGTGCAGGTTTGTGGGAGTTTGGGTAATGGGGGATCTGGGACGGCTGATGATAGGCACTTTGTGCTGATTTTAGGACCTAGGACAGTTCCACACCATCTTGCAACATGGGCTATTGGGGTGACTGGGTTCACTGAAATCCTAAATCCCCCTCATGAGGAGTTTGCTTTCCTCCCTGCTACCCATGGCAAGCTTTGGAGAAATGGAACAGACGGGATATGTGAAAATAGAAGAGGGGTCTAAGACTAAATTTTCAGAAGTTTAAACTCAGAAGCCTTTCTTGAAGGTGTTGTCATGGAAGCCAAAGACCTTGCCAGGTTTTACAAACCGACATTGAGGAAGTTTCTGAGCGTCGTTGAGCATGTCACCGCCAGGGGGCAATGTGAAGCTGTGTCCATGACTCATAGTTTAGGTCTTGACCAAAAAGTTAAATCCAAACCACACAACCCTTTCTGTCCTGTACAGAAGCTTCTTGAAAGCCCTCAGAGGGCTTTTAAACTTTAAAGCTGTAGCAGTGTTTAGTAAATCCAACAGTATCATTAAGAGTACATTGGATGTTCCCCTTAAAACCCATACCAGATTAAGTTTTACTGGGACTATGGTGCTGTTCATTTTCTCATTGAAATGGTCATTTTTCACTGTATTCCCTGTCCGAAATAAGAATGTAAATTTGAATAAGAATGCATTATGGAATGGCTCTGCCCTAACTTGTAATAAAAAAAAAGGCTTTTTGTGTCTTGTAAAGCTTTGCCTCCAATCCATGTTATGACAATTTTAAAGTCTACAAGGGCAGCAGACGGATTCACACTCAGATGAATTATTCCCTTTTTTTTTTTATAATTGAAGTACAACAGTCAGTTTACCATGTTGTGTCAGTTTCTGGTGTACAGCATAACATTTCAGTCATACATATACATACATTCAGACGAATTTTCATTCAGATGAATTTTTTTGTTCAGCTCTGGCCATGTGTCCAGCATTGCCCTGGAAACGGCATGGCTCCTACCCTCGGAAAGCTTACAGTCTCCCTGGGGATCAGACAGAATAACAGAAGAGCCAGCTCCCTAGCACTCTGTTAGCTTTTAGGAAATAACTGGTCAATTTGGAAAATGAAAGAAGAAACAGTAGAGTCATTTCTGGAACCATGACATGTTCATAATCTCAGATTTTGGGGTCATACTCCTCAAGTGAAGTTTCTACTTTGTCAATTCCATTACAGCCAAATAGGGATAAACGGCTTCCCCATTATTAACAGAGCATTTTCCCCTTTTCCTAAAGTGTTCATTCTTTTCTCAGTAGTATTTAGTATTTTCTTAGGACATCTTGCAAATATATGACACTCGGGAACAGAGCACAAGTGGAGACGGTAATCTCTGGACTGTCTCATAAAATCATTTGAGAAGTTTGGAAGAACACTGAGTTTTTCCGCTGAAACAGCAATAAAATAATATCACTGTGTTATGAACTAGGTGCTGCCTTCTTGCCTTATGTATCTTAATTTTAGTTAGTTAGAAACAGCAAAATTGAGCCCCAAGTTTCTGGCAAGGTTATGCATGTGGTTGAGTGCGCTCAGCACAGGATAGGGATTTATAAACTCTGAATCCTGGTCCCCGGTCTGTTACTGACTTTGGGAAAGTCATTTAACCTCTTGTTTCTTATTTCTCTGGAGTAAAATGGAAGTAATAGAATAGCCCATCTCACTGGGAGGCTGTGATTAATGTCACAAACGATGGAAATACACTTTGCAAATTCAAGTGTCATTGCAGTGCTGATGTGAACCCCTTACAAAGGTCATGTGTCTTGTTTCTAGAGAAGGAAGCCCTTTGCTTCCTCTTTTGCCCACCTCTAACCTCTGACTATGTCCAGATGCTCCAATGTTACCGAGCTCTTCTTGCCTTTATGTGAAGCAGACGTATAATCATTTCGAAGACATTTAGGAAGCATTTTATCTTTACATCCTTCAGGAAGCAAGGACTGTGAAAGCCAAGTTATTGCAGCTGTGCTTGGACTGCTTCAGGTGCTTCAGAGTGATGGGGATGGTGTGGAGTTTGGGAACGCAGGGACAAGGTGGCATTATTATGTATAAAGGAGACAGTTTCTCTATGAGAGAAGGAGAGGATTGGACCAGTACTTCTTGCAATGGGTTTCTCCTCACTAGGCAGAGAGCAGAAAAGCTGGAACCAGGCGATTTTCTTTTTTACTGTGTACCCAACAGCCATTACGGTACTTGACAGAAAGTAGCCACACGATAAATGTTTGTTGAAGGAAAGATGGGGGGAAATCAGCTGGTTCACTAGGCAATGCTAATGGCCACACCAAAGTGCTTAGAAGCTGCATTTTCTGTGAAGATCTAAGTAATAAAATCATCCTGAAATATCAGGAAGTAATACTAATAAATTTTATCTCAATGTAGGCATAAAATTAAAATTTAGTACATTCAAAAAATGAATTTTAACTTTCATCTTTGTTGTTCTTTGGAGGTATTTTTAGCAGTCAAAATTTTCTGCAAGCCTGAGTGCCAAGAATGCAAAAAAAAAAAAAAAAGAGAGAGAGAGACTAATTTAAACTTATACTGTGGAATTTCCAACTAAATCTAAGCCACTCAGAGGGGAAAATGTAATTTCAGTCAGATGGATTTTATTCTTGTTTATCCCTAAGCATCCAAAATATTTTAAAAAGTAAAGGTATGAGAGGAAATGCAAATGCCTTCAAAACTTACTGTTATTTCTCAGAAGCCCAGCGTTACTTGAGAATTGAAAAACAGCATAGTTTGGTCGTCTAATATTTTTCAAATGTAGAAGTGATTCCCAAGTCTCACCTACAGATGATTTGTACTGGGATTTCAGCAGTTCATTCTTTCAGTGTTTTCTTGAAAAGAAACAGCCACATTTCAAGACTTTCTACCAACTTAGAGAAAGTTCCCTCATGAAAGGAACAAAGAACTTGGTATTATTTCGGGAGAAGTTACCACGTGTCCCCCAAAAACTATTGTTGAAAAGAAAATAGATTATTGCTGGGAAGAAAATATAGGTTTAAAGCCATTTTCAAAAGAAATGCTTTGGGTTTTTTTTTTCCTTTTTTTTTTAATGACTTGGATCCATATTCAGTAAAGAACTTTGCTAATCATTTTTTCTAATTACTTAGGCTAACTCATATTGGATGAGAAAAAATTATATTGTGAAGACTGCAGTAAACTGTAAGTTGCTCTCCCATGTAATTAGTTTGTTCTGGGAGCTCATTTTTATTACAAAAATAATTAATGGTAGGTAGTTATGAAGGGAGGGGCTCAAGCTGGAAGGCTTCGGGGTAATATTTCCTACATGAAATCTTCTCTACCATGACAATTCATTTTATTCCTTAGAAGTCAAACAAATACCTTATATCTAATTTCAAATAAACAGACTTAACAAGCTCAGGCACTCGACTGACAGTTTTTGGGGGGCATTCCATTCATAAAGGAATTAAAGGCATCAGGCATCAGTGGCCATGTAGTTCCTCCAAAGTACCTGTTTCTGGGGGTCCTGTTTCTCTTTCTTGCTTCTCTCTCCCTCCCGGTGCAAAATTGCTGGCATGGGAGATACAGGGAATGCCGGAGGATGGAGGGAGGGGGAAGCCATGTCCATCCCTGAGTGACTGCCCTTTGGGGAAATTGACTGCTTTTGTGCATGGTTCTCTGAGTCCAGGAGGAAAATGGGGAGATGCTTTCATTTTCTTTTCTAAAACCAATCTCTCTGCCAGTGCTGGGGATCCTACCTATACCAAACGCCAGGAATTTTCCCTCAACTATTTTCAATTTTATCCTACATTTGGCTCTTTCTCTTTTGCCTTCAAACATCAGTTCATTTGTATTTAAATTAAAAAAAAAAAAAAGGACTTAATCTTCCCAAAGTCTTCAAATAGAAATTCTCTCTCTGCTGCTGCTCTCTTTTGGGATCTACTTTCTGACTATTATGTCCTTCGCGGTCCAGCCCTATTCTGAAATACCTTTATTTCTAACATGTTAATACGATAAAATCAAACCTCAATACAGAGAAGAGCCTCAAGAGATGATCTGATCTCCATCCATAGCTTCAGGCATCAGTGGCCATGCATTTTACCCCCAGGGAACCTTTTTCTAGGACCTCATTTCCCTCTTCTACATCACTCTATCTCCCGGTGCCAATTTGACTATGAGGGAGGTAACCATGCTCTGTCTATATCTGGAGTGATTCCCCATTTTTAAGGCAAAGTGCTGGCCAACAGCCAAGGGAGGTCGTGTCTTTGGATAAATCTTAAGGTGCTGTCTCATGCTTTTCAGTCTTTCAACTGTATTTGATACAGTTGAAAGGCCAGTTGGGTTTCCATGACACTGTGTTTTGAATTTAATTTTGAATAAAAGGGGACAATTGGTTAGGGATCTGGACTCTTATAAAAGGTCACCATGACTCTGGATGGAAAAAAGAGCTATCATAAGCAGAGGGCCTTTTATGAGCAAAAACACAGGCATGGGTCTAATAGAGAAAGATTACTGACTTAAATACAATCCAGACTTCAGTGCAAGTTCCAGATTCATTTTTTGATTAGGGTTCTTTATTTTCACTCTGGAAATATTCCCAAGAGAAAAAGGAGGCATTGACTGAGTTACAGTAGAACAGACAATATGTTAAGCTATGTATTCGAATACGCAAAATTGTATCTCTTACCTTGGAATACTTTCATGGTCACATTTCTGAGAATAGTTCTGTCACTAAAACAGCCATATATAATTTTTCCAATTTTTTAAAACTTTTATTCTGGCTACTAATATTAAACAGTTGATAAGAGAACTCTGCATTGTATCTTAAAAATGAAAATATAAATAAATTAGATGGCATTGTTTTATGTGTTTGGTGGTGTTTGTTTTGTTCAGTCTGTTGGGTGATTTGAACAGGAGGATTCAGAAGAACAAGATGAAGGCTGTGTGTTTGCTCTGGGGAGAGTTCCTAATTGCAAGAAATTTCAAGAAGCTAACCTGGACTAGGAGGCTGAGGGTTCTTACACAGATTTTGAGCTGCTGAGGCCAGGCTTGAACCATGGGCAGAGCCAGCTGGGCTCTGACAATGAAGGAGCAGGAGCAGTGTGTCCAGGGCAAGGTCATTGCCATCCCTGGCCACCACCACTATGTCTAACCCTCCTGTTGTCTTTAAGACATTCCCTTGGGGTTTAGAGAGGAGCTGAGGTCACCTCCCTGGGCTCTGGCTGCCAGGATGGCTGAAAAGTGATGAGGGGAAAGGAGAGGAAAATATTGGACTCTTCCAGCTTCCTTAGATTGGAGGATGAAGGGACAGATTCTCTCAACACGTCTGTACAGTGGAGAGAATTTCCCAAGAATAGAAAGGGGACTTGGATTTTGGACAGCAACCCCTACTGCCCTCCTCAACATTCATTTTACAGGGAAAATATATTAGAAGACTCTGGTTAATAAAAATTCCATATGCCCTCTGCTGATTTATAAAGATTACTGTAGAGCTCATAACACTGTTCTAAGCATGATTAATACATTGTAATAATTTCTAGCATTGTATACTTTTTAAAAATCCATCTCAGAAAAGAATATGCCTTTATACAGTTGCCATCAGGCACTGAGGAATACAACATGCATGCTTTTCGGGGTCATGTCATTTCTGCAGCTTCAGATATCACCCTTGTTTCACATGAAACCATCAATAGCCGGCAAAGAGTTTAAATGCTGTCTTTAATAGGAACTAAATTAACAAGACCCCCTGACCTTTATGCTCTTCAAATAGTATTTCCTTAACTCTGAATACCATCCACTACTTCACATTTAGGAGAAATCTCATGTCACATTCTTTTATTCTGTTATTCTGTCTAGTTGGCCAACCAGTTTGGAGTTCTCAAATGAGAAAATTAAACCGGTAGCCAGTGGACCAAAGGGAGAAATTCTGTCACAAAAGAATTGTTTTTCCCACACAGATTGTACTGGCACAAGAGAACCCTCTGATGATTGAAATGTTACTCTGAATCTTAGGATGTTTTCCGTAACTCTGCTCCTAAGAATAATTTGCAGTAGTCAGACAGTAACACTTCATTCATTCAGACCCAGTAGTTTCCCATTCCTCTTATCTCAAAGTCTCTACATTTTGAAATAATTTGGAGTTCAGCTGGTTTGAGGTTAATATTTACTAAGCAAGCTCTTGCTTTCATAATCTCACAAATTGGCTAGCAGTATTCAAAATATTTCAGGGGACTTTGTATTTTATTCAAAGACGAGATTTTCAGGTAATACCAAGTATGTTTATTTTTTAACAACCAAATGATTGCAAATGTTCTTATTCATTGGTTTGTAACAAAATCCATTAAGGATTTTGACGGGCATTTTTAGTAGTTACCCTGTTTGTGTAACGTTAATAAAACTGTATCTATTTAAAAATATATTATAATATGCTTTTTAATTACCTGCCCCAGTGAGTCTGAATTTACCAGATTTGACCCTAGACAACTTTTCTACAAAGATATCCAAGCAACGGATCATTGTCATTATTACTTCCCAACATTTCACAGTGACCAAACATAATTCATGATGTATTTTCCTGCCCTGCTGCAATATCTTCTCTGTTCCCACACAGTTTGTGTGCTTTCTCAGATGACCCTCCTTTTGTCTCACATGTGGTACTGTAAGTAGGAAGGGAAGAGAAAAGAGTGAGAGGCAGCCACTGGGGTAGAGATTTCTGGGAAGAGGAGCAGAAAAGATGAATAAAAATGTTTCAGAGATGGATGGACTTGGACGTATCCTGCTAGAAGGTAGGGCTGTCAACCTTGCTAATAGGGGCAGCTGGGAAGCTGCCATGATGTCATGCAGAGGCCACAATGGGGTGGCTGTCAAGGAAAAGGTGGAGGTGGTGGAAACAGCTTGGGATTTTATGTTCCAAACAGTAAACTGATTTGCACATTGTTGCATACGATCACAAATACAGAAAGAGAGTAACCAGTGAGAGAATGTGCTATGGAGTTAGGCTGATCTGGGTTTGAGGTCAGGCTTTGTCACTTACCATGTGATTTTGGACAACGTATTTAACTTCTGTCAGCCTCAGGGGCTCATCTGTGAAATGAGGCCCATGATTCCTCGCTCGCAGTGTGGTCATGGGGATTATGTGACCCAATGTGTGGGGAGCGGTGCTGGGCACTCAACATGAGCTAGTTTTTATCTTTATTATTAATGAACTTTAAAATTAATAAATTTAGTATTGATAAAAATTTTAAATCAATCAAATCACTATGTTGAAAATGTTTTATTTAGTAAAATAATCACTTGTTGGCCTGGTCAGTGGTTTATAAAAATGGAAGGATCTCAGACTTTGAAGTCAGATTGACCTGGGTTTAAATCCTGGGTCTTCGTATGACCCAGGAATCCTGCTCCTGGGCTTATATCCAGAAGGAACCCTACTTCAGGATGACACCTGCACCCCAATGTTCATAGCAGCACTATTTACAATAGCCAAGACATGGAAACAGCCTAAATGTCCATCAACGGATGACTGGATAAAGAAGATGTGGTATATTTATACAGTGGAATACTACTCAGCCATAAAAACTGACAACATAATGTCATTTGCAGCAACATGAATTATCCTGGAGAATGTCATTCTAAGTGAAGTAAGCCAGAAAGAGAAAGAAAAATACCATATGAGATCACTCATATGTGGAATCTAAAAAAACAAAAAACAAAAAAACAAAGCATAAATACAAAACAGAAATAGACTTATAGACATAGAATACAAACTTATGGTTGCCAAGGGGGTGGAGGGTGGGAAGGGATAGATGGGATTTTAAAATTGTAGAATAGATAAAGAAGATGATACTGTATAGCATAGGGAAATATATACAAGATCTATGGTAGCTCACAGAGAAAAAAAGTGACAATTAATATATATATATGTTCATGTATAACTGAAAAATTGTGCTCTTCACTGGAATTTGACACAACATTATAAAGATTATAAATTAATAAAAACTGTTTTTAAAAGAAAGTCCTGGGTCTTCTACTTACTAGGAATATCATTTTTTTTTTAATTTTTAATTCATTTTTTATTTTATTTGGGGGGTAGTTAGTTTTTTTTAATTTGTTTATCTTTTTTTTTAATTGTGTATTTTATTTTGTTTTTTAGTAGAGGTACTGAGGATTGAACCCAGGACCTCGTGCATGCTAGGTACACATGATGCCACTGAACTGTACCCACCCCCCAGGAACATCATTTTTAATCTAGAGACTCTCTTCCTTTGTCAGTAATGGGGAATTAAGTCTTCCTTTATCAAAGAGTTGTTGGTGGGATTTAAAGTAATACTAATGAGCTTAGTGGGGTGACTTATTAAAGTGACAGTGATTTTCAGTTTTCAGCATTTCATAATTTTTGTCACCTAAGTGGCCAGTGGAAATTAGCATGGGGAGTGGAAGAAATGTCACAAGCATTAATCAAAGAAAGAACCTAGAGTAAGTAAGACTGTGCATAAAATGTCACCATGAATTAGTAGTAGAATCAGCATTAGAACTCATGGATATAGGTTCGCAGAGTTAGGGGTCTCTCGTCCATTGTAATAGCATTTATAACTAACCGGACTCTGCACAAGAAATAACCTAACTTGTATGGACATAGCCAATATTTTAAAAGTTTAATAACCAGGGTCAAAACTGAATAATATGTTTGTGATACATTTTAACTGTGGTGTAGCTCAAGTTTTAATAACATGGTTTTTTAGGATCAACACTCAATAATGTGTTGTGACACATTTTAATTGTGTTCAATGACTTTTTCATAGTTTCATCCATGGTTTTCTTTCCACATAGCAGTGTGTGTCTCTGATATTAGGAAGCATTGAGTTGGAGAGGGTGTGGAGAGAAGGGAACCCTCCTACACTGTTGGTGGGAATGTAATTGTTGCAGCCACTAAGGAAAACAGCACGGAGGTTCCTTAAAAAAACTAAAAATAGAGTGACTATCTATGATCCAGTCATCCCATTCCTGGGCATATATCTGGAGAAAACTCTTAATTTGAAAAGATACATGTACCCCAATGTACATAGCAGTACTATTTCCATAGCCAAGACATGAAAGCAACCTAAATGTCCATTGACAGATGACTGGATAAAGAAGATGTAGTATATATAGACAATGGAATACTACTCAGCCATAAAAAAGAATGAAATAATGCCATTTGCAGCAATGTGAATGAATCTAGAGATGATCATACCAAGTGAAGCAAGTCAAAGACAAATATCATATGATATCGCTTACATGTGGAATCTAAAAAAAAGACACAAATGAATTTATTTACAAAACAGAAACAGACTCACAGACATAGAAAACAAACTTATGGTTACCAAAGGAGAAAGTCGGGTGAAGGATAAATTAGGAGTTCGGGATTAGCTGATATACACTACTATATATAAAACAGATGAAGAGCAAGGTCCTACTGTATAGCACAGGGAACTATATTCAATAGCTTAAAATGATCTATAATGAAAAAGGATGTATATGTGTGTATAACTGAATCACTATGCTGTACACCAGAAACTAACACCACATTGTAAATCAACTATACTTCAATAAAAATATATATAGATAAAGATTGATGTGAACAAATTTCCACTTGGGGAAATGTTGTTCTAAAGGATTGTACTATTCTGTGTGCACTCAGCTCACTGACATCAACTAAACACCAGAGCATCCGGCAGCAGAGAAATCTGCTGACTCTAGGGGAAGATGGCAAAGTCAAATTCTATTTTCTGGGGCTCCTCAATGGTCCTGGAATCTTCCTCTGCCTGCGGGGTGCCTGTTGATCTCATTCATGATTTCAGTATCTTTATGTTGGGCCACTCATGTACTTTGGTGGCCCAGCCTCCCGCTTCCAGTCCTCAACCCCACAGTTATCTCCCACTTGGCATGGGGGTGGGATCCAGGCATCTCTGTGCACCAGGCTCTTCAAATGATGCAGCAATCACAGCTGCCCGTCCCTCCGACAGTGGGAGCAGAGGGACAAGTCAGAGGTGGCTCAGCCTTTCATTCAGCCTCTCTGATTCTCAGTTGGCCTCCCCTGGTTTCTTTCTGCATACTGCTATGTAAGGCTGCTCTTATTTTCATGGCTGATCTAGTTTGATGTGTGTATGTTCCTTGGTAGTGTCTAACTAACGCTTTGTGGAAACTGGAAGTTAGAACCTCTAACTGTGGGCATCTTGTCCAAAGGTGTGTATGGGATTACAAGGCATTCTGTGCTGTGCATCACACATGTAATGTACTCTGTTCATCCTATGTTTTTTTAATCAACATGAATCTTTAATTACTCAGCAGTTACTTGGTGGAAACCATGACATTATTATTTGTATTTTTCAGATGGAGAGACTGCGGCCCTAAATTTGTCCTGGTTGCCCTGAGCACTGCGTGTCCTGGAGACAGAGCTGGAGCCCCAATCCAGAGCCCCTGGGTATCGCCCAAGAAGACTGCACTGCTTCTCTGTGGAGGACTCTTGCTCCGCATCTTCTTTCTGGGTAGGTCTATCCTGCTATTAAATCATAAAGTGAGCATTTATCATCTTGACTGTGAACGAGTTATGAGCTAAAGTCCTTTCTATAAAACTTGGCTTCTGTTAATTCCTCCCTGAGCCCAGTGGAGCAAAATATCTGAGTTGAACCAAGAACTCTTCCTCCAATGTGAATTCATTCTGAAATGCATCTCTTCTATTTTTTGGTTTTTTTAGCCACTCTTTCTTTGAGCTTGCAGGCAGTGTCATCCACATAGGTGTTACTTTTCAGGCTCTGTTTCACATTTACTTATATGCCTGTCTTTGTGTTCAGACTCTGGCTTGAAGCCACCATAATGACTAAAGAATAAGAGTGTTCAAAGGTTATGAACGTTTGGCAAGCAATCCGTGGACCTCTGTAGGTATCTGATGACTCTGTGTCTATGGAGTGGGCAGAATGAATCAAAAATAAGATCCCTTTTAGGCCTTCCCAGTGATATGACTTTGATCAAAGTCAGGGTCCCACAAAAGTAGCAAAATTAACTTGCCAGTTTCACTGAGGTTCTTTTGCTTTGCCCAAATCAGCTTACTTAGGTGGACTTGAGAGGGTCACAAGGGTGGGATGACCAAATTGACCCCCACCTTTGGCTATACTCCTTTGGCCCCAAATATGATCATAAATCCACCAGTTGAATATTTTATACTCATAAAAGTGATTTCCATTTTGAGTTTTCTCCCATGACAGAGGGCCTCATACATCCTTCTCCATTCTGACACCACATTGTAAAATTCTGATATTTGAACCAGTGGAAGCTAGGAAAGAGAGTAGAAGGATCCTGTGCCATTACAGTCTTTATTCAACTTGGGTCTGCTTCAGTGAGCACTGTGAATCAATGCACAGCCACACCACCCATTACCCAAGAACAGACATGTCAGGAAACATGTACCCACACACATCCAAGAACTCTAGAGTCACTGGCAAAGTAGGCATTGAACTTCGTTTCACCAACTTCAGAATCAGGAATTCATGGCTTCTGGGTTTGTACCAGCTCTGATGCAGGGAATTCACTGAGGAATACAAGGTCACACTTGCAAAACAGCTTCTGAATTCAAGGCACCAGGGAGTACCCCTTCCTTCTGTCAGTTGACCGTGTTGGTGGAACCCCATCAAATAAAAGGTGTATGTGGATGCTGGATTTTGTACAGCTAGTGAGCTGGTTAGTAGGTCCTGTTTACTCTCAGCCAGAAGCTGAACTGGCCTCAGAAAGGGAGTTGGGGAGTCCTCTTAGCTCCCGGTGATTTACTCTGATTTCCCTTTGTAGGCATATGGAGTCGATTTTCTACTGTCTCTATAAATACTGTTGTGTCTGTCTCTCTGCCAAACTGGCTACCTTTCTCACCCCAGGGAGAAGCCAGAGATCAGACATTCCTATGCTGAAGCCCCATTAGACACCATAAGGGGAGGGACCAGATTTGGCAGTCAAAATGATGTGTGTATCTGAACCTTGAAAGAGCCAGGCTAAACTTAGAGTCAGTGGGCTGCCATAAATAAACTGTGTTCCTCTCTCTTTGTGTGGTTTGGACTGGAATGCCTTTCTCTTTAGAGTTGTACAAGCAGCCAGAGATCAAAGAGTCAACCGTTTATGGATGCGTAGTTCATTACAAAGTCATCGTGCTCAGCGGGAGGACGCTGGCCAAAGCACTAATAATTTTCTCCTATTGCTCTTTTGTTGCATGGATTGGGGTTGGAGGGCATTCAAAGAATTTGTGGCTACTTTAAATAACTTAAAAAAAAAAAAAGAGTCGAGATGAAAATTCAGTTTCAAAGGAGGGTTAAAACTTAACTGGCATCTTTTTAGGGTATGGAATGTGGTAGGAGGGAAGAGGAAGTAAAGAAATTGACCCATTACCCCATGGAATGTGGTTTAAGAAGAATAATAGAAGGCAGAACAGTATCCTGTGTAATTGACTTGCCCTTGGGTCAACATTATGGAGCGCCTTTGATAAGCAGAGCAGAACATATACAGGGATTTTTTTTTTAAGCCCAAACTGGATAATGTATTTGAAAAACAGGCTTTGAACTAGTTTGCTAGAACGTAAAGAATAAATGTGTTTTAAATTATAGCACTGGTGATGTTAACAATCCCCGGTTTGTGGATAATCACAATGATTCAAAATAATACCCACTATTTATTCAATGTCTACTGTGTGCACGTGCTGTGCAGTGAATGTGATATCTTTTAATCCTCCCAGCCACGCACAGGGAGGTGTTTTATCCCCACTTACGCACAGGGAAACAGGGCTCCACAAAGTTTAAGTGCATTGCTCAAGGTCATTCAGTCACTAAGTGGTAAGCCCAGGATTGGAACCAAACTCTGGGATGCGTCAGAAACAATGGCCACTTGGCCTATAATTGGTGTTTCTGGCTCCTCATTCCTCCTCTGGCCTCTGGTACAGGAGTTACTGGAGCTCTTTTGCTTCCTGAGCTGGGGCACTTTCCAGCCGGGATCCGTCATTCCCAAGTCCCGCCTTCCCAGTTCCCTCAGTCCTGCCCTGGCTTCTCAAACTTCCACTGATCACACACAGGCCTTCTGCAGCGAGCAACCCCTAGAATGAGTGATGAAGAAGGTGCTTAAAGGAAGTACTTTGTTAAGTCTGTCATCCTTTTCAAGGGTAATGAGGGACCCTTGCTGGACTTGTTGCTTAACTTGTGTACCACATGTAAAAGACTTTCTTTGAAAGACAACTCAAGACACTGAATGAGTCTGTCTGTCCACAGGCGGTCAGACTTGATCACTGACACCTTGTACAACCTAACCTATTGCATAAGTAAGGTCCCTGATCTGGTGTTTTCGCCTGGATATCAGGGACCACATACTACTAGAATAACTCGCATGTTTGATTAATTACAGTTATAGGTGAAGAACCTTTCCTCAAGTGTATTATTTTTGCAGGAATCATGTTCTAGCTTTCCCATACATTATGTTACTTTAATTTTAATCAAAACTGAACTATGTGAATTTAAAAAAAAAAAAGGGGGTGGTACGGTGCGAAGAACTCAGTGAAGAGAGTCAACATAAAGTCTCAATGGCTGTGTATTCTGAGAGCCTTTGTCCTTGTATGAATAAAACCTGCCTCAGAGGGCTGCCACTCGATCAAATAATTCAGATGATGGGGAAACTGCAACCCTCTACAACTCTTATCTTCTTTCTGTTCTTTTCCTTGTTATTACCTTTTGTTCAGCCCATCTCTTCATGCTGCTTTAAAAAAATAGTTTAAAAGGATCAGAAATAGAGGTAAATGATTGATTATTTTTCACCAATTTAATTGAAAAGCAATTGAGAGCATGACCAAAAATCCTGACTCTTCCCCCCACCTCTGAGTTTTCTTGAAAGATTTCACACATGCAGTGTAAGAAATTGTGAGTCAGCCTTCCCCAATCCTGACTTTAAGAATTGCAGAAATCATCTGCCAGGCAGCACATATGTTCTTAGTTCCATGAGAGGAAGAAAACACATTTTGCTGAAAAGAAATGGAAATTTTAAAACCAGTTGAGTTGTAATAAAGACACTTTGAATTTTGCTAACTTCTTTTTCTCTCTGGTGCCTGACTGCTTTTCTGGCCCTGAACAGTTTCTCCTGCTTATGAGGCATCTGTCACCCCAAACGCTCTCTCCCTGGGGTGTGGGCTCCGGCTGGCCATGGAGGGCAGGCATGGAAAATGTAGAATGACCAAGAGATGGGATTATGATGAAGAAATAATAAATCTACAGCAACCCCTGCTTAAATGCAAGGCACTCAAAGGCTGTAAATCTGTTCTCTTATTAAGACCTTGTAACAATTTGATGTGATAATAAACTTTGATAATAAACTCCAGACTGCTGTTGAGGGAACATGGTCTTAGCAGACAAAGTCACTTGGCCAAGGTCACACAGCAGGTGAGCCAGGCAGAGGTAAATAATAAAGTGTAGCATTACTTTAGGGAGCTCCAGGTGTACGGAGAGGTATTTCCTTATGTTCTTCTGGGCAGTTGTCTTCAAGGAAGCATTCTTCTGACCCCCTAACATCCTAAAGAACAGACTGCTGGCAAGTACTGTTGCTTCTATGTTAACCTTGTAGAAGCCAGATTCCAACAAGTTGTGGGTTTCTCTTGAAGCAAAAGAAATCAGTTATAGGGGAAATGAAACTCTCGACTCAGTGCTCTACTTAAGAAATCTGAAGCTCATTTCATGTTGCTTTTTGCCCCGCTTCACCTCTCACTGAAGCCGTTCTGTTCCCCGGTAATTGGTATTTGGTTGGTCTTGTGGTTTGTCAATCGGCATGTTTTTATTCTTTAAATTGTGTAAGTAAGAATTGATGCAATGGAAGAACCGAGGCAGCCTCAGCCACAAAACAAAGGCTTTTCTAAACCAGCATTTCTCCCATAACATCTGGGCAGATGTTTCATGTGGGTTTCTTTCCCCAAGTATCCAATGGCATGATTCTCTTTTCAGACAGAATTTTCTTCGACCAAAAAAAAAAAACAAAAAAACAAAAAAAGTAAAGAAAAAAAAGGAAGAAACATTTCTATGTTTGACTAGAAAATCTCAAGGCAACTTGGAAAACACGTTGAAAATTTATTTCCATTTTGTGATCTAAAGCAGACCTAAGCTGTCTCTGCAGACAGGAGGTGCCAGTTGCAAGTCTGCTGTGAGTCCCTGGGGGAAAGGATCATGTTGACTTCCTGGGAATATTTCAGGGTTCACCATCACAAAGAACTTTTGAAACATGGTTTGAAACGTCCATGAAAACGGTCACCAATGTAAGACATTTTATTGAATCCTCCAAGGTATTGCCTGTAAAAGACTATGCAATGATTTTGCTGGTCTGCCTTCATATCTGTTTTGTTAGGGAAATGAAAAGTCACTGCTATAACAAGCAAGCTCAAAATCTCAGTAGCTTAAAACAATGAAGATTTACTTATTGCTCATGTCATAGTTGTGTAAGTGTCAATTAGCTCCTCTGGGGGTTCTCCTTTAAATTGTTTCTTCCACCCTATAGCTTCCCCAGTCTCAGAGGAAAAGAAAGAATTTGTAAGGCATCTGGGGAGGTTTAGGGCCAGGCCTCAAAATAGCAACATGGTTTCCACTCATATTCTTTAGACCAGAATCTCCTCCTTAGGTCACAGCTGTAACTTGTAACTTCGGAGTATCCTGGGAGGTGTTGTTTTCCTGTTTGCATGGAGAAAAGAAAGAAGATATGCTTTCTTGATTCTTCAGCGATAATAAAGGTTTCAAGTTCCCAGTACACTCAGTTTATTTCTTAGCAAGCCATTAAATGGAGTTAACAATTTATTATAATTTATGGCCACCGTCTGACACCATAATTTTTGTGCTATCTCATGCACAGTTGAGGTTGATCCAAGTCTTCCATGAAGCTTCCCTGACCATCTCACCACACCCCATAGTGATACTCTTACCTATGATGTTACAGTGGCATTTAGCAAATAATCTTCATAGTCTTTATTCTTTCTACCTGTTGTATCTATTATCTTCCTATTAGACTCTTAGCTTCTTGCCTATAATAGTACAGTATAGTGTAGAATAGTCTCGTACAGAACCGTATCATTGTATATACATTGTATTGCATAGTATTTAAGGACATAAGCTCCTGCAAGAGTTTGAATCCTGGTTTCCTTACTTCCTAGCTATTTACCTTACCTAATTTTTCAACCTCTTTGTAACTCAGCTCCCTTACTAAAAAATAAACGTGGTAAGTACACACGTCACATATTTGATATGAAAATTGCACATAAGATATGTAAAGCACTGAGAGCAGTGAGCATTTAAAACATGCTTAGTGAGTCCTTAACAAAACGTTAAATATAATTACTAATACAATGAAGAACTATCATGTTAAGTTCTTGAATCCTCTACTGCAACTAGCATAGATCCGCCCACATAAGTCACAATAAAGGTTTCCTAAAATAAATAATGAATATATTTTATTGATGAAGTAGTCTTCTACGTCCACATAAACATCCTTCCTCAATGTTATTTCCTCCAGTTCCACACAGATGCCAACATTAGAGTATAATCTTTTTATTTATAATTAGGAATCAAGCTTCAAGTGGCTAATTTTTTCTTTTAAACAATGTAATACACTGAATTTTATATGAAACATTTTTAAATTTTTTACTGATTTATAATCATTTGACAATGTTGTGTCAAATTCCAGTGTAGAGCACGATTTTTCAGTTATACATGAACATGTATATATTCACTGTCACTTTTTTTCTCTGTGAGCTACCATAAGATCTTGTATATATTTCCCTGTGCTATACAGTATCATCTTCTTTATCTATTCTACAATTTTGAAATCCCAGTCTATCTCTTCCCACCCCCATCCCCTTGGCAACCACAAGTTTATATTCTATGTCTGTGAGTCTATTTCTGTTTTGTATTTATGCTTTGCTTTTTTTTTTTCAGAGTCCACATATAAGTGATCTCATATGGTATTTTTCTTTGTCTTTCTGGCTTACTTCACTTAGAATGACATTCTCCAGGATAATCCATGTTGCTGCAAATGGTGTTATGTTGTCAGTTTTTATCACTGAGTAGTATTCCACTGTATAAATATACCACAGCTTCTTTATCCAGTCATCCGTTGATGGACATTTAGGCTGTTTCCATGTCTTGGCTATTGTAAGTAGTGCTGCTATGAACATTGGGGTGCAGGTGTCATCCTGAAGTAGGGTTCCTTCTGGATATATGACCAGGAGCGGGATTCCTGGGTCATATGGTAAGGGTATTCCTAGTCTTTTGAGGAATCTCCACACTGTTTTCCACAGTGGCTGCACCAAACTGCATTCCCACCAGCAGTGAAGGAGGGTTCCCTTTTCTCCACAGCCTCTCCAGCATTTATTTGTGGATTTTTGAATGACGGCCATTCTGACTGGTGTGAGGTGGTACCTCATTGTAGTTTTGATTAAACAAAACACTTCCTAATACAGCATATCTAACATTTTAGATCAAATAAAACATCCAATTACTTTTTACATATACCTGAGCAGTTATTAAAGTAAAGGAATTATTACAAAGGCCACAAATCATGTGAAAGTGAAATTCCACAGAAGTACAGGCATTTATTCTGGGGTGTTTGCCTATTCCTTGTGACCCAGAACGTGGGTTCCAATGGTTATACACAGGGGATAAAAAATAAAGCCTAGGACCAGAGCAGCATGAGAAGATAGATTGGAGACATAGATAAAAAGCAAGGAGGAGGATTAGTATTTAAAAACCCGCATCTCATGAAGAATTAGTGGAGATAATTGCTTGCCTCAGACTTCACTCTGAGAGGAGCAGGGAAAAAGAAAATATCTGTCTTCAAAATGCCTAAGCTCACCCTACCAGGTTATTATTGTAGACACACACACACACACACACACACACACACACACACACAAAAGGGGGCAAAATTTGAGTTTAAAGTAACATCAAGTTGATAGTCTCCCAGGTGATTGACAGGAGAAATGCAAATCTTCTCTGAAAGAATGAATCTTAAACCTAAGCCTCACATTTAGGAAAAAAGGTTTCTAAGGAACATGAGCTCACAAACAAAAATCACCAAACACAAGGAAATATGACCTTATGAACAAAAGCCAGGAGAAACAACATAGTGAGGAATTTCAGAACTGGAATTTTTATACCAGAAATATGTCAGTTTTATGTCTTTAATATGCTCAAGAAAGTACAAGGATATATATAGCAAGTATCATAAAGTTACATGACATTGAAGTGTGAAATTTGAAAAAGAATTAAATTCCTGCAAATGAGAAATATAATAATTGAAATTAGAAACAGCTTTAAATATCAGATTAGACTAACTGAAGAAAGAATATGTAAACTGGAAGATAGATTAATAGTAATAATTAAGAATGCCATGTGGTAGGGGGTACAGCTCGGTGGTAGAGAGCATGCCTAGCATGCACCAGGTCCTGGGTTCAATCTCCAGTAGCTCCATTAATATAAATAAATAAAACTCTAATTACCCCCCACAAGAAAGAATAAAAAATAAATTTAAAAAATGAAAATGTGAAATTGTAAAAAGGAGGAGGAGGAGAAGGAGAAGAAGAATGCCATATAGACAAAGAAGAGTTAATATGAAAGAGTTTAAAGATGAAGAAAATACAGTGGGGAAGGTAGACCATATATCGAATTGGAGATTTAGGACAGGACTGGGCAAATGTTTCCTGTAAAAGATCAGACAGTAAATATTTTAGGCTGAGTGGGTCACAAGGTCTCTCTCAACCCTACCATTGTCGTGCAAAATGACACTCAGAAGTACTATGAGAAATACTCAACTCTGCCATTGTAGTGCAAAAGCAGCTGTAGGTGATGCTGTAAACAAATAAGCCTGGATGTTTTTCAACAGAACTTTATTTACAAAAAGATAGCATACTAGTTTTGGTGCATGGGCCATAATTTGTCAGCTCCTAGACTAGGAAATGATAGGAAATCAGGGTAGAACAAAATTTGAGAAGATAGTGGATTACATCTCAATCAAGATATCGCCCCCTCCCCAATGTAAAATAATTAAATCTCAAAAGAAAAGGTACAATAATCACTGGGAATTTTCCAGAAATAATAGAACACAACAATTCTCAGATTCATAAGGCCAAAAAATCCAAAGCAGGATAAAGTAAAAATAAATTCACAACTAGATAAATTATTGTGAAACTGCAGGACAAGAATGACAAAGAGATTTTAAAAGTTGCCATTAAAAATCTTTAAATCCATTCCCCTAAAAAGATGTGGAAACTGGACAAAAATTTCAAAAGTATAACCATATCATGGCCCTGGAAATTGACCCAAGACAAACAATAATTATGAAATATTTATTTACAGAAAACTGCTAGAACTTGGAGTGAAAATGGTAGAAGCCTGAGATCTTCATACTGGAGTTAGTCCAGACACCCCACCACCAGCAGCAGCGTGGTTGATGCTATGTATAGTTTTACACGAGTGGGGCTGGATGTGAAAACCAGTAGTTTAACTGTCTGAGAGGAATGACTTGGAATGAAAGGTAAAATCCCACACTCTAGAGTTTTGTCAGTGAAAGTAGCAAAGTTGACAGGAAATGAGTGGGGAAAATCTGCGACTCTTCAACTTGAACTTGTGGTCCCATTTGAGTGAGCAGTGGACAAGAAAGACATTTAAAGATCTATTGTTTTCCTATATACCAGCAATGAACAATTGGAATTTGCAATTAAGGACACAATATCATTTGTGTTAGCACCAAAGAAATGAAATACTTTAGGTATAAATTAAACAAAATATGCACAGGATCTATATGAGGAAAAGCTGTAAACTCTGATGGAAGAAATCAAAGATCTAAATAGTTGAAAAGATATTTCAGATTCATGGGTAGGAAGATTCAATATTGTTTAAAGATGTCAGCTCTTTCCAAGTTGATCTATAGATTTAAAGACTTGCATCCAAAATATACAAAAGACTCCTAATATTCAACAATAAGAAAAAGAACAACCTGATTTAAAAGTGGGCAAAATATCTGAACAGATACCTCACCAAAGATGATACACAGATGGCAGATAAGCACGTGAAGTCATTCTCAACATTGTCATTAGGGAATTGCAAATTAAAGCAATAATAAGATAATTAAACCTCACCTATTAGAATGGCTAAAATCTAATACTTCGACAATAGCAAATGCTGGCGAGGACGTGGAGCAACAGGAACTCTCATTCATTGCCAAAAGGAACACAATATGGTACATTCACTTTTCAAGACAGTTTGGCAGTTCCTTACAAAGTTATACGTGGGCTTTGTATAAGATCCAGCAGTTGCACACCTAGGTGTTTACACAATGAGTAGGAAAATTACACAAAAACCTTCACATGACTGTTTATAGTAGCTTTTTTCATAACTGTCAAAAAGTAGAAAAAGCCAGCCTTCTATAGGTGAATGGAGCAACAAGCTGTAATACATCCATATAATGGAATACTATTCAGCAAGTAAAAAAAAAAATCAGCTATCAAGTCATGGAAGGACATGGAGGAAGCTTAAATGCATATTGCAAAGTGAACTAAGAGTTTTAAAAGGGTACATATTGTGTGATTCCAACTGTAGAATACTCTGTAAAAGGCAAGACTATAGACACTAAAAAGATCAGTAGTTGCCAGGTGGGAGAAGGGAAAAAGGAGAATAGGGTTGAATACATGGAACACAAGGGACTTTTAGGGCAGGGAAATTACTCTGCACAATACTGTACTGTAAAAAGGTGGTTACATGACGTGCATTTGGCAAAACCCATACAACTGCATAGCACAAATTGTGAACCTGATGTAAACCATGGACTTTAGTTAATCATAGTATTTCAATATTGGTTTATCAATTTTAAATATACTACATTAATGCAAGATGTTAGTGTGCAAGAGGATAGATGGTATTTGGGAAGTTTTCTGTGAACCTAAAATTGATTTAAAGAAGAAAATATCTTATTTTAAAGTATTAAATGAAAATTCTAGATTTGAAAAGTAAAATGATCAAAACTTGAAATATTCTGGATGGTCTCAACAGCACATTTGAGATGGCAGAATAAATAATCAGTGAACTTGAATATAGATCAATAGAAATGATCTAACCTGAATATCAGAGAGAAAAAATATTTTAGGAAAATGAACAAAATCTCAGAGACCTGTTGGACAACATCAACTATACCAATATTCATATAACAGAAGTCCCAGGAAGAGAGAAGAAAGTGAAATAGAAAATTAATGGCCCAATACTTTCCAAATTTGATGAAAACTGTTAATATACAGATCCAAGAAGTTCCATGAACCCCAAGTAGGATAAAGAGAGAGAGCCCCTCTAATTAAGCACATCATTATTATTACTCTACAGAAAAAGCCAAAGATCAAGAGAAAACCTTGAAAGCAACAAGAGAAAATTAACTTACTATGTTTAGGAGAATGACAAAGTAATTAACATACGACACCTCATCAGAAACAGTTGAGAACCGAAGATAGTGAAGTGACATCCGAAATACTGAAAGAAAAAAATTATCAGCCAAGAATTCTCTACCCAAGCAAAACTATTCTTCAAAACTTTGGGAAAATAAAGGCATTTCCAAATGATCAAAGACAAAAGAGTCATTGCACATAGATCTGCCTTACAAGAAAAAGTTTTTATTTTTTATTTTCTACTTTCTACTTATTTATTTATTTGGTTACAAAGGCACTTGGTTTATTCTCCTCATCAGTATCACTGATATTCTCACGATTCACATTTCCCAGTGCGGCTCCTCTTCTTACAATAGTTAGTGTGCAATCTCACTTACGAGCCTGGGGAGGGGGGCTCGGTCCAGGGCAGGGAAGGCATTGGCACTCCAAGTGGACAGGTGGGTCGTCTGTCCTGCGTAAAAGAGGTACGGGTGAATGGGCAGCCAGGGGAGGTGGGGGGGGCCCTCCACAGTCTTTTTTGTGTTGGTCAGTGATTCTCCACTCATGCTTCTTCCTGGCTGCCCAGGGTGGGGGAGGTCCATGCAGCTCAGGGTCGGGCAGGGCGGGGAAGGGAGAAGGAACAGCAGCAGGCCGCCCAGGAGCAGGGAGGGCAGGGTGGGAGGGGCACAGGTGTGGCCCCTGGGGTAAGGCACAATCCTGTCTTTGGCTCTTCCGGTGAGGAGTTTCCTCCCCTGCACCCCTGCCCAGCCCCTCTCTCAACCCCTCAACCCCCCAAGCCCCCCCACACACACAGTCCCAGGAGCCAGGGGCACCTGAAATGAGAGGGCTCTGCCACCCAACCCAGTGCTGCAGGAGCTTGGAGAAGGAATATGGACAAGCCCCACCCGAGGACAAGGCAGGGAGGGGCTGGGCAGGGGCCTGCCCAGGACAAGGGGTGGGGAGGGAGAAGACCCCAGTCCCAGAGAGCTGGTCCCGCTAAGGCCTGGAAGGAGGGGAGCGACTGGGGACTCCTGCTTCCTTTTGGGGTCTGACTGGTGCCTTGGTTGGCCCAACGGCTTGCCAAGTGACCAACACCAGGGATGCCCTTCCAATGTAGCTCCGAGGTAGAGGCATCAGGGGTGAGGGGGAACTCGCCAGACCCACAGGAGCCCAGGCAGAGCGGGAGTTGGGACCCCACGTTGGAAACGCAAGCCCACACTCCATATGCATGTGCACATTCAGCCTGTCCCCGGCGCCCTACCCTGTCTTCCACGGCCTCAGGGACCAAAAGGAACATCAGATATGGTCCCATTGGTTTGAAAAATAAAAACTTTAATATTTCATTAGCTAAAAAAATTTTTAAAAAGTATGTACTGGGGGTGGGGGCTTGGAGCCCTGCCATGGGAGTGGGGTGGGGGTGGGGAAGGGAGGGAAAGGCAGCAGCCCCCCTCCCCCAGCCACTAGGTGGCCCAGGCCCTGAGACAGGGGACCTCCCAATCCCCCCAGGCCGGCTCCTCCCTGTCCCCTGGCCCGGTGAGTGGGGAGACAACCGCTAGGGGTTGGGGGGGGGGCAAGAGCTCCCCGACTGTGCATGAGTGTGTGCTGGAGTAGGCAACACAGACCTCGCACCACCTGCCATCCTCTCCCAGCCCGATCCCCCATCAGATTGGGGTCAGGGGGCAGGACAGTGGAGGCAGAGGGTCCAGGAGCATGCAGTGCCCCCCGCGGGTCCTGGGGAAGGGCAGACAGTAGCTCATGACCAAGATGGTGGGAAGGTGTGACAGGAGGGGGAGTGTGACGGCTCCACGGGAGGGTCTGGTGGGGGTTACTGGAAGGCCTCATTGGCTGAGGGGCCAGCCTCGCCGTCGTGGCTGGCCGTCTCGAAGCCGTGCTCCACACCCATCATATCCGGCTCTGTCTTACCTGTGTAGCTGAAGGAGGTGGTGGAGGAATCACCCTCGGCCATGAGCGTCTTGACCTTGGAGATCCATCTCTTACGCATAACGCGGCGGGCGTTGGTGCACATGTCGGCCGCGATGGTGTTCATCTCCCTCTCCCTGAAGCTGGGAGTAAAGTTCTGGCAGTAGCCTGTGTGGGCAGAATGGGGAGCTCACGCTGACCGTGGCCTTGGCCTCCCATCCTCCAAATGGGCACTCAGCCATGCTGTTCCAAAATCTCCCCACTACACACACACACACACACACACACACACACACACACACGCATGGCACCCCTCAACATCCCCCAGAGGTGAGAGAACTGAGGCCTTGCAGACAGCACACTAAAACACATCCTTGGGCCCTGGGCCTGACCGAGCTTGGCCATGAGGTGTGGATTTGATACGAGATGTCCCAGTGCTCTTGAAAAATGTGGGTCATTTGCCAGAATTTAGAAGCTGGGCGATTCCATGTGAAAACCTAGCCTTCCCTCCTGACAACCGGCACGTTTTAGACCCCCTCCCATAGGCTTTGTGGCTTCCCTTCAGTGTACCCCACTCCAAGAAATCTCCAATCATAGCCCTCTTCCCAACAAGCCTAGGATGAACCTCAGAATCCTTCTTAACACCTAACTCTACCCATCCATCAGGATCAACACCAGGGAAAAGGACCATCTGCCCACCCCAGGCCCCCCACCACCCCAACCCAGCACTCACACTTGACGGCGTGGAGGATGCCACTATCCAATGGTTTGCGGCTAAGGTTATTGGAAGGACGGATGCCGGTGCTGCAGCTGTTGGCCAGGGTGATCCTAGGTGGGGGGCCAAGGAGGAGGGGAGTCAGGCCTGCTGTGGTGGGGGGGGCATGGGGCAGCCCCATTCCCCCCACCCCGGGGGCTCTGGCATGGGCCTCACCGGTCAAAGAAGGTGCCCAGGAGGCGCCGCAGCAAGATCCTGTGCTCCGTGCCTGCGTTGACATGGCAGTTCATGAGCTGCACCCTCGTGATATACACGTTGGTTCCTGGAAGTGGGGGGGGCCAGAGGATGGCCAGGGAGCCTAAACCGCCACACCCCCCCACATGGCCAGGCTCTGGCCTGGGCTGGACCAAGACCCTCCTTGACAACTCAACCCAAAGTGGCCACATCAGCACTCAGGAAAGGACAGAGACTGTGGTGCCACCAGCCATGGGGCACCCATGACGGGCTCTTGCTCAAACACCAGAGCAGGCAGCAGAGGCTCGCACCCTGGCTCCCTGGCTCCAAGGGCCAAATTCTTAACCACTGTGTTAGCTCACCCTCAAACCACGCTATGAAAACACTGATCTACCCCCATGTGGCCAACAGTGCTGCCAACACTTACACCAGCTTCCGCGGTGGCCACCTAGAGGTCAGTCTTTGCTTCGTATCAATGCTGAGGGGGTGTCAGCTGCCCCAGGACACAGCCAGTGGGCAGCAGGGCTGAGACTGGACCCTGAGTCTGGCTCCTAACCACTACGCCATAGGCTGCTGGCCCAGAGGACACCACGGCCCCAGGTGGAGGAAGGACGAATTCAGGGAGGAAGTGAGGCTGGCCCACCTGTCACCAGCTCCGCTTCTCAAAGGGGTCACCCTCCTCGGAGAGCTTTGGGTGGCAGTGGTTGCCAATCTGTTTGACGAGCTCAGCCAGAAGAGACTCCTGGTCTTGCTGCACCCAGATGCGATTCACGGACTTAGGGGCCACATGCTCATGGAAGGCCTCCACCTTCTCGGCTGGAAGGGGGAGAGAGTGGTGTGCTGGGGGTGGGGGCAGCAGGAGGGTAATGGGACCAGGCTTGGGGGCCGGGGGGGCGCCTCACCTGTCTGGCCAACATTCACCATGCTGCTCATGGTGTGCATGTTGCAGATCTGCGGGTACTGCTCGTCTGTGCCCTCCTCGCTCGCCTCCTCCTTCTCATCCGCCTTGCTGTGGTAGGAGCTGGGGCTATCGCTGGTGTTGGCACTGGAGGTGCCAGGGCTGGACCACTCTGATGTGCTGGGCCCACTCACCACTCCCCCTGCTGCCGCCACCGCTTCCACTGCGGCTGCCCCGAGTCGGTTGCCCAGCCCGGGCCCCTGCAGCCACCCGGGTGGGCTGTGCCGCAGCCACCACCACCGGGGCCTGCTGGGACTGCTGGCTGGTGGCCAGGTCCAGCATGGACAACTTGATCACCTTGCGGCTGCCAATGCCACCACTGTCACCCTCAGCTTCCTTCTGGCTGCTGCCCCACAGCCGCTTGGCCATGGGCATGCACTGCACAGAGTCCAACTCCTGATGCTCTGTCTTGACACGACACACGAGGGCCAGCGGGTTGTCACAGGCCGGCCAGCTTGACTTCTGCACACAAGGTTCTGGGGCTCGGACAAGGGGGCCTTCTCAGCATGCAGGCCCTGGGAGTTACAGCTGGGGGAGCTCACCTTAAGGAAGGAGTTTTTGGCTTTCTCCACGATCTCCTGGATCTTCAGGAAGCCGGCCGTATACATGATCACGAACTGGTTGCCCATGTTCATGCTCAGCCGGCCCATATAGCAGAAGGTGAGGATCTTCTGGAAGGACTGGGGCTGCACGGCCTCCGGCAGCTCCACCACAGCGCTCCGGCTGCTATTGAACCGGTCGCGGAAGTAGGAGCTGCTGGCGGCCAGCACGGCCCGGTGGGCTTTGAAGGCATGGCCCTTGACCATCACCGTCACATCGCAGTACATGCCCTGCAGCCGCTGCTCGTTGAGGAACTCCAGGATGGTGCTGCCGAAGTTCGGGATCTCCAGCAGCAGGATCTGGCCCATGGTGGCAGCGGCTGCTCCCAGACTGCGCTCACGGGGCTTCCTGCGGGCTCTGCAGCAGCTGCTGGGGCCGGGCCTGCGCCTCGGGCGCGCCCGCGTGCGCCAGGGCCTGGGCGCCGGCCCCCCGCGGCTTCCGCGACCCCCGAGGTTTCCGCCTCAGCAGCAGCTGCAGCCTCAGCGCCCATTCACTGTGGGCCAGAAGAAACAGTTTTTAAAGTCAATATTTAAAAAAAATGACATGAGACAATAACTTAAAATCAAAGGAAGAAATGAAGAGATCAAAAATGGTAAATATGTAAGTAAATAAAAGACTACTGAAATATTTTTTTTCTGTTAATTTTAATAAAAAGGATAAAATTATATAAAGCCATAATTTAAGACTATTATTGGGCTTATTACAGATATACTTACACTATATATAACACTAATAGCACAAAGTGGGGAAAGGGTAGAGCTGTATTGGAGCAAAATTGTTTTATTTTACTAGAATGTAGTCAGTATTAACCTGAAGTCAATTGTGATAAATTAAGATGAATATTGTAATCCCTTGAGCAGTCCCTAAGAAAGTAACTCAAAACTAAAGTTTAAAATAGTAAAGGAATTGATAGCAGTACACTAACATTCCCAATATTTGTGTTTGGTGTTAGGTAAAGGTTCAAGTCTTGCTTATGATACTCAGCCATTCTCGTGTGACTTATTGAAAAGAGTATCCTTTTCCCCATTAAATTGCCTCAATTTCTTTTCAAAAATCAACTGACCAGATATGTATGAGTCTATACCTGAAATTTCTGTGATGTTCCATTGATGTGTACGGCTACTCTTATTCTAAACACACTCTTGACAAATGTAGCTGTGTAATAAGATCTGACATTATGGAGCATAGGTCCTCCACTTTCGCTCTTCCTTTTCAAAATTGTGTTAGCTGTTCTAGTTCTTTTATGTTTCTATGTATTTTAGAATCAGTTTTCCAATTTCTACAAGAAAGCTGGCTAGGTTTTTTACTGAAGTTGCCATGAATCTGCAGATAACTGAAAGCAAACAATATAGTCTTCCATGAACGTGGTAGTCTCTATTAATTTATGTCTTTCTTAATCTCCCTCAGCAAAGTTTTGTAGTTTCTGGTGTTACAAGTCTTGCACATTAAATTATCTTGAAGTATTAGATTTATCTTGTTAAATTTATCTTGAAGTATTTCACATTTTTGAGGGTATTATAAATAGTATTTAAATTCTTGCTTTCCAATAATTATTTGCTAAAATATAGACATTCAATTAATTTTATGTATTGACCTTGTCTCCAGTGATCTTGCTAAACTTAGTTCCAGTAGCTCTATTGTAGCGTCTGGTGGATTTTCCACATAGAAATCATGTCATCTGTAAATAAAGAGAGTGTTACATTTTTTCTTTCTAATCTGAATGTATTTATTTCTTTTTCTTGTGCTGTTGTACTGGAAAAAAACCCTCAGTAAATTCCTGAAAAGAAACAAGAGCAAACATCTTGTCAGAAAGAAAGCAATCATTCTTTCATCGAGATATTAGCTGCTAAGTTATTTTATCAGTGTTTTTTTTTTATCAGATTGAAGATGTTCTCTTTATTCTTAATTTACTAAAAGTTTTTATTATGAATATGTGTTTATTTTGATCAAATTCTTTTTCTGGTTCTACAAGATGATCATATTTTGTTTTCCTTTTTTGATGAGTTAAAATGGTGAATTACATTGATTTTCAAATGTTAGAGTAACTTCACATTTCTAGGATATATCCTTAGCATAATATGTTATCCTTTTTATGTATTGCTAGATTCAAATTGTTAAAAATTTCCTTAGAGACTGTTACATATATGTTTATGATACATTTTGGTCAGTAGTCTGATAATGTCATCTAGTTTTGGTATCATGTTAACTTGGCCTCACAGAATGAGTTAGGAAAGAAATACTCACTTTGCTTCTATTTTCTGGAAGAGTGTGGATAGAATTTGTGCTATATTTTCCTTAAATGTCTTTAGAATTCAATAATGAAGTTATCTCAGGCTGACGTTTTCATCATGGTCTGGTTTTTAATTATCAATTCAATTTCTTTTATAGATATGGGAAATTACCTATATCTTCTTGAGTGAGGTCTGATAGTTTATATCTTTAAAGCAATTTGTACATTTCACCTAGGTTAAATTTATTGGTATAAAGTTACTCATAACTATGTCTTTTTGTCATGATACCTTCTCTTTCATTCTTGATATTGATAGTCTGTGTAATTCTTTTTTTCTCGATTATGCTGTCTAGAACCTCATAAATTTTATCGATCCTCTCATAGAATTACTATTTGGTTGCATTGATTTTTCTCCATTGCTTTTCTGTTATCTATTGCATTGATTTGTGTTTTTCGTTGGTTTTTTCCTTATACTTACTCCAGATTTAATTTGTTCAAGGTGGAAGCTTAGATCATTGTTTGAGACATTTTTTATTTTCTGGAAAAAATACCTATAATGTAAGCCTGTATAATATTATATAATACTATAACTTTCCCTTGAAGCATGCTTTAGCAACATCACTCAAGTATTTTTATGTTATCTATTCATGTTCATTCAATTTAAAATATTTTATAATTTTACTTACTATTTCTCCTTTAACTCATGGATTATTTAATATGTGGGGATTTTTCAAGTAGCTTTCTACTAGTGGTTTATAATTGAATTCTGTTGCAATCAGAGAAAATACTCTATGCATTTCCGTATCTCTGTACAGCACCCTCCTGTGTATTTTGCCCTGAGAAGTGTGCCTTTGCCTCCCTGCCCAATGGACTCTGTCTCCTCAACTCAGAGAGATAGCTGGCCTCTGTTTGGGTATCCCTTCCCTTCACTGTGGTCTGGAAACTCTCCCAGACAATAACCAGGGACATTTGTTGAGCTCACCTCATTTGTTTTTATTCTCTCAGCAATCACTTTCCTGTGCTATGCATCGTATAATGTTTGAAAACCATTCTTTCATATATTTTGTCTCTTTTCCTAGTTGTTTGAAGAAGAGCAAATCTGGTCTTTTTTATTCTATGGTTGCCAGAAGCAAGCCAGAAACTGGTTAAAGTCAATTAACAAAATGTAACTTTAAAATGGCACCTTTTTCAGTAGCAAAAACAAGATGAAGTACCCAGTAATATATTTAACAAAAGATATACAAATTACAGAATATAGAAAACATGATAAAAATTAATTATTTAAAACCTAAGTAAAAGGAGAGAATATAATGTTAATGGATAGGAATATTCAATAGTGTAAATTTATCTATAGATTCAATGCAATACCAATGGAAAACTTTTTTCCAGCTTTATTAAGGTGTAATTGACATAAAACATTGTGTAAGTTTAAATGTTTGGCAAAATTTTTAGCAATGAAGCCATCTGGTCATGAACTTTTCCTTGTTAGAATTAGTGGAAATTTTAATAGTTTTTGTTTTACATGGAACTTAGCAAGATGTTTATAAAATTTGCATGAAAAAAACAAAGCAGTAGGAATACCCAAGACACTCCTTAAGAAGAACCATTGCCCAACCAGATATCATGATTTATAATATGAGTCAGATTTACACAATCTGTTTGGATAGATTGAGTTTCTAATCTTGCCTGGATACCTACAATTTATTTCTCTGAGCCTCAGTTTCTTCATCCACATAATAATAGTGCCCACTTCACAGAGTAATCATGAGGAATAAATGAATTACCATGTAAAAAGTACATGGAACAGTAACTGGCACAAATGTCAACATACATTAGCTATTTTTATTATTATTTAGCTCTAATTATTAAGACAACATAGCACAGGGGTAGACAAATAGATAAACAAAACATATTCAAGAATTCAGAAAACACTCACACAAAATGGGAACTAATGACAGAGCTGACATTTCAGATCCATGGGAAAGGATAGTTTATGGTGAGGTGTAATTGATTGGTTGATTATCTATGTAGAAAAAAAAAAAAAGAAAACAAATCCTTTCCTCAAACTAAAAGCAAACCAAATATTCATCAACTGTAGAATGTAATATGCTCATATCATGGGCTATTTTATGAAGTGAAACTGAATGAATTACAGTCTTCCATGTACATACATATATGAATCTCAAGAAACAATGCTGAGCTAATAGTAAATCACAGAAGAACAAATACTATTTGAGGTCATTTATATAAACTTTTAAAAAAAGTAAAACCAAACATGAAGAAAAACAAGAGAATAGTTAAAACTTAATCCAGAGAAGCTGTCATGTCAGGGTTCAAGGGCATGTGACCAACTGGAAATACTTGGAGGAGTTCACATTTTCTTTAAATGTAGTATTTTATATCTAAAGCTTGGAAATGGGTATATGTGTGTCTTGTATTTTTTAACTTTACATTTTGGTATAGATCCTTTTTATTTTTTTTAACTTTTTTTATTGATTTATAATCATTTTACAATGTTGTGTCAAATTCCAGTGTAGAGCACAATTTTTCAGTTATACATGAAAATGTATATATTCATTGTCACATTTTTTTCTCTGTGAGCTACCATAAGATCTTGTATATATTTCCCTGTGCTATACAGTATCATCTTCTTTATCTATTCTACAATTTTGAAATCCCAGTCTATCTCTTCCGACCCCCCCTGCCCCTTTGGCAACCACATGTCTGTGAGTCTATTTCTGTTTTGTATTTATGCTTTGTTTGTTGTTGTTTTTTTTTTTTAAGATTCCACATATAAGCGATCTCATATGGTATTTTTCTTTGTCTTTCTGGCTTACTTCACTTAGAATGACATTCCCCAGGAGCATCCATGTTGCTGCAAATGGCGTTATGTTGTCGGTTTTTATGGCTGAGTAGCATTCCATTGTATAAATATACCACATCTTCTTTATCCAGTCATCTGTTGATGGACATTTAGGCTGTTTCCATGTCTTGGCCATTGTAAATAATGCTGCTATGAACATTGGGGTGCAGGTGTCATCCTGAAGTAGGGTTCCTCCTAGATATATGCCCAGGAGGTATAGATACTTTTTATATTTGCTGTATGTCAAAATTTTTAAAAATTATCTGAGGAGTACTAAAAAATCTAAGTATCACTTGTGGTATATCAATAGTTTTCTGCTTCCATAAATGTTATATTTGATATTTTAAAATTTTAATACTGTGAAATAAACTTTTTGCCATAAGCTAAAAAAAAAAAAATTCTACATTATAAATATCCCATGAAGAGCTTTTCCAGAGAGAATATTTTCCATGGGTTAAAATTAGGGGCCTCCTGAGGATGTAAAAAAGATGTCAAGGAAGAAAGAAGAAGTGAAGGAAGCCAAGGGCTGTGAAATGACATTAAAATATAATGGAAAATAAACTTGTATTTCACAGTTTCCTTAACTACCCGTAAGTGGGTAATTTTTTGTCTTTTTTTTTTTTTTTAAGAAGTAGAAGGATCATCTGAATAATCCTACCCTGGATTGGAGATGCAAGACAATCCAAAAAAGACCTTTAGAGCCCCATCTGGTTTTGGAAATTAGAAGGGTTAAAAAAATGAAGTACCACCAAAGCTCTCTTTAAAATACATGCTGCTCTGTTTCTCTACATAAATATCTACACCGCCTTGTTTGCAAGCACGAGTCTGCAGAGATATGAGGGTTATAGACTATTCTTGCACAGCATGTCATCAATTCTTCCTTTCACCCACTCTAAAGAGGATTCAGGGACCAGGGTGAGCTTCTTTTGCTTCATAAAAACAAATGCGGACTGTTCACTGGCTCTTTATTCACTTAGAAAAAAAATGGGAAACTTCAGTACAGGAGCTTCTATAATATAATTCAGGGCAAATTTTGGAAAGGCAGAGCCAAAGGATTTGCCATCAAGGATTCTAAAGCCATGCGGGGAAACCTCTCCCTCACTTTGAGGAAGGTCTGCTATATCTTTCAAGAAAAAGAGGTGCTCTCCAAGGAAAAGAAAGGAGAGGGGCAAGGAAGCAGAGGCGGGAGACAAGTTCTGAAAAGGTGGTTTCAGAGTCTTTTTGAGGTAAATCCATCTCTAGTCTTGCTCATAACAACTGGAGCAGTAGTTTGCATTTGTCTTTGTTGAAGGAAGGGAGAGAGAATGGAATTAAATTTCATGTCCAAAGGCTTTGCATCCTCTGCTTGCTGTGTGGCTGTGTGACCATGAAAGGGGAGTTGTTGGGTCTGCTGGCAGCCATGGTTAGGCTTCAAAGAGAAAATCATGTTTTTTTTCAGGGAGCCGAATGACTCTGCTCATCTCCTTAAATTCATCTTGTGAAAACAGAATTTGCATTTGGTATTGCCCAGGCTACAGGAAACTGGAAAGAGGGAGAAGAGGGACCACTGTCTAACCTTGGTTTCACAAGGAGAAATTATAGTGCCAGCAAATATGGACCTGAATAATTTTTATTGCAATAAAATATTCCATTTTGACCATTTTTCAGTGTATAGTTCTGTGGCATTAAGTGCATTCACATTGCTGTGCAACCATCACCGCCATCCATCTCTAACGTCTCTAGAACTTATTTTTATCTTTCTCAATTGAAACTCCGCACCCATGAAACATTAATTCCCTATTCACTCCCCACAGTGCATGGTAACCACTGTTCTTTCTCTATGTATTTGACTACTGTAGGTACCTGATATAAATGGGAACATACACATTTATGCTTTTATGACTGGCTTATTTCACTTAGCATGTCTTCAAGTTTCATTCATGTTATAAGTCAGAATTTCCTACCTTTTTAAGGCTAATAGTCCCTTTTATGCATACACCACATTTTGTTTATCTGTTGATGGACACTTGGATTACTTCCACTTTTTGACTACTGTGAATAATACATCTATGAACATATGCAAATATCTGTTCCAGTTCCTGCTTTCATTTATTTTGGCCATATACTCAGAACTAGAATCAGTGGATCATATGGTAATTCTACATTTAATTTTTTGAGGACCCACCAATACCATTTTACACAGTGGCTGCACTGCTTTACAGTCCCACCAAAAGTGCACAAGGGTTCCAATTTTTCCACATCCTCCCCAATACTTGTTATCTGATTTGGGGGATTTTTGTTTGTTTGTTTGTTTGTTTGTTTATAATGTTCATCCTAATCAGCATGTGATGATATCTCATTGTGGTTTTGGTTTGCATCTCCCTCATGATTAAAGATCTTGAGCATCTTTTCACGTGATTCTTGGCCTTGAATACTTTTTAAAGCCGTGCAATTTTATATTCAAAGAGCCATTTTTTAATTTCACTATATTTTGGAGTCAGATTTGTTTATTAGTTTTGTCTAAAATTTACTGTGGTTTGAATACAGGGAAAAGGGAATTGTAATCTTTAAACATTTAAAAACAACATTTGCATTGTCTTTTTTGACGGATCACATCTCAAAATGTTTAATGTTCGGCAGCTACATTTTCTGCTCATCCTTCCTCAAAAGTTAAATGAATATGTAATGCACTGTTAGTTTTATTCAGTTTTTGCATTCATATCATGATTTCTCAAACCCCTTACCACCATTAAATCAGAGCATTTTAAAGCCTATGGAAACCAGAAAGGATTTCTTTGGTATTTCAGAAAAGCAGCAGGTGTCTGGTGAACTAAATGTCATTCCATATTTCCACAAGTGCCTGGAAGTTCTGAAATAACCTCTTCTTACTTTTTCCTTTTTTAAGATTTGGCTCTTACTAACCTGGACTATTCAATATGTTGGATGTTTTACAATAACTAAGAACCTGAATAATTTGAAGTTATAAACATGGAGCCCCAGAACCTTTTTAAGTTACAGCAAGAATTAGTAAGCTCATCCACTTGTCAGATAACCATTGTGTTGTTGGTTGCCTCTTTCCTGTTTTCACTGGATTTGTTTTTTCCTTCTCAGAATTGTGTAGATCTACTTAGTATCTGAAGTGGGGAGGGGCAGCGGATGTCTTGCAACACTGTTGCCTCACTTGCATTTTAGAGTAAGTAAAAGTACTGCCCATTATAGTTACAAATACTTAGAACCTCATGGATAAATCTGAACACACTGCTATTACCAATAAGTCATAAGAATAACTTCTTTACATTACTCAGTGTTTTCAAGCTGTTCTATTTTAAGTTGTACTTTCGACAATATCACTGAAGACCAGCCTAATAAGAAATCGCTTATCTTTACTTCAGGATTCTACTTTTAAATATAAAATTTTAACTTGCACTTAGAGCCGATATGATTCTTAAAATGGCACATGGAAAACCAACCGTCTGTAACTACTAAATTCCAGCCTCCGTCACAACCTGGCTGTCTAACACATTTTTGGACAACTTTTTCAAACTGCTTCCAAATCTTCTGTTGGTTCAGATAAGTCTTTCTGCCTCCTATGTATGGGAGGTTTTGCAATAAAAACCAAAAAAGTTCTTCTTGGCACTGACAATTTCATAACATACCGAAGCATGTCCTAAATAATTTTAAGGTTCTTTTACAATATAGAAGCACAGATGGGTGACATCATGGGTGTAAAGCAACTTTTATTGAACTCATAAAAAAAATGCTTTTTAACAGATTCTTAGAAATTAGAGTTGTTAAATCAAGAAACCTCTCTGTTGCGTTTAAGAAGGAAATTGAGGAATCTGAACTTACAAGCCTTTGTCTTGAATCTACGAAGCATGAACATTTTTACAAGATAAGTTCAGACCATGGATTCAGTTATCCAGACACTCAGACTATGCCTTCTTACATCTGGCAACCTGTATAAATGAACTATTGGTACAAAATGAGAAAGCCTGGTAGACTCCAGCTAGCCAAAGCAGTGGGTGTTAGTCCTGTCCCCGCTGTGTTTCGTAATTGTTAGAATCAATATATCTGTTCATGGAGACCATCATGAGACCTACCTCAAGTCCCTGAATGTGATGTAAGGTCCAACTAGTGGGGGGAAGTGATTTAAGAAATAGTTCACATCTAGATTTGGAGCCAGAGTACAGAGTGTGCTCAATTAGACAGGGTGAGGCAAGGAATCCATAAAGCAGGTTTTAGTCAAGGAGACAGGAATTCGAATGGTATTGTCATTCACGAGTGGTTAATTGGCTGCTATAGAACAGGGGTCACATCTGTTCTATAGCAAACAGTGAGTAACTCTGTCACATCTATTTTTATAAATCAAGTTTTATTGGAACACAGCCTTGCCTAGTCACTCGTGTTTGGTCTGTGGCTACTTTCACACTCTGATAGCAAAGTGGAACAGTTCCCACAGGGATCATATGGCTCTCAAAGCTGAAATTTTTGACTGTTTGGCCCTTTACAGAAAACATCCACTGACCCACTGCTATTAAGACTCTAATATACCTAAGCAGTCTTCAGGATAAATAGGAAAATTGATCACTTGCAGCTACAAAATTATTGCCTTTAACTCATGTGTTATTTTACAGTTGTCAGAGTGCTTTCATGTTCATTCTCTCACTTGATGGTTGCGACAGCCCTGTGATATGAACAGGACAGATATCAGGACACTTTTTTCAAGGTGATTTGGTCACGAGAGGTAAAGTGACTTCTTTGCAGTTACCTAACAGATTGGGGTGTTTCTATGGGCAGGGTGAGCTCAGAAGGCAGACCAATTTCACCAAGTTGTTTTGCTAGACACATGGCAAAAAGCAAGGTCAGGAGGCAGGGACGGGGAAGCGCGAGACGCCTGGGAGATGCTGGTATGCAGGCACCTGTCCTCCTAGGGGAGCGTGGCTGCCGCCCTCAAGCCCCTTCTCCCCTTCACCTTCGCCACGGTCGGTCGTGTTGTTTCCACATCAGAAGCTCCTTGCTCACTCCCTCCAGACTGCCGCTCTCCCACCTGCTCCCCAACACAGGATGTGCTGCTTCCAGACTGGAGCTGCCTGATCTCCGTGATGCAAAACTCAGGTACATATGCGGGGACCCTTGCAGCTACAGGTTGCCAGTGCATTTGGCGGTTTGGCATGTGACATCCAAGAGGACAGAGGCACTTGTCCCAGGTCACCACTGTGACTAAACAATCACTGAATTTTACGCTCAGTGGGCCGTGTGGATTGCAGTCAGACACTGTGATTTCTAGAGCCAAGGCCAGCCTGAGTTCAAATCCCAGCTTCAGTACCTTCAATCTGTGAGATTTGGGGTAAATTTCCAGGCCTATGAGTGCCGTAATTTACTTATCTGTAAAATGGGGGTGGTAGAATCTACCTTTTAGGCTGACAGTGAGGGATAATTGACTTAGAATCATGTTGTATGTATTAAAAATGCACAATATTGGGGGAGGGTGTATCTCAGTGGTAGAGTGCGTGCCTAGCAGGCACAAGGTCCTGGGTTCAATCCCATGCACCTCCATTAAAAATAAAATAAAAACCTAATTACCCTCCAAAAATAAAAAATAAATAAATTTTTGAAAAATGCACAGTAAGTGCTAACAATTGCTATTAATAATCGTTACTGTCTCAAGGAAAACCAGGCCACCAGCAGCCTGCATACTTTCATCTTGGGAGGCATTGCTTTTTGTCTGTTGCCTTCACCGCCTCAGTTGGGTGTGGATTGTCATTTACATTTTCTCACCCACCCAGAGGGCATCCTGCAGGTGGACCTAACCCAGTCCCTGTCTGCAGCTCCAAGGTGCACTGGGAAGACACTAATCATTCCAACTGTGAGGCAGGTGTGGCTACCTGGGAAGGTGACCAGGGCCAATTCAAGTCTCCAGATCATGGGGAAAACCCCAGTTAGTACACAGAACTCCCATTACACAAGGTGGATCATGAAGAAATGAGGGAAGGTATTCCCTTGTATATGATCTCAATTTCCATGTCAAAACAAGAGAAAGTTTGTTCAAAGCTTCTAGGAGGAGTTTGGGTTAGCTGTAAGAAAGAACTAGTAAGCATGGAGATTTGGTGTCAGTTTAAGCCATCAGGATTTGAAAAACAGAACAGGTTCAGAGAGGTGTGAGAGAACTCAGAGTTGGGGGGTATTCTGGATCAAAGGACCAGTCATGTGTAGGTGGCTACTGGTGTCAAATCCTGATGGGAAAGTGGAAGTGGCAGATTAACAGACTGTGAGAGAGCCCGGGTGCAGGCCGGCCAAGTGCAGGGTCACTGCAGGCGGTGGCCTTGAGCCAGCCTCTGGGAGCCGCACCCCAGCAGCCTCCTCCTTCCCAGATCATCCCTGGGCCAAGGCTGCTGAGGTGGTTACAAAAGCTGAATTCAGGAGCCATAGCACAGGATCAGAGCCAGGAGGAAGAGAGTTTACGGGAAGGGTTGGTTTACCCAAGCCCCATGCTCTGAACATCGTAGTGTTGTTTCTTTGGTGAGGAATAATGTCAGCAGAATCTCCCAGGATTTCTGTGAAGTGGTTCAGAGCTAGAGGCATCCAGATGTGAAGCTAAGTAAAGATACATGTGGGGAGGGGCTTGGAGAGGGACAAGAGTCCAGTGAACAATCCCATAGTGATAATCATTAAAAGTGGTTCAGCAAGATGTTCTAACACTGAAAAAGTGGTGGTGGCTGGTTTAGAATAGACAGGGTAAGTACTTCAAATTTTAGAGGAGGAAGAAAACTGGCCCCACTCTTTTTGGACAGAAAGGTCAGCCATTTCTAGAGGTAGTGACAGTGAGATTGTGAGACTCGGGGAGAAAACCTAGAGTGCTGGGGGGACAAGGTTACCACCAGTACACGCTGGAGGCTTGTTACAGTCTTAAGGAGAAAGGTAACTTCAAGGTCCAGAGTGTTGACCAACGCTGTGCTTAGGTCATTGTGGGGAGACACCAATCAAGAAAGGAAACAGGCGGAAATAAAGCCCAAGAATTCAAAGTAAATCTGAGTCCAAAAACTCAGCTAGGGAAAGATCTTAGTCTGGAAGTATTAGGATCTGGAGTTGATGAGCAAATTGCCTGCTGATCACAGTAGAGAAATTGTCCACTGTAGATTAAAGGAACTTTCTTGGAGTAAGTTGGTAGATGTGCTCTACTTCCCAGAGAAAGGGAGGGTTTGTTCTGTAGGGGCTGGTCTTTGCCCTGAGGTCACTCACAACTCAAACAAGATCTTTGTGCTCCAATGGTAGCTTCCTAACTTTAGAATCCAACAATTATAAAATAACATAGATTACATATTTTCCTCTTTCCCTTTTCCCTTTGGTGCTAGGAAGCTCAGAGCCAAATTTTCTATCTGCCTTAAGTATAGAATACATTTCCATGTTCTGACTTTTCCTCTGGCCTCTATTATTATTTATTTCTTATTTTAACTTCATATTACGTTCATTCTAGGAGTGTATGTGTTTTGTAAGTCAACTAAGATCCTTTTTGAAATGAAGCAAAGATAGAAAAAAATTAAGAAAACCTCTCCTCTTTATTTTCATCTTCCATTTTTAGAAGGGTTTTGTTGGGCTGGTTTGGGTTGCATGGCTGGGCAAAAGCTTCTGTGTCAGCTTCCAGTTCTTTTCTTGGTTTAAAATAAAAATATACCACCATTGTTGGCCAGAATTTATGATGGCCTGAGGGTTTGATATACACTAAATGACAAAGCATCCCAGGACACTTCCAGTGAGTAGAGAGAAAAGATGTTGGACCGTGTGATGCTCTTCATTGTGCTTTAAAATATTAACCTTGTGGATGAACCAGTGCTATTTAAAGAGATGCATTTTTGCTGCAGACATGTGAAGTCTATTTCCTGAGTGATAGGAGAAGACCCCAAATATTGCAGCTCAAACTGAAACTCTGATTAGCTGATGAGTGAAATGGGTTTGGTGTTCTCAGAGAGTTTCCCCGAAACCCCCCGTAAGAGCCACCGTATAACCTGCTCACAGCAAGTGATCCTTAAAAATGGAAGGAGCAAAATAAGCAAACAGCCGTACAGGTGGCCCTCCCTGCTGAGGTGCAGCGGCTGCCAGAGGACAGCCACTGGCCTGGGCACAGGGAAGGGAGATGTCCTAGAGGGGTTCCAAAGCCCACTGAGCATCAGAGTCACTTTGTAAATTTCCCCGGTATTTGAATTCACCGGGCCTGCGGTGGAATGTATTTCTATGTATATACATGTATGTGTACATGTATATTCTCAGGGGTCTCCAGAAACAGGTCCTATAGGAGACAGATATATATAAATAGGATATATGTTTTATATATATACACAAATACATATATATGTGTGTATGTTTGTGTTTAACAGGATGGATGCGTGGATAGATAGATCGATCCTATTGGTTCTGTTTCTCAGAACTCTGGCTAACACAGTCCCCACCTGTACAAGGAGCCTGGTACATAGTCTACTTTGTGTTTTCTCTCTCCTTCATAAACCGGGTCTAATTGTACTGGGCTCTCCCAGAGAATGAAATTGTGCTGTGATGAGCCATAACTCCATTCCTCAGAAATGCTTCCATCCGTGTTGCACAGATAAACCACCTGTTTCCAGCGGTGTTAGGATGACATCATCCTTCTTTCCTGGGCCTGATCCTTGCACCCAGCTGCCCACTGCCAGGCACCACAGGTCTTCAGCAGCATGTGCTTTGTGCCCTTCAGGGTCTGAGACATTTCATTTTGGTCATGGTTCTGAGGCTTGATTTAAAATGTGAGCCTGGCCTTAAGGGGTCACTTGGCTGGTGCGTGGACTTTTCTGACTGCTGGCTCCCAACACAACTCTGATGTTCTCCTCTTGGCTGCCTATGATGTGGTCGGAGTCAGTTTCTTCATGAAATCTCTTGTTGAAAAGAAAGCTGACTGCTCTTGTTGATGGAGACAGTGAAGAAACCCGTAGGGGCCAAAGAAAGCAATGGTTCTCAGGCAGAAGTAAAAGATCATTTGGATAAATTAAAGCAAGGACTGTCCTATGTGGAAAGAATTATAAAGAGTAAAGGGGTCGCTTAAATTTGGTAGTTAAGCTTTCTGGTATTTAACGGGGTAGATTTTATGATAGCTCAGTGTGTGCAAATGCAGTGAGTAGTTCATCTCGTTGGCAGGACACATTTCTCATACTGCTAAGGGTCTGCTTTCACATTACTTTCTCCCAGGTTGACGGTCGGCAATCAGGAGTGTAATCTTGTTGTGGTCTCTCTGGGCTGGGTGAGGACTTGACTTTGTAGCTGTCATGCTTTATAAGGCTGTACTGGACCTGTTGGGAATCATTAAAACTATAAACTTTTGGAAGGACAGGGCAAGGAAATTCACATTTATGGGGTGCTATCATGTGCCAGACAAGGTGCAGATTTGTCACTTTGGTTGAATTACTATCCCAAGTTTATTGATGAAAAGAAACTTGTCCAGGGCTTTTTGGAGGTAACTTCAGGTCCAATTGATTCCAAATTGTATACTCTTTCCAGCACATAATTCTGCTTTTGATAAAGTGCTAAGTAGCTGCACACTTATCAACTATATATAGGGAATAGCATGGTATTTACACTTGGAATGCAGTTGTGTGATTACATATTCCCAGAAGCTTTTTCTAGTTCATAGAGAGTTTGTGTAGGATGCTCCCTAAGGGAAAACAGAATAATTGAGGTTGGAAACAGCTTAACCCCAAGTCATAAAAATCACTGACGTAGGAAACTAAGAGGAAAATGGTTGCCCTGAGTGGGGAAGAGGTCATGCGTCCCTGGTGCCAGCTGTGTGTTCATGGAAGGAATGTCTTCAGCCTCAAAAAATATGACCCCTTGAACATGCTTTATTTTTATATCACTACTATTTCAGAAAGCATGGCAATGGCAAGTATTCATTTGTGCATTAGAATAAAGCCCAGATTTTAAAGGGTGAAATAATTTATTTCTCTTCCCTGGACCCTGCCCCCCCATCCCATACACACCACATCTCATGGACACACAACTCCCTTTCTCGCCGGTTAGTAGGTACCCTGTGGCAGTCCAAACAGGCATGGATATGACGTTCTTCTGTCTTCACTCTTTTCCATGGTGCTACACGTGTTCTGTAAACAGCAGGAGAAGTAATTATGTAGCTGGGCATTTGTTACACAGTAACCCTTTGGAATATAATAGAGAAATGTTCTAAGGCGAGGAAATATTTGTTTGAACTAATGCCTGGAAACTGAACATCGTATCCACTTCATAGTAATATAAACCACACATATGGCTCATTTTCCTTTATTGTACCTGAGTGGGTGGGTGATACTTGCATTCTTTTTCCACTTCTGGGCTGTCCCGTGTAATCTAGTCTGTGCACGCTAGGAAGTTCCGTGTGTGTGTGTGTGTGTGTGTGTGTGTGTGTGTGTGTTTTACATTCCCTTTTCCGGCATCTGCCATTCACTCTGAGTTGGAGCATTACCATTGCAAAACTATCACTGGCGTCTTCGAAACACCCATGTACATTCCACAGGTCAAGCAAATGGGCTATGTGACCGCATGACGCCTTTTGTTTAAAAGAAATCCAAGTGGCAGCCCAGCACTTTCCACCCAGTGGCATTTTATACTGTTAACTGTGGCAACTGAATAGTGAAGCTCAAAGGATTTTTTAGAAGCTGCTGCCCCAGCAGGTAACCTTCTGGGGTTGGTTCTTTTTATTATTGTTGTCTTTTTTTTCCCTGCTATTTAAAATGTCCAAACCTTCTCGCTTGGCTAGACCTTTCTTTGCTAATGCAGCTTCTAAGCTGCCATCATCTAGAAGGGATGATTTAAACAGCAAACAGAGAAAAAGCAGCTTAGGGGAGAAGATTTTGAGAACTGAGAGTAAAGGAAATTTGGTTGAACAGCAGCAGGTGCAAACGGCAGCCACTCCTGCCCAGCGGAAGACTTCGCCACACAAAGGTAATGTTTCAAATCAGCTGCTTTTGTCAGTTCAGGTTTAAAAACTTGTTTCTTAATAATCCTGCTACATAACTTAAATGAATGAGACTTCTTATGGTTTCAAAAACTTATCCGTTTGTGTGTGACCCTTCTAAAATCCTAGAGTGTGTTGTAAAAATAACCAATAATTAGGAAGATAGAGGTAATAGGACTTTCATTCATTCATTAAGGGATGATAAAAGAAAAACTGACTGTTTCCACTTCTCTTTGAGAATGAGAGATTTTACTCTTGGTAGTGTTTCACCGTCTTTCTTAATCCAGTTATGTTCGCATGAAGTTTCTTTTTCATTGCTTATCTATATGAAAAGAAACAGAAAAAAGAAAAGAACATGTTCTAAAAACAGATCATTAACTAGCAAAAGAATTTGTGCATGCTTAGTGTTTTGCAGTCTCTTTTAAAAATGAATTTCTATCTGAAATGATAATCTAATGATATGGTTCTCCTAGCGAAGCATGACAAAAATCTCTGCAAACATTGTTACCTGGGGCATTTAAGTGGGTCTTCTCAGGTGATTGTCAGAATGTTTCACTGAGCAAGAACATTGTTGAATATTTGACCTAGAATTGAGAAATGTTGTAACCAAATAAGGCTATCTATTATTTTTGTGTGTATAATCACTGATGGCAATGAAATCATAACTTCAAATATCACAATTATTTCCTCCATTATTCCAAGAACCACAAATTAAATCACTAAATAACCTTTATAAGTGGTTATTTGAATATATTTTAAGCTCAACCAAAAATGTAATATTTGGTCCTCTGATTTTATACTAAAATAAAAAATTGTTTTAATATTCTCATTCTTTAATTGGAATTATTTTATTTTACAGAAAAAAATAATTTCATTGTATAACTTTAATTCTGACCTCCTCTCTTTAAAACGTTACAAATGAACACGCAGTAATACACTTTTGTGCCAGGTGCTATTTCAAAGGTGTAAATTTCTGTCTGGAAAATTTTAATTTTGTCCTGATCTGGCTTATTTATTGTTTTATCCACAATGATCACTGGAATGTTTGTACAAAAACAATTTTGCTAACCAAAATACTGTATAAGAGACACATACATTGTACTCTGAAGGACTCTGAAAGTACTGGTGGAAGTTGCTTAATAGACTGAATTTTGGCTGCTTAGAAGCAAAGTTCTTTTTGATGGTATAATATGTGTAAAGGTCTAAAAAGTTCTTCTAAAAAAGAATGTCAATCACCTCAATTGGAAGAGTGTGCAAACATTCATATAGCATATATATCTGTGTTTGTGTCAGGTGTACCAGGGAGGGGGGTTCTAAACAAACAATCTGAAGCTAAATGCTTATTCCAAAGATTATTCAAAATACTGACCTTCTTTTGCAACCTGTGAGAACATCTTTGGATGGAGTTAGTGGGTAAAAATAGTTTTTCTTTGAAAACTGTTATGGTTTGGGGGTTAGTTAAAAGTCATCTGAAACCAAGAATGATTATCAGGGTACAGGTCAATGGAGACAGTGCATACTTTTGTAAAAAAAACAAAAACAAAAACAAAAACAAAACAACCAGGGACTGATGATAAACTGCTGTGGTGATGTTCCCTTTGTGTCTCCCTGAGAGGACCCAGGCTGTCCAAAAGGAAAATGTTCACTGCAAGAATTCTGAAATCGGCAGCAGGACTCGATCATTTTGAAGGATAACACTCATCAGAATGTGTATTTGTTTTTCTTCTTAATCAGGGTCCTTTTTTCCTGGCCAGACGTCATATCATACAGAACCAATAAAAGCCTTTAATTGTTGGAGTACAGGGCTAGGGCTCTCTTTATAGGCTTTTACTTCAAGTGCTTGTTATAAGATCAAGAAATCCAAGTAATAGTCCTGCGTCTTGGGTTGGGTTGAGTTGGCGTGCATTCTTACCCTTGGCGTTAGGATCTTACTGTTAGTTCTTTAGAATGTTTATTTCATTTGATCCATAAGGTTTAGTTTAGGATCTTCATGTACGTTCTCGTGGATCTGACTTCCTTTTTTTCCCCCCTTGAGTAATTTGTTTGGTAGTGTAAGTGCATTCTGGCACCTTTTTAACTTTTTTTTTTTTTTAATGTGAGTCTCTCATTTAGTTTATTTCTTAAATTAGTGACTTTTTTTTTTAATGTGAGTCTCTCATTTAGTTTATTTCTTTAATTAGTGCCATGAGATTTCCCTCCACCTCTGTTCCATGTTCCTCTCACTGTCTCTTAAATTTTATCTTCTGTACTTTTGTTTTCTTATTGAAAAGATTGATAACATTTATTTTTTTCCATTAGCATATTTAAGTCTTCCATGGTTTACCTGTAGGCTAATTATGAAAACTGAAGATCAATAAATGTGTAAGTAATAGGACCTCATAAATATTTCCGTTGCTAAGCCCAGAAGTGTGCTATCATCATTTCCTCTTATTGTCTTGACTCTTTTTAGTCTTCTCAGCATTTCTCATTCTCCCAAGGACAATATATGACTCTATTCATAAAATTCCTTTTTTTCCAGATAACTTCTCCCTGTTTCCCTCGCTCTTTCTGTCCTCCTCTTCCTTGAATGATTCTCAGACCTCTAGACAGCACTCTTTTCTGGAGCACATTCCTGAAAAACTACCTCCCAGAAAACTAAATGGGATGTAAACGTCCTGAATTTTTACATGTCCAAAAAAACCACTTTATTTTCTTTTCACATTCCAGTGATAGTTGGGATAGGCATAGAGTTTTAGACCCCAAATAATTTTTTCCTCATCAGTTTAAAAGCTTTTCTCCATTATCTTCTGGGATTGAGAAGTGTTGATGCAAAGTCCTGTGTTGCTCACATGTTCGCACTTTCCTTTGTGGGTGATTTTTTTCTCTCTCTTGAAACTTTGAGTACATCCTCTCTGTCCTTGATGATCTGACATTTCTCTGAAGTATTTAAAAGTGTGGGGTTCTTCCCGTCCACTTTCACTGGCTACTCGATGGGCCCTTTGCGATTTAAAGAGCAGTCACCTTCAGTTCTGGGAATTCTTTATTTATGAATTCTTTGATAATTTCTTCCTCTGTATTTGCTCTAATTTTCTCTTTTATGGATCTCCTATGCTTTGGCTGTTAAATCTACCGCATTAATTTTCTCATACTTATCTTTCCCTTACATTTTTTATCTCTTGTCTTTTCATGTTTTCTAGATTTTTTGACCTTATCTTCCAACTCCTCTACTGTTTAATTTTGTTCATCCTCGTATTTTTAATTTCCAAGAAGATTTGCCTTGATTATTTGAGACCAGAATACATGGTATTGTTTTCTATCTATAAGCAGTAGATCGATCTTACCTGATGTAGTTATCTTGGTCTATTCCAGCTTGACGGTACCACCCTTCCACGTTTAATGATGTGAGTCACTACATCACTGTGATGCCAGTGTGCCTTTCATTCTGAGCCAATACTCCACATCAGCCCCTAGAACCAAAGATCTTGGCAGAGAACAAACTTTCGGACAAAAGCATTGATATCCAATTTTCACCCATGAAGAACTTTCTTCATGATGCAAACTCACCATCTGGAAGATGAATGTTACAGTGTATGTGGAGATGTGCCAACAATTTGATTCAGAATTAGGGTGTGAGTCACATCTGAGAATGTGACATTTCTTCCTGAGCTTTCTGTACTCCCCTGAATTCTGCTTAGCTATATTCCCTCAAATTGTTTGGTCCTGATTTTATTTATTTATGTAGCCTCTTAGTGCTTGTAAATAAAGAAGTGGCAGGAGCACTGACCACTAGCTTGGTTTGGAAAAACAGGTTCTGTCTCCTGTATGTTTGTAATGATGATGGTGATACAGTCTAACGTCTGCTGTACTCGTCCCATGCACCCAACACAAGTCTAAGCACATTATCCATATATTGTCTCAGACCATCCTTATAACAATCCTACGGCAGCCCTAGTTTGCAGATGAGGAAATTGAGTCAAAGAGTTTCAGTTATTTCCCCAAGATCATAAGGCAGACAGGAAAAGCGAGAACCAGCATTCTAATTCTGGTGCTTTTCACCCCTGAACCTACACATTTCACCACTGTGCTAAAGCACCTTTCTAGACAGGAAAACAATTCTTTCATCAAAGACGTTATTAACAAATGAATCAAAACCTTAAGATTGGATGGTCTGGTCCCTGAAAATAACTGTCTGGTGACATTCTGTGGTTCAGAATATGCCTTTCTGTTTCCAGCCTTTTGATTTGTTGCTGTTTCTCAGACAAAACAAAGACATGATAAAGGAAGAGAACAAATTCTGGAGTTAATAACTATATCACAATGCTGTAAATGTTTTTTCTAATATTGAGAAGTGAAAAGACGCATCGAATATGGGACTTTGCGATCCCAAGATGTACACTCTTGCCTGCAGGCTTGAGTGTGTATGCACACACACACACACACACACACACACACACACAAACATTCTGTGTACAATTCAAAAAAGGCTCTTCCAAGAGTGCCAAGTGGGCTCTGTGCCCATAGCCCCTTGTTCTGAACACAGAGGCACCAGGCCCTGCTCAACGGGGCCTCCAGTCTCTGGGGAAGCTGTGCCTGCCTGGATCTGACACGGACACATCATCTCTGCTATCCCTAAAGTGCACCCCTCCCATTCCAGCCCCAGAATGGCACTCCCTCCCAGTCCCCTGGCCATGGAATATATCAATGACTTTGACTTGATGAAATTTGAGGTAAAGAGGGACCCTCTGAGGGGCGATCTGGCCCCGCCACAGCCTCACTGGGCTCCACACCCTGCAGCTCAGTGCCTCCTTCACCTCCGTTCAGTGACCCAGGCACGGTGGGGGCCACCGACAGCAGCCGGCCAGGCCTGGAGGAGCTGTCCGCCCTGCGGCGGCAGCTGGGGCTGAGTGCTGGGGCGGCCGTGGAGCTGCTGCGGGGTCAGGGCCCAGTCCCTGCTGAGGGCTCCCACACCTACTATCCAGGGAGCCCAGAGGAGACAGGAGCCCAACATGCCCAGCCGGCGGAGCGGTTTTTGGACGCGGCGCTGGTGCCGATGCCCGTGCGGGAGCTAAACGCAGCTGCGGGGCCGCGAGCGCCGCGCGCCGAAAAGCCGCGGGCACACGCGGGCCCGCTGCTCCAAGCGGCTGCGGCGGCGGCGCGGGCTGGTTGGCCCGCCGGGCCAGGGGGCGCGACCTCTGCCAGGCTCGCTGTGCCCGGATGGCCCCGAGCGGCTCGGAGCCAGAGGCCATTCCCGCTGCTTCTGAGCCGCTGGCCGTGGAGCGGCGGAGTACTCCACCCCGGAGGCGGCTGTCCCACTCATTAGATGGTTACTGAGCCCTTTCTGGTGCCAGATACTCCTTTGGATGACCACACAACTATCCCCCAATTTCCTGGACCCTGAAGGCATACTCCGGGGATAGATGCTGGTCATTTTCTGGGAAAGGGGTCCCTTCCCCTCACGCAGGACGTGCACAGAAATCTTCCACCTTCTGCCCCATTCTCCATGACCAGGACACTGAAATCTGCAAGAGTCAGTGCCAGTCACTGTGTATATGGGGGGGACGGAAGGGAGCGTGGATGATGGCTGGGTGACATAGTGAATGGGAGGTGAGGGAGGGGTGCAGCCCCTCCCTCAGTTTAGCTTTTAATTCAAGGTTTTCAACCTGTAGAGCATTAAGGTGGTAATTAGCAATGAGGCTGTGTTTTCATTCCAAGACTTGCAGCCTCCGCATTTCAGGACTACTGCATTTTCATTTCAGTTCCCAGTATCAAGGCAGACCAGGAGCCCTGTTCAAGAGGCTCTCTTCCTGTGCAACCCAGTGGCCTCCAGGGCCCAAAGCAGCAAGACCTGTGGTGGGTGTGGGCTCAGAGAGAACACCCAACAGGAATCTGAAGACCTGGGCCCTAGTCTCAGCTCTGCCACAGGATGCCTCTGTCACCTTGAGCAAACCATTTGCTCCCTGGTCTTGATTGCCTCATCTAATCCTCATTTGGATTGGATGACTTCTGACACTTTTTCAGTTCTGGCATCTCAGCGTGGGATCCCTAATGGTCTCCCCTAGAAGCCCCCAACTCCAGCTCCAGCTTCCTGGCTGCAGCCTAGGCAGTGGATGAGCCCATGCACTGGTCCTCTGTTGCTCCCTTCATGCTGCCTTGGCCTCCTGCCTCTCTGCGGGCTGAGGTGAGACTTTCCCCAGTATGACAAGGAGCTGAGAGAATGCAGCTTTTGTGAATTAAACTTGAAGTCCAGGCAGAACTCTATGCTACTGGCTAGATATTCTTGCAATTAAAAAAAAAAAAAGGCTCTTCCATCACATATGACCTGGTGGTCCAAGTACAAACCTGTAGGCCAAAAATCACTCAAGTCTAATTCTTTTCAAACACAGGCTCCCTCGGTGGCCTTGAGCAAGGCAATTATCTTTCCTGAGTGAGTTTCGTCAACCATTAAAGAATAATGATATGTGGTTTATGGGGAGAAGTCATGGTAAGGATTAATGACATAGTTAATGTGTGTCCAGAGATTTCAAGAGCACATGTGCCGTGTGGATACTCCAAGTCAAGCACAATGGGGTCTCTATTTACCTTCAGTCACTGTGGAAGGTAGAATCGTATTTTGTCACAGATCTCACCCATGTACCTACACCAGGAAAACTCAACCCCTGAGCGTATGCTTTGCACTATCCTGTGTGCACAAGGGGTAACCTCACATGCATCTTATTTACCATAGCACATATTGACTGAGACTCTCTCTGGATACCAGGAGTCCAATGCTGTTCCCCTCTAGCAGTCAAAACGATAAATAACTGGAGCACAGGGAGTGTGTTTTCTCCCTAGTAGGGTTCAAATTCATTCTGGATACTGCTGATGACTATAGTGACATTAGGCCTTAGTACATGAATGAGACTTTGCTCAGGGAAGTAGCATGGAAGGTAATCATATCTATAGGTAGACAGTGTCTCTGAAAAGTGTACTCAATGGACTGCTTTTACCCGTAACAAGCTGATAATGCCAGTAAACAGCCATCACCCACTGGTAGGGCCTGCACTTTGTCTAGTACTTTCCAGAAGCAGCAGTGGGTTTATACTCATCATGTGTGTTCCTTTATCTCCTTGCCATTGTGACCAATACCACTCACTTTTGAGGAGAGCTGAGGTCAAGTGCTGAGTGTTTCTGCAACAGGACAATGGTAGCATGGTCACTCAGTTACTGAAATCACTGTTTTGGCTCTTTATTGGTACCACTCAGTCCAGAGTCTTGCATTACACATCTGTATAGGTCAGTGATTCTCTCTCCAACCTGTTACTGAAACTCACATGGCCTACCTTGGACAGTTGTTTTATAAGTGACATCGAAACATACTTCATGCTGCTTATCTGTATTTAATGGCAACTTTTCTCCAACCAGACATGGTATAAACTATGACTGTGTGAATATTGAAAATTAATCACTTCTTCTAGCGTTCTTCTTACTTCCCTTGATTAATCTAATCTATATTTGTCTTCTATCTAGTCACAGATGAGAAGCAGGAAATACAATATGTGTTCCCATATTTCATTTGCTTACTTGAGTCTGTTAAAATTTAACATGTCAGAAAAGGAGGATGAGACCATCTCTTAAAATTAATCAGGGTTTTCTTTGAGTTGATCTGTGTATTATTAGTTACTTTGGCATAGTTCATTTATCCTAGAGAGGTCAATGACTCACAAGTCTGATCAAAAATTAAATGTATCTGCATCAGAGAAGCATGAGGAAAAGGAGAATTAACAGTCTCAGAATTCTAGAGTGGGATAAAAGTTTTAAAATCATCTAATTTATCTCTCTCTTTTGACACATATGGAAAAAACCTAGAATTATTTCTTTTGATCAAGACTAAAGGTGCACACCTGAGCCAATGCCTTCTAACTCAGTGCTTTTTTTTTCTTTCCTGTAGCCTACATGGAAAAGGCAAAAACTACTAGAACATCCCGTGGTTTCCCTTCAGATGTCTTTGACATGAACTCTTGTGGACCTCTGATATATACTGTCTCTTGTACTCCACAACCTACACTCCTAGTTCTCTGTTGTTTCTTGCCTCCTCCAAGTTCAAGATAACTGGGCAGTGAGTGGGCCATGGTTGTGCTGATTCTTTGTTGGATATTATATATGTAACTAAGTTATACTCAGGGCTCATTTAATGCTGAAAAATTGTGAGCACTGTCTCTTACTATGTTTATGTTTGGTTGTTTATCTCTAATGAATCTGTAAACAAAATACATTTCTTGGTTTGATTAAGTTAGAAAAATCCTAAAATGATTTTCTGTTTCTCTTTCAGCTACAAACCTAAAGTAACCAACTCTATTTTTACAAATCTTTTTCTAAAATCTGCTTTATTCAGTACCTTCCAAAATTTAGATCTGTGCCCCCATGACATTTTTCTTCTGTAAAGAGATTGTATACAACCACAAAAGAGAAATTTTGCCAACCCCAGTAGAGTATTTTACTACCCAAGCTACTCTCCCTTTCATTCCCTGTACTCAGGTTTTTTACTTTGTTGTGTATAATGCTTCTAGCTTTAAGTTGTCAGGTCTAATGAGCCAGCTTATCTTTAAAATCCTTCTATTCCATTTGATCCATTTAAGTAATCAGAATTTGGCCATTTGGGGAAAAAAAATTAGAGTTAGTATAGATGAAAGAATGTGTGGTTACCTTGTTATTTGAGAATATATTTATAAAAACTCTCCCAAGCAAATAAATCATCTCTGCATATCATTATCTGCTGTATATGTTCTTGAGAATATTTTCACTAATCTTGGCCATTTGGGAGCAAACTGTCCTAAGTTTCTGCTTGTCTGTCTGCCTCTAAAGCACTTGTCTCTTCTATAATCACCTAATAACCACACATTTTAGTTCATGACCAGATGTAGGTAGGATAGGTGTCTGGGAATTTGAAAATCTACACAGAAGAAAGACCTTCTTGGAGATTTTGCTATACCTGGTTAACTATTACAGTTTCTTGAGTTAATGATCCCTAGGTCTCAAGTCAAAAACTCTACCTCTTTGGTTTTCTACTCCTTTTTGCAACAGGGAAAAAACACTCTCAGATGGGTTCAGATTCATTTTATTTTCCATGTTTCCAAAATGTACAATTTACATTACCAAGAGAAACTACAGAGAACCACAAATAAGCAAAGAATCTTTTCTTATACAAGAAATTTTATATAATTTTGTCCAGAATAGAATTTTCATTATATTTTATATTTCTTGAGAAATCATCTTTACAAATACACAAGTTAGACTAGATAGGAAATTCATTTTTGAACACAATTATTTATTTAGATCAAGAATATTATGCTTACATCTGACAGTTTATTATATACATTATGAGTATATATAATAGTATGCTGGTGTATTACCTTACATATCTATTCATTTTTTTAAATTAATAAACATAAGACATTCCACTTGAATACATGTTAGATATACATTAGAAGACTTTTTTGAGCCACTATTTTAGTATTTGACTTTGGTCATTAAACTGTTTTCTGATAATATAATTGCTACAATGCCTTCAGTCACTTAAAAAAAAAAAGTGGCTCTCGATTATGTGTCTGGCATTGTGCTAAATACTAGAAATTAAAAAAACAAAACAAAACAAAACAAAAACCTAAAACATGATTCTTGCCTTTAAGTAGAATCATACAATGACTGAGATATCTGGGTTATCTGATCTAAATAGAATTCTCTGAATAGATTTATGTACAAAATGGAAGTGAGTGCATGGAAAAAGCAGAGCAGACTATTTCCCTCAGGTAGTAGGAGTTTTCCAGGCAGGGGAGAAAGAATTACAACAGACCGTGTTGCATTTAGAAAATGGCAAAGTAAACAGAGTGAAAGAGAACTGAGGCCAGAAGAGGTGAAGGCAGGGAGGGCGCCATTTGGAATGAATTCAGGAGAGAAACGGATGTTCGCTTTTCCATTCCCTCAGTGAACAGTGAATTGGCCCTCACTACGTGTCAGGTATGGTTCTAGACTTTAACTAGGTTGAAAGCCATAGTAGATGAAGGCTGTGGTTCCACAGGGCTTGGTTTATAATGTGGGTTCTATGACAAACATTAAACAAGGAAAAGTCATAGAGGAGAAAAGGAAGCAAAGCAGGGAGCTGAGAAAGCCAAAAGTTCTGCTTGTGATGTGAATGTGGTCCAGCTATTAAACACTTGGGAGGCAATGCCGGAGAGGAAGTTAGAAACATGGCTCTAGAGATCAGCGCAGGGCAGGGGCTGCTTGTATCAGCTCATACAAATAAGTGGATCATCAATGTATGAATACTTTTTTAAAGCCATGGGACTGGATGAAATCACCTCTGGAGGGTATAGAAAAGAGAATGCAGCCCAAGTCTGAGAAGAGAAGGTGGCCCAGGACCCCGAAGCACCCCAGCGTTCAAGGGTCAGAGCAGGGGCAGGGGTAGGGCCAAAATCTTAAGGCTCATGTACACCAACATGACAACTTTCTTTTAAAACTCCAGGCCAGAATATTCTAAAGATTCTCTTCCAGTAGAAGGAAATGCATCCATGCCTCTTCTGTGGGTACAACAAATAACTCAAGTAGGCATTTCTTTGAAATGTTTCATATTTAAAATTATGCAAGCCTTGAACTCTAGCTTATGATATACTGTTTATTTAATATAACATCATGTTTAACTGAATTACCATCAGAATTAAAATGTTTCAACCATGTTTAATTTATAGCTGCATGTATCCACAAAAGTCTGTCGCATATCATTAGCTACCCATACTCCACTTTAAAAAGAAAGACTCGGCAGTTGGGAGCCATTAAAAGAGACTTTCAACCACCTTCCATTCTCATTTGCAATTGAGTATTTGTGTTACAAAATTATTTTATATAGTCTGCTATTATTTGGGGAGTTTTCTGTTTTTCAGTTATGGACTTCTTTCTCAGAAAGTGAGGACTAATTTGCTACTTGAGTTTCTAGTACAGTGTAATGTGAATTTTTTATGGTGAAATTTCTTTTTACAGTCTTCAAAATTTGTGAAGAAGCATCTTGAATATTTAAAAATAATACACTAGAAAAATCATCAATCTATTCTATTTGTGCCCTATCCATTAAAGTTATCTCACAAAGATTTTTAAAGGGCTGTAACTAGAAATATCAGTAACAGGTACTAATGGGAATAACACATAACAGATGTTCAAAGTGTGCCCTCCCCAAAGAAGAAAGCTAAAAACACTAGATTTAAAAAACAAAAAAAAACCCATGTGTCTCTTTTGTAATGCCTGGTTAACCTGACAGGAAAATAAAGATATTCCTCAGAGGCCAAAAACCAAGAAAACTTCAATGCAAAAGAATAACAAAGCCAGAGCCAACATTTGCTCTATTGGTCTCTGTCAATTTCTTTGGAGCCCAGGAAATTTTAATAGACACAGAGAATGGAGAAGTATGTCCTAAGTGCCAGAAAGAGTGGTAGTCATTTTAGAGCCCTCTACATAATCAAGTTGACACCATCTGTGGATGAACGAGGAAAAATACCAAAGGGAGACCCTTTGGAGAAAGCTCTTGACTCAGCCTCAGCTCTGGGTAGAGAAAAATAAAAGAAAACATCCTGAGTATGTACAACCCTGTGTTTTCACTCACATGGTCTTGGGGCCTAAAGTTATAATATTGTGGAGTAGGGGAAAAAAGCAAACCATCCTTCCCCTCAAAAAAGCCAAGAGTATTATTTAATGGTACCAGGTTGGCAGTGTCCCCAGCTGCCTAGTGAACATGTGTATGCGTGGAAGATCATTGTTTTATATTTTGAACATGTGTATGCGTGTCTCTGTGGAACTCAACAGGTAGTCATGTTGCTTTGATGACAGTGTAGTCTTGTTAATATTTTTTAAGGATATTGCTGTAGTCATCATGTCTTGAATATTCAAGAAAGTAGATCTCTATCTACTAAATAAATCACCATATGTGTCAGCATGACTACTGAGACTGATTAACGGGAACATTGTGCCATCACCAAGGGAATTAGATCTTCCATTAATAGATAATCCCCAATTACTGAAGGTATTATAAAGCTTTGTTTCTTTTCCACTTACCCAACTATGCAGCTAGAAATTCTAAAAACTGTGCTGGTAATTATGCAATCCTTTTCCCTATGAGTGAATCAGGGGTGGACAAAATATTGCAAGTTTTGTTTATAAAACCTTCACTGGGGAAAAAAAAAATGGTTTAATAAGTACTTTTGTACTCACTGGCTCATTTATACTTTTAAAACTTTATCCAGCGGAGCTTAACACACTTAACATTGGCCATCCTAAGGCTAGCTTTCCTCTTTCCATTTGTACTCAGGTAATTGCAGTATTTCTCCAGATCTAAGCCTTAATTGCTTCGTGAAATCAGAAAAAAAGAGAGAGGGAGAGGGAAGAGGATCGGTGTTTTAAAGACTTTCTTTATAACTTAATATTTTATTAAATAGACACGTTGCTTAATGGTTTCTGATTTTGAAACACATGTCTTGGGAAGTCACGTGTCTGCTTTGTTGACATTCTAATGCCAAAAAGTGAGTGAAGGATCAAGGACATAAAATCGCAGGGTGGACTTGCACAAGATGAAGAGCCTATCTACACCGTGCCAAATGCTTGACTAAATGCCACTGGTTACCAGGTGGCAATAAACGTGAACCATGACTGTAGCAGTGACCCCAGAAGGCATTATTGCTCATCATGGCCAGAAAGTAGGAAAGAAATGTGGTGAGCGCTGAGGAAGAAACGGGGAAGGATGGCTCCAAGGGAGGGAGAGAAGAGAGATGTAGAAAATATATTTGGAAACCAACAAAAATAATAGAATATATTTTGATGATTATCTCACCACGCTTTAACTCAGCAGACAGAATCCTCAACTAAGAAGTACTTCCTCAGCCTTACTTTTGATGAAAGTTACTAAAAAGCAAAAAGGGAAAATGTTTAATAATAAAAACCCAGTTTCTGAGGAGAGAGAGCTTGAGAGTCACTAATTCGGTGCAGACATCCTAAATGGAAGATTAGTCACTTAATCAGGAAAGAAGAAATAAATATTATTCTTTCCTAAATGTATAAGGTAATATAAATGATAATAACACAATCACTTGTGTGCTACTCTTTAGATGTTTAATCTTAGACTCTCAATAACATTTCACCTTTGTAAGATTCATTGAGGGACAGTGTGTGTGACAAATGTGGTCAAATAGCTTCAAGGGTCAACGGGCCATTCAAAGGTCAGGTGACAGGGGTCATTGTGAAGTAGCCACCACTGCAGAAACCCAAGCTGTGCTTCAAACACTGGTAATTCGGCAGGACCTTGAAGAGTGTTGAGAAGAAGAGAGTGACATGGTCAGATTTATGATGTCAAGGGCACTTTGGGGGCAGTTTGGAGGATTGGGAGATGGAGACTAAGAACATGGGCAGAAAAGACATAAACCCAACAAAGCAGGACAGGATCCCATCAAAAGGGAGACTCAGTTCTTCAGATGCCACAGCGGCCTCGGGCAAACAAAACCAGTCACATCACTGCAGACATGTTCAGCCGTGGCCCGCATTAAGCAACGAGCTGGGGGGCAAAAGGAGAGAAATGTGAGGGATGCTTGGTGGATGCCTTTAGACAGCACTGGGATGAGGGAAGGATTTAGATTTCTGCCTGGGGCAGCCATGTGGCTGGTGAGCCATTCACAGAGCCGTGGGATGGAGGGTGCCTGGCAGTCACCTGGAGGAAGGTGCTAGAACCAGTCAGTACCATATTGAGCTTGACGTATCTGAAGGACACCCAAGTAGATAGATGTCCAGGAACCAGCTGGATCCATAGAACTGAAACAGGTGGGCTCTGGGCTGCATATACCCTTCTGGGAGTCATCAGCTTGTTTAAGTGTTGGCTGTGGGTAAAATTGCCCGGAACACATGTCAAGGGCTGAGGATGGGAGCATAGGGGTTTGAGATGGTCTTCTAGCTGCTACACTTTGGAAGAGGCAGTGATAACCTGAAGCAACCTCGTGATACGGGAAGTGGTTGGAAGCCTGGGAGACTGAGGGATGAAGGCAACTCCAGCATGAGTGTGTCCCACAGAGGCCTGGCCTCCCCTGTTCTTCCAGAGCAGAGCTGGGACCAACCAGGAGGTCTGTGGAGGGAGCTTTGGGCGTAAGATGAAAGAGACCGAATGAACAGCTGGAACAGACAGACAGACTGACAGACAGACAGACTGCCTCAGAAGCAGTGAGCTTCCTGCCACGGGGACAAATGGCAGATGAGGTAGAGCAGTTTCTGCAGTAAGTGGGAAGCAGAGTTCCATGGGTTTTGCCTCTTCTTTCCACCCTCAGATTCTGGGATAAACCGTGTGCCTACCGGGGTGACATCCAGCAAAATTTCAGTGTGACAGAAAGTGAGTGGACTGTCCCGACTGGGAGGGTTTGAGGTTGTTCTGGGAAAATAAATGTAAGCCCACCTCTGGGTATTGCAGACGCTTTCATTCTGTCATATTTACCTCTCGCCCCACTCCTCTCTGATTTTCTCCTCTCTCTTCCTCTGATTCTTCATAAAGACCTGTCAGTAACAAACTCAGTTTTTGTCACATTAAAAGATGTTAAAGAAACCAAATAAAAAAGAGAAAAGCCAAGACAGGCAGGTTGTACGATGTCTCATTCTTTGAGTTCTAATGTCTTCCTTGTTTCTTTTTTCCTTCGGTTCTTATTACCTGGGATTCTTATTCCATCTCCTCCACCTTCTGTCAGGGTAGCTCTCTGAACTTTTCCCTCCGCTGTCTCAGAGCTGCCTGTCCCTTGTGTGGCCTCCAGGAAGCTGAGAAAGTCCTTCTGCTCCTCCTGGTCACACACAAACACAAACACACACACACCCCCCTTCCTCTGCCTCACGTGCTCAGGCATGTCACTCCCCAAATTAAAGCAGTTTTCCCTACTAATGTACAAAATATCATTTCAAATTATTACTATTTTTTCATACCTCATGTGAATGAATGTTCATCTCTTAAGAGCTATTCTTTATTTTTATTTATTTTTAATTTTTAATTGAAGTATAGTTGTACATTATACAAGTTACATGTGTACAATATAGTGACTCACAATTTTTAAAGGTTATACACCATTTATAGTTATTATAAAATATTGACTATATTCTCTGTGCTGTACAATATATCCTTATAGCTTATTTTATACCTAATAGTTTGTACCCCTTAAGCCCCTGCCCCTATTTTGTCCCTCTTTGCTTCCCTCTCCCCACTGGGAACCACTAGTTTGTTCTCAGTATCTGTGAGTCTGCTTCTGTTTTGTTATATTCATTAGTTTGTTGTATCTTTTAGATTCCACATATAAGTGATATCATACAATATTTGTCCTTCTCTGTCTGACTTATTTCACTTAGTATAATGCCCTCCAAGTTCATCCATGTTGTTGCAAATGGCAGAATTTCATTCTTCTTTATGGCTGAGTAGTATTCCATTGTGCATACATACCACATCTTCTTTACCCCCTTATATGTTGATGGACTCTTACGTTGCCTAAGTGGGAGATAGAATGAAGCTGTGGAAGCATAAGGAGAGGGGAAGGGATGGAGATACTGGGATGGAGGAGGCTGACATGCTCTCCGCCCCTTCCCAGCTGCTCTTCAAATGCCACTGCTGGATGTCTTATAGGATTTTTGCCTCTGGTGAAAAGACATGTCATCGACATTTTTTACAACTTATTTTGGGTTTATCCTTTCCAGTTTCCTTCCTCCTTCCCTTCATTGTCACAGTGGTGATTCATTTCAGTTAAATTTGATATAGTATTTACATTTATTGAACAAGGTAGGGCCTCAGCCTGATTATTTCATGTTCATGCTATTGCCTTTTCATGGTTTCCCTACTGACCTGAAAATGTTGGCTCTGCCCCCTAATATAAAAGCATTTCATCCATTCTCATTACTGAGCTTATTAACTAATCTGAATTATTTTTTTAATTCTGAGAGGTCATTACTGAAGATGATTTAGCATCTTAGAGAAGCCTGAAAATTCTTCTGTTAGTCCAGGCAAGTGGAGATAATTTCCATGGGAAGGTCCTGTGGGAAGTAGGGCCTTGGAGGGTGTGAGTGGGACATTGAGTGGGACCTTGGCTCTGTTTTGGTTTCACTGAAACCTGAGATTGGTACCCAGCTCCTGTATCCTTCAGTCATTCCCAAACTAGCACTGCCAGCCCATGAGTCACCCCAGGCCACGGGATTAGTTTCCTGCTGAGCTGATCTAAAGATTGACACTGAACTGTGCCATGTTTAAGACTGAACACCCACTGCCTGGGGAACTTGATGGTAAGCAGAGTGGAGACACTGGGGCTGCCCATTACCTGGCCGCAAGGCTACCTGTGGACATAAGCAGACACCTTTGCACTGTGACCATGAAGATGAGGTACTTAACCTGTGGATTCATTGTCTGGCCTCTTCTCAGAGCCCAGCCAGCTCATCCTCGTGTTTCTGGAACTTAGGGCTCAAGAACATCAGGATGGTGGCAGGTGGATCTTTTCTTTTACTCTCTTCGGGAGCCTCTCCTGCCTCTAGGACTCACCTTCACTTCCAGGTGTGCAGAGCATCTCTTTCAGCCTCCACAAGCCCCGTTTACATGAGGAAACAGAAGCTTAGAAAAGTTAAGTGCCTTATCCAGGGGTCTCAAAGCTAGAGCAGTGCAACCCAAACTCAGGGTCCTCTCTCCCCTGCTCTCCCTTCTCCTAACCAAGAACATAAAATAAAAGCCTGCTCTCCTTATTATGCTAAGGGAAAACTAGAAAAAGAGATGAAATCTTGTGAGTTCAGAAATATTTAAAAGAAAAGGATGCTATGATACTCTCAGATCTAATCAGCTAAAACTGTTTCAAAATTAATGGTGAAAATACAATTTAAAGGAGATTCAGGGGTAAAGGACTATGAGGGTCAAGGGGAGAAACATTGTTTAGGGAAGAATCTGGTCCAAGGATTGGAACTGGGCCTTGGGGTTTGGGGACTGACCACTATCACAGAGAGGATGCCCAGATGTCCCAGGGCTCTGGGGACCCTGAGAAGTGAGGGCACCTGTAGAAGGAATGTTCTTACTCTGCAACAGAGACTTAAACCAGCAACTTTCTACGGTTCCTCTCCAGCAAAAGCCAAATCCATTGACTTCAGACTGCACCGTTTTTCTCCCAAGTGAGAATTTTCACACTGGATGTTCACCAGCAGTGCTGGGTAGATACCTGGACTTTAACCTTTGTGTTTCCTCCGACTAGCTGGGTGACTGTTCCCTTCTCTGAACCTCACCATCTCCATTTCCCTTAAAAAACTGAATGGCATAATACCATTTACCCCTTTGTGATATCATATTGACATTAAAAGGAAATAAGATAAGCCTATTTAAATGCAAGTAAGCTATCTGATTATTCTTATTCCTTTGAAATACTGAAACGTGCTTCCTGTAAAGGATCTATGGATGATCTCAGATAAGGAATTACCCATCCTCTGACAGGACATATTTTTTCACCCAGACTGATCTTTTGCAAAGGGGAGTGCCGCCCCTGATGCTGGTCGTGGATAACTTTTGGGATGCTGGCACAGCCTCCATCTGCATCCTTATCACCCACAGACATGGCCCCAGTGTCTGGAGCAATATTTGAATCCCCAATGCCAGGCCATAGATGCCCCTAATGAAATGAAATACTGATATAAGAGATAATCTCTTCTGAACATTTAAAATTGGATCTGAGTGATGATAGGAAGTTTCTGTTGGTACTTAAACCAGAACATCCTGGTACATCCATGTTTGGCCCAGTACATAGAGAATCAGAGAGAAATAGTTAAGAGGGAGGGGAAAAAATAAAAGTATTCAGATAGACAGATGAGACAGAAGTGGGAGTGCTGAGTCCGGACTCTCCTGTGGCCCTTCTGTGTATCTGAGTGTCTAGTATGCAATGCTCCCACATCCTTTTAGTCTTTCTGTGTAGGCTGGTTTCAATGAGTTTCTGTTGCTTACAACAAAAGGATCTTTAATTAAATATTCCAATTTCCAAGACCTTCTTTTTCCTTTCTTATTTTTGTTTAGGGCTTCTTGCAGGTGTGTCTGGGTCTGGTAAAACCTGAGCAGACTGAGAGATGAAAGCAGTTTCCTTCTGTTGGTATTGGCTGCTGGCTGCACAGGCTTTTTTCAAACTCTGATGATATTGCTTGGTTATTTATCCAGTGCTCCTGGGTCGGTGTCTGTCCTTGGTTTATTTAAAAGGATGGAGGAAGAAGAAGGGAGATTCTGTCCTTGGCACGGCTAGCACTGCTCAGTGGCACATCTGTTTTCCTAAGTCATTAATGGGTCCTTCTGGAAGCAGCCAATCCTTCCTCAAGCATCAGGTCAGTGATCCTGATTTGAATCAGCACCAACCACCCATGAAACTAGAAGCTTCCCTGTGATTTATTGCTACAATAAAACCTCACTAATTAACCATAATTAGGAGGAAAAGCCCATTTCAATTTTAAGGTTCTAAAAGAAGCAACATTTTAATCTCTTCCAACTTTACATAGTGATTTAAATTAGATTGACCAACTGTATTTGACTTCACATATAAGTAAAAATTATTTCTAGATAGCACATGGCGTTAATATGTTCATTTTTGCTATGGGCATGGTCTTTAAGGGACAGCTTGTTTTTTCAGGCAATTTAAACATTCTATTTACACTCTTAGAGTATTAATAGTTTAGCAAGTGCTTTTTTCCCATCAAAAACACTACCTTGATCTTAACACTGGTCAAAATTATTTTTAAACAAGGAGAGCCTGGATTGTAGAGATTATTGTTATTTTTGGATCAATATGACAGTGATTAGGGGAACAAATGGGTTGAGTTAGTGTCATGAAAACCTGCTTGAAAGCTTTTCTGCATCTTTCACAGGGTTTTACACTGCCGTTGAAAATGAAGCTGATTTTTTAAATCTAATGGGATGATTGTGTTGCAAATGTGCTGAAATTCATTTCTCCTGCACATTTGATAATGCTGTGATCTTTACATGACAGTTCCAGTTTACAAAGAGGCAAAGATAGACGAAAATAAGCCTGGGATGGAATGTTTGGTACCCTGTATCATTTCTCCTGATTGTTTATTTGCTGTTTATGAAGTCTAAAGAAAATGAGCTGGAAGGCCAAAACTGATGCTGCGAATAGAGATATCTTAAGAGCTAGGCTCAAGGCTCTGAGTTTTTATTTTCTGTGGGGGAAACAGATAAAAGCTGGGAAGAGGGAGCAGGGCACAGCATTTGGATTGGCCCTGGGACCATGTCTGCTGCTGAGTCCAAGACAGCCTGCCTCACGCTGACCATTCATCTCCTGGTGGCGTCTCCTCCCGCCTCCTCTCCCTTTCTGTTGCATTGGATGTTTTCAACTTCCTGCTTCCCTGTTCACCTGAGCCCATGAAATTATCCGCACAGTCTGGTCGGATGAAGCATGCCTGAAAATGAAGGCAAGTTTTCAGAACCCCTTGGAAACTGCTTCCTTTCCAGTGTTCCTTCCCATTAGAAGTGGAAGCTGCAGCCTTGCCCAGTTGGGTCCAGGAGAGCATCTCTGACTTCATGAGGTCAAGTCTGCTAGAGGCGTGCCCTGGGCGGATCTCCCCAGCAGTTAAGGCAGGACTAAGCACAGGGTTAGCGTTGCCAGAGGTAGTACAGGGAGATGAAAAGAAGCTTTCTGCTGCTGGAAGCCATGGTGCTTTGTCCCCACCTGCAGCTGAGTGTCTGGGCAGGAATGGCTGATGGGCTGTGGGCGACTCCCCTCCTCCCCAGGAATCCACTGTGTTCACCCAGGCTACCAGCCTTTGTCCCGATGCCCTGGGGCTTCGGCATTTCTGAGGATGTCTGTTATTTGGTTGGCACTTTTACTTCCTTTTTACAAGTTTTTATTTTATATTTATATATATATATATATATATATATATCTCAAGCATGTCTGAAAGACCACAATCAAGTTTTCCTAAAGAGGGACAGGAGAGAGAACAGGATCTAAGACATGAGCTCAGCCTTGCTCCCAGGGCCATCCTGCTACTGCTGTTTCCTGACACCGTGGTCTGTCTCCATGCCTCCCTCCAGCCCTGGTTTCCTAATCACAGTGGGCACGTGGCCTCCAGGACATTGCTAGCACAAAGCATTGGTCACCCCACCTGAGTTCTAATCCAGACCCTACTATTTGCTGTTTGTATAACCTCAGCCAGACTCCTTCATCTCTCTAGGCCTTGGTTTTATGAAAAACACAATTAAATAACATAAGAAGAAGTACTCAATAATTGCTAGTTAGCTTCATGGTGTAAGATTTGGGGTAATATACAGGCCTTTATGTATCTTCGGGGAGATTTAGTCTCCACGTCTAACCCAGCACTTTGTCACAGCAGAAGAACAGCACCTTACATTTGGAAGTACTTGGGCACAAATCTCTCAATATTTTGTCCATCAAATGTTTTTTTTTTTCAAATTATGTTCTGCTATAGTTTATGACAAGATATTGAATATAGTTCCCTGTGCTATACAGTATAAACTTCTTGTTTACCTATTTTATATATAGTAGTTTGTATCTTCTAATCCCAAACTCCCAGTTTATCCCTCCTCCTCCATCCCTATCCATTAAATGTTAATTAAATTATGCTTGTTTAATTGGTGAGGTGATAGAGCAAATAGAAAGCCAAACACAAATCTAAAATTACTGCATTAAGAAATTGAAACTAGTTTGATACAGGAGGTGAGGGGAGGGAGCTGAGGCTGCCCGGGTTTCTGCCTCAGGCAGTGGGTGGATGACGGTTCTGTTCACCCAGGCAGGGCATCAAACAAGGTGGATGATCATCAGTATTTTGGCAGACCCATTGAGGTTCAGGTGTGTCCGTGGGGCATCTAGAGGAGATATCTAATTAGAGGCTGGACCTCAGGAAAGAAACCTAAAAGCAATTACGTTATAGTTGCTAGGCGTTTAGTCTTTGCATTTGCCCTCCTCCTGTCTGGAACACTCTTTCTCTGGGAATCTGCACAGTTCACTCCTTGTCTCCTTCAGATTTTTGCTCAGTGTGTCATCCGAGCAGTAAGACCCTCTTGGGCACCCAATTTTAACTGGCAAGTGTTTTCTACCAAAGCACTCCCTGTCCTCCTTCTCTGCATCATATTTCCCCCCACAACATGTAGCACTAGCTGAACGACAATATATTTTACTTACTTTTACTTATTAATTTTGCTTGCGATGCTCTACTATTCGAATGTAAGCTCCATGGGGGCAGGAATTTTTGTCCGTTTTTCTTACTTCTACGGCAGCCAGAATGGGACCTGGTAGATGTAAGGTCTCAATAAATCATTGTTGAGTGGCAGAACGAGCCTTTACTATGTGCCCAACACTGAACACTTTACTATTTCCATCCAGGTGAGAGAAATAAATTCAGGAGCTAGAGCTTTCTAGTTAGTAATGAGCACCATGGACATGAATGAGAAGTGCCAGGAGGGTGCGGAAGGGAAAAGACAAGAGGACCTAGAACAAAGAAATAAAGGGCCTCCTCCTTTCAGAGGCAGGCAAATGTGGAAATGGACCACTTATAGGAACCCAAGAAAGAAGAGTCACTCAGAGAGCAGGAGGGAAGCCAAGCTGCTGTCTCATGATGTCAGGCCAACTGAGGGAGCGTTTCAAGAGAGGAAGTACTGGCAGGTGTCGGATGCTACAGAGAGGTCAGCTTAGGTAAGGAACAAAAGGTGACTAAGAGGGATGGACCTGTAGACTCTCTCCAGCTCGTCTGCAGCACCTGAATCAGACTCCTGCTGACAAACCTCTGACCAAAAGGGATAGAGGGGATTTTATTACTATCTTCTCAGACAAAGCATATTACAAGGATATAAATGGCAGAGTGGATGTGATGTATAATTCTGTGGTTCCTAGACTTTGGGATATCATGAACCAGTAACATTTGAGGGGAAAAAAGAAAATGGGTCATGGAAATGTTAGACTCATTTGCCAGTCGTCTCGTTATTCTGCTCAATGCATATGAGGTGGTCTGGCCACAGGGAATGAATATATTTGGAATCATTTAGGAGACACAAAACCCAGACAAAAAAGATCGTTTCTGTTGGCTTGGGTTCGGGTCCTCAGTGCAGGACAGAAATCCTTTTGGAGAAAGGGTCCTTTGCCTCCAACAAGTCACTGTCTTGTGGGAACTCTCATTTCCCCTGCTGCTTTGCTTGCCGTGGCTCACATCTGTGAAATTCTGGATCCAACCAGGCAGTAGCCTGCAAAGTCTGGAGCACCTCTGACCGATCATCTTCATCAGCCTCCCCATCCCACAACACAAGCAAATACACAGCCATATCATCTCAATTTAAAAATGTGTTTGTTATGTCACTTTAAGGCAAGTCCCCTGGCCACCTTCTCTGCCCCCGCCCCGACACACACACACCTGCCACTGGGCAGGTGAGATTCTATGTGATGTGATGTCTGGTGCTGACTATTAATAGAATAAGGATTTAAAAGGAGAAGATACTAAAACAGGGCAGAAGTAACTCTATAAACAAGATCCTTGACAAAGGAGGCTTTTTTCCAGAGCCAGCTCTGCCTCCAGGGGGTGAGCAAATTAGGCATTCCTTTTGCTTCTGACAATTTTTCAAACTCATTTTCAGAGAGTGCAGATACTCATTCATTATCAGATTGACATTAGCCAGGATATTTTAATGTCAACAAAGACATGTGAATGATTGCTCGCCTAATTATTTCCTATATCCCCTTTGGAAGTCCATGTGTATAAGATTTTAAATAAGGAGTATGTCCAAGTTTATTTATTTTTGTTCTTGTAAGAATTCTGAATTTTATCAAGGATGCAGCCTAAGTGAACTTGGAATAATGCTTCAGTTTCATATTTTCTGGCTAATGTTCCATAAATGTCATAACTTTGCTGTTTAATGGGGAGTGTGTTTTTTTTTAATGTAATAGATACGCCAAACATTAATGAAGGAAGGAAGAGAGCGAATGACTGAGAAATGCCATCTCAAGCTCAAAAATATCAAAATTAGCAGTAAAAATAGAAGTTTCTTATCACCAGGAATGGGAGGGAGACAGTCACAGACATTGAAACAGACACAGCCTGGGTGGCCCTTGATCCCAATTTCCCATGACGGGCTTGGGGTGACCGTGACCCAGCAGTTCAACTGCCTCATGCCTGTGTTTCCTTCATTTGTTCATCAGGGGCTGTAACACACTTGTGCCTAAATGATACTGAGGTTTCCAGCTGGTGCAGGGTTATTGTAATGGTGCTTCCAGGACATGGCCCTAGGTCATCCTGGTCACTCCACTGTCCTCCAAGGCTCTGGGTAGGGGCCTTCATCTTATTTGGAGATTCGTGCTTGATATCTGTGGTATCCAAACTCAACAAATCTATTAATCCTTCAATAAAAGCTACTTTGCAGGACAAAGTCTAATACCAACCATGACTATGGGTGGCAGAAAAAAATGTTGGTCTGATTTAGTTGCAAGTATGAGTCATAGAAAAGTTGTAAGAAATGTAGTTTTATTACTTTTACAGATTTATAGAAACTAGGATCGGGGGGAGGGTATATCTCAGTGGTAGTGTGCCCGCCTAGCATGGACAAGGCCCTGGATTCTGTCCCCAGTACCTCTATTAAAAATAAACAAATAAACCTAATCACCTCCCCCACCCCCATCCCCAAAAAAACCAAAAAACAAAAACAAAAAAATTTTATAGTAACTAGGATCGATCCTGGCCTAATGTAAATTCTTTAAGAAACATTGAGACATCTTTAAGAGTGGTCTGTTTTTTAATGTGATTTTCTTGTGTGCATATAAAGAGAAGGTTGTTGAAAACTACTGTCCTAGATCATTCTTCTAAGACTGCACTGATGCTCCTCATTGGCTTATTAAGTATTTAGTTCAATGTTAAATTTTACCTACTTTTCAAGTGAACCTCAAATTCCTAACTAAAGGGGTCCAAATCTATGAAGTTTTATTATTGTAATAGTCTTCTTTTATCCCAGGTTTTCTCCGCTCACACAGTGCTTGACAAACATAAATGTCTGAATAAATGAATTCGTGAATGAATGAATGAATCTGTGGCAAAAGGCCATAGATTCAACCCTCAAACCCTTTAGTTGGCTTCACTTTATTCCATTCTGCAGAGACAGAATCCCAAATTCTGACCATCTGTTTATGCCATCTGCAAAGGCCATGTGTACAATCTAAGCTTAGTCAGTTCAGGCCGCTATGAAAACGTATTATATACTGGGTGGCTGATAAACAAAAATAAATACAATTTGTTTCTCACAGTTCTGGAGGGTGGAAGTTGGTGATGAGATCAGAGTTGGATTCTGGTGAAAGCCTGCATCCTGGTTCACAGGTGGCCATCTTCTCGCTCTGTTCTCACAAGGCGGGAGGGGGCAGGGAGCCTTCTGGAGTCTCTTCTATAAGGGCACTAATCCCATTCATGAGGGCTCCACCCTCATGACCTAATCACCTCTGAAAGGCCCCATCTCCTACTGTCATCTCATTGGGGATTAGGATTTCAACCTATGAAGTTTGTGGGGACCCAAGCATTCAGTCCAGAGCTGCCACAAAGGAGAACATATTACTGCCATGTGACATCACCACAGAGTCTTCTTGCTCATGGTGACAGATCTCTAAATGCTTCACACTTACTCATCTAGGAGTAGGTGGAATTAGGAGGTGCGTGTGCTTCCTGGCTGCTTAGGAGTTAGAAAGAGCATGTTGCTAGGCAGTCTCTCCTTACAGACCACAGCTGCATCAGGCTCCCCAGGGCTTCCTGTGATGGGATGTGGAAGAGCAGGGCATCTTTTGGTTTCCTAAGACACATAAGAAGAACATCCACTATTGACCAGGTACCCAAAGTCCTTCCTCTGGGCTCCGTGGTCTGTTCCCATTCCACATCTCTCAGTGGCTACAACTATGCTGTGTAGGATAAACACCAAGGATAGGTCGAGAATGATTTTTCCCTGGAGAAGTGGCTTCTGGCTTTGGGACGCATGGCTCTGCTCCAGCCAGGCTCGAGGAGTGCTTTCCAAACTTGTGTTATCCAAGTCTCTGTGTTCCTGTGCATCTTGGCCACTCTGCCTTGCTCTCCTCTGCCTCCTCCACTGGGAAGATTCTGCTTATGAGATTCTGCCTCTGTAGACACTTTCTTAAATGTGTCTTCTCTAGACTTTCCAAACAGAGCTAAGCTTCCCTTTGCTGTGCTCCCAATGACACAAATCACATTGGATTCTAGTCTCTGCTTTCCAAGGGCATATTTGACAGGGGAGGGACGGTGAGGGCTCTGAGCGGGGGGGTCCTGTCTCTAATCCACACCGGATCCCCAGCCCCCAGCACAGGGTGGGTGCTCAGTGGAAATCTGTGAGTGATTCTAAGTCAAGCCATGTCTTTATAATCACAGAGCTACTTCCTAACATTCTTGGCCCTGCTTTACTAGTGCTAAGCATTCTGGAAGAAATTTCCCCAATGTAGAAGCAAATGTATTTATAGTATGGCAGGCTTGCAAAATATAATAACGTGGCTGAGAAAATCAAAACAATAACCCAAAATCATTAAAACACTAGTAACCTGTGTAGATTATTTCTGGATTCACAGCATGAGTTGCCATCTGCAGAATTCTTCCTTGATTATATTAGACTTATGGCTTTTCCAGGACTTTTCCAAAAATCAGAAATTATGTTTCCTGAGGTTAAACCCCTCACTTTTTTTCAGGTACATTAAAATGAGATTACCATAGCGTGTTCTTTTGTATAGAACTATTCCACGAAACACTTATTGGCTCCTGGAAGTTTTGAAGGTATTAAATCTGATATCCAACAACTAACTGTGTTATTATCAGTCCTGGCTTACAAATTTCTCTGCTCCATATCACGGTGAAGCTTCATGGAACCTGGATGAGTGGCTGGAATCATTTCAAATATCCCCTGAAGGCCTTAAATCCATCACTTCCTCCCCAACATGCCCAGCAACTTGCATCATCATCACTCTGGTTGATAGAATGCTGTTTTTCTTAATGGGTCATTGTTGTGACACTATTTTTGTTTTAAGGGTAGAAATAGATGAGGAAAAAATATAGCCTGTCTTATTCATTAATGAGTCAGAGGAAAAGGCACCACTGTTTGAATTATCAAGGGTCAATGTCAGGGCCTCTAACAAGGAAACATGTTTATATTATTAAGAAAGCTTGCTAAGAGGCCAAACTGTACAAAGTTAGGGACATTTTCATGACCAAGTCATCTGCCCCCAGGTCCTGTACATACCCAGGTCCTGTGACCAGGAGGGGGCTGTTTGGTGATCTGGTGGTTCTTTGTGACTTGAGATCAAACTTTGAATATCATAGGAGTGTTTTTGTAGAAAATAAGGCAGCATACCTCTGGGGATAAATATCAACAATCTGCTAAACTTTTTGCTTTTCCTTAGCACCCGCTCCATCACTGCTGGACAAGCAAAGGTGATTGACTGTCTCCTCCAAAAATGTTGATTGGCTCTTAGAGAACATGAGACAGTCTGGGTGGAGTCAGAGGTTTTGCGGTTGGGTAGTTTGAAAGATCTGAACTTGTCTTCTCCCATCCCTTAGGCAGTCACATTAAGGTCAGACTAGGGCTGTGAAAGGCTCCGTGCTTTCTTGCTGTCTCAGTAAAGTGGAGTGAGTTCCTCTTTCTAATCAAAAGCCAGTCTCTCCCACCCTCTCAGAAATCTTACCACCCCCTCTTCCCCCCACACCCTGTCTTTTCCTTATCTTCAGCCTCTCCCTGTCTGATTCCTCTTTCTCACTGTTATTAAACACAGTCAAATATTTTTGATTTTTTGCCAAACCCTCCCTCCCTTAACCTTGTGGCCACCTCCAGCCACAGCCCTGTTTACTATCTCCAAGTCCACCAGAACTCTCCAAAGCATTGCTTTCACTGACTGTATCTACCTCCTCCCTTCTCTCTGACTTCTTTGCTCTCTCTAATCCTGTTTTGACCTTACCACCTGAACAAAACCACAAAGTCTTGAAGAGACTAATGATTATAAGGTTAAACATAGCTTTACAGAGGAACTCAACAGTCATACTCCCAAGAGAAATCAAAACTTACGTTCAGGCGAAACCTGCCTGCAAATGTTTACAACAGCTCTATTCATAATCAACAGAAACTGAAAATTGCCAACATATCCTTCAACCTGTGCATGGATAAACAATTTGTGACACACACATACATACACATATCTACATGATGGAATACTACTCAGCACCGAAAAGGGAATGAACTATTGATTCATGTAATAACATGAATGATTCTTAAATATATTTTGCTAAGTGAAAGAGGCCAGGCCCAAAAGGCAACATAACGTACGATTTCATGTGACATGTTGGAAAAGACAAAACTCTAGAAACAGGAAACCAATCAGGAATTGGGGAGAAAGGTTGGACTACAAAGGGCAGCATGAGGAAATTTGAGGGCAAGGGAAAAATTCTGTATCATGACTGCGGTGGTAGATAGATGAATTTATGCATTTGTCAAAACCCAGAGAACTCTACAGCACAGAGTAAATTGTACTATATATTAACTTTCACAAACTATCAGCTGGGCTATGGGGGACCATGCCAAATGGAATTCAGACTAACAAATGAAAAACCAAAATAATACGAATAACCTCCATGGCTCCAGGGGGACTTAATGGTCCTTAGCACGCTGCCTCCAACACCCCTATCCTTCACCAAACTTCCTTCTCTCCGCTTTCTTGGCACCGTACCCTCGTACTTTCCCCTGCTTGATTGGGTTCTCTTTCTGAGTCTCCTTTACAAGCTCTTTCTTCTCTACTCAAACTTTCCTTGTTATTGTTTCTTGAGCCCAGGATCAGGCCACTCTCATCTCATGGAACAACTTCACCCACCCCCAGGGTCTCGGTCACCGAATATGCTAATAAATTTCTAATTTATCTCTCACACCAGGACCTCTCTTCGGAGCTTCTGAGTGGCGTGTGCTGCTACCTACTAGACATACCCACTTTGGATTAAACTATCCCAAGCTCAACTTGGCATCTACACCTTCCCCACACTCACACCTGATTCTTCTTCTCCTGGATCCCCAACTCGTTAAAGACTAAGAACTTGGACTTCATCCATAACTTCCTTCTCTGCTTCTTCCATCTCCCTCATCGCAGATGCTTCTTTATCTCATTCTCTCTTGAATACATGTGCTTTCTCCATTTCCACTGATGTCCATGGTGCCACGCTGGTCCAACCCACCCCATCTCTTGTCTACGCTGCTGCCCTTCCAATTTGGTCATCCAGCAATATCTTCCTCCAGCCTTCTCCATTTTGTAGCTGGCGTGATCTTTTAAAAACACAAGAAATGATTGCGTTTCTCTGCTTCAAACCTGCCTGTGGTTTCCCATGGCTTTTATAATGAAGCCCAAATTCCTCAGCACATCCTCCCAGGCTCTGCATGGTCTAGCCCCTGGTGACCTTTGGCCTTTCTCCCCCACTGTGCTTGCCCACATGTCTCTGCATCTAGCCACACCAGCCTTCCCTCTCCCCACAGATACATCAGACTTTCTCCCCCATCAGGCCTTCTTCATTTCCTGTCCCCTTCACTTGTACCTCACTAATTAATCATTGTTCCTCCTTCAAGCATCAGCTTAAATGTCACTTCTGGAGAGGCCTCGCGAGACCCAGAGACTTGCTTTGCTTCCCTCATTGAGTGCTTTCACAGTTTCTCTTTCTGAGCATTTATCTTAAATATCAACGTCCCCCTTTCTAAAAGGCAAGAAAGGAACGGGTCTGTCTTGTTTATTTCCCTAGAGCTAAGGATGATGTGGGACACACTGCAGGTACTCAATAAATATCTGTTGGAAGAAAATAAAAATTAAGTTAATGAATTTGGTAATACACAGCACAGTGCATTGTGTAGGTAATAGTGAGCTCCTGAAGACATCAGTGCGTGCAAAGACAATGTGTCAAAGAGTGTTAGTTTGGGAGTCGTGTGCAGGGGAGATTGGGGAAACCTAAAACACGGAGCTTATAATGTCATAGGCAGAGTGTGGGGTAATAAAGGTCTGGAGTAGAATGGTGACAATATGAATGGAGAGGAAAAAAAATCTTACAGGATTTGATGACATTGTATTTGGAAGCACAAAGGGGAATCATAGATTTAGAAATTAGAATCTGGTGAGTTTTAAAATAATAAGTCATTAAGAGGAGAGAACTAGGTTTCAGAGGAAGCTAACGATGTCAGTCAAGAAATTGTCCTGGCGACGTTGAGGCTTACAAAGAGTTCCAAGTGGCCAAAAAAACAGAAGTTGTATTTCAAAGACTGTCTGCATGCCTTTTCCAAATCAGGACCATCTGCGGGGAAAGCTGGAGTGAAATTGCTGTTTATGCAGATAATTTTCTCCGCAGGTGGTCCCCTTTTCTGGTGGGGGGTGCAGAATTGTGCGAGGCCAGACCACATCCTCTACACAGTGGTGGAGGCCACAGCGCTGTCAGGAGGTACCTGTCTCTCCACAGTCAGGGCATCCTACCCTCCCTTCCTCATGCCTCCCCTCGAGCTGCCACCGGCCTCTGGCAGAGGTGACCTAGAAGAAAAGCCAGTTAGCTCCAGTGGTGTGTGGGTGTGTGGGTTATGGACCCAGTAAACTGGTTTTTGGAGGCAAAGGGAGAGGAGTGGGCATCACTGAGGTGCAATTCTGTGGAAACAGAAACTGAGGGGGCCCTGGAAGGGGTGGGGCTGGAGGAGAGATGCCAGAGACCTGGCTCAGTTCAGGGGCTGAGATCCCGCCTGAGGTTGGGGGGATGGAACTGTTGTGCCTCACTAAAAGTGAGACGGAGAAGAAAGAGTGATTTTCGGCTACGCAGCGCAAGGAGAGGAGGTGTCTGAAATATGGAGCTGCAAAAACCCAGATAGGGAGGAAGCCAAGACCATTCAGCTGAGGCTCTGGAGGGGTTCCTCCTGGTCTGGGAGGGGAGAATTTTCTGCCCAGCTGTGTCTACAGAGA